>NW_010972477.1:2363046-2456208 GCF_000737465.1 Haliaeetus leucocephalus | reverse complement strand
GGGGTGCGGGGGGGGGCGGGGGGTGATCACTGCTCAGGAACTAACTGGGCATCAGTCAGCAGGTGGTGAGCAATTGCACTGTGCATCACTTGTTTTGTATATTCCAATTCTTTTATTATTATTATTGTCATTTTATTATGATTATTATCATTATGATTATTTTCTTTCTTTCTGTTCTATTAAACTGTTCTTATCTCAACTCATGAGTTTTACTCCCCCCCCGATTCTCTCCCCCATCCCACTGGGTAGGGGGGGAAGTGAGCGAGCGGCTGCGTGGTGCTTAGTTGCTAGCTGGGGTTAAACCATGACATGTGGCTAACATAAAATATATTCTAGTTGGCCAGTTCTATCCTGAACACATACTTTGACTGATCAGATACCTGCCTTTAACTACCTGAAGCCTATTACGAAGCTGATGAAGCAAACTCTTCCCGGTAGTGCCAGATGCCATGGTAAGGATCAAGAGCCAGAAGCTGCAGTGTGCAAGTTCAGTTTGGACTTCGAGATGAGCCTGTTTGTCAGAGGGTGGAGCAGTGCTGACACAGCTTGCTCAAAGAGCCTGTGGAATCTTTTCGCTGGAGGTTTTCAGGACTTGGCTAGGCAAATCCATAATCCTAGTGCTGGTGATAGCTCTGCTTTGAAGAAGGGACTGGATCAGATGACCTCCAGAAGTTCCTTCTAAATGGCATTTCTTTGATGAAACATTGACTTCTTGGCTATCATAATGGTGTAGTAGTAGAAATACTCAGGATAAATGGTTGATTACTTCTGTGTACCCTGTCAGGTTACACTGATGGAGAATACAGTCATTTCCCTATTCTATTTTGGAATATTAAGAACAGTAGAAGTCTGAAAACGGAGTCTTTCAGAAATCTGATAGATCTTTCTTAACTCATGCCAACTTCCAGTATTTGGGACTATTGATTCTTTACCCACTCTCAATACTTCAGGAAGGCTGATCAGGGGCTTTAGCAACAGGTATCCACGAACCTTTTCAGCTTGGCTGTTACATCAAGAGTTACCATTTTAATTACCTCCTCTCTAATTTTTATCTTCTTAACTGACTTCATGCTTTTTGCTGGTGGAGTGCATGAACTCTCTGACTGAATCAATCTGCCTTTCTCCAGCCCTTGAGGCATAGATCGGACAAGAAACAAAACTCCCTTTTCTCCATCACCTGATTGCATTTAGGTGACATTTGGTGCTGGGTGGTTGGCAGCCGTGCATCATGGGTCGTCTCTGTGTGTAACTAGTAGTAGTTACTTGTACCAAGAATAGTACTGGTGTACCACTCAGCCCAATAGCCAGATCAGACAGCAGACGTACCACAGAACTTTAGCCCAGACAAAGTAAAGCTGCTCGTCAGCACACAAGAATGCTTGTTGCACTGTAGCGTCAGGGCATGCCTATAGAGACATGGAAGATTTCTGCTTAGACCAATCTCACTTCGAATTAGCAAGCACTCATTTTCTTCCTTTGGTTTCTAATGAATTGCTGTGAAGCACAGGCTGGTGTTGACAAGCTTGTACCCTGCATAATAATTGAGCTCTGTGCAGAGATCTTTAATATCTACTTCTTTATGATAAAATCACCTACCACCTTTCCACTCCTATGCATGGTTGAGGGAGATACCATGCAGCAAGATCACTTGGCTCTTTTGTGCATGCACAGTTCTGATCTCGGCAAACGGCAGCAAACGAGACGTCATCTGCAGCGCACAGCAACCTCGCTCAGCCCTTTACGGAACAGAAACCGTGAGATGCATTCACACGTGCCATCTGTGGAGAGTTTTTCTGTTAGGTAATTGTTTACATCCATGAAAACAGCTGTCCTTACATGACAGATGAAGGCACAGGAATGTGCAGAAGGCTGCTCCACAAACTTCTTTCTCTTGTTCCACAATTCAGTTTAGTTCTGAGTCTTAAATGTTTTCACCAGCTGGTACACAATATAGGCACAGTGTCAGGTCATTATTTACATTTATTAAGATTTCAGTGGGAAAAATATATTCCCAGGATAAGGTTTTGTGTATTTTCTCACAGTTGTTAATATATTTGCTAAATAAGATTTTGCTTTTAAATTTCAAAAAGCGCATTTAATCCTTTTCTGCTAGGATATATCATTTATCACAGGGAAAGAAACGTTTCTCAGTGGAAGTTACTTCGTAAAACATGGGTAGAACATAACTGCATCCATCTCCCTGGTAGTACCTCAGATGGGTTCTGGCAGCACAGCAAAACATTTTATTGATCTTTAAGATCAAGAAGGAATCAGAACCGATCAAAGAGTTTTCTTGAAGCTTAAATTTACAGTGCTTTCTTTAAACATTGCCCTTTTAAAGAAAGTCAGATTTTCCTCAGGGACCTGTTACTGATTCTGACATCAGTAGGAATGTCCTCATCAGTTTCAATGGATGTGAGCTTTGGTCCTGCACTATTTTAGTAATATTTATTCTCTTTAAAAATGTGTGGATCAGGAGCCAGCAGAATATTGAAGCAGAACCCTAAAGTAGGGCACAGCTTTGTGAAAGGGCTACCCAGATCTTCTTCTGAAAGCAAACATACTAAAAACCTCCAAATTTCTGACCCTTGGTTCCTCTGGTACTAAGCAGCATTTACAGTCACAGCAGCATAACGTAAAACTAACTTCTCTCGTTGCAGTGTAATGCAATTCACATTTCTTTGTGCCCAGTGCTGACACTCAGCAGATCACAGTAAGGACCCTTCTTTGCTGGGTGTTGAATCAAATTACTAGATCTGACCTGATCAGGTTATCTGTAGAAAATTATGCCATGTTCTCCATGAACGTGAGATAGATGAGTAGTGCCTTCTTCCTCTGAACCACCTGGTTGTCGGAGGGGATATTTTCAGGGATATTTTCAAGACAAAGGCTGCACAGCCAGGCTTCATGAGTTAAAGGACATTCTCAGGGCTCTGTGTTGAGAATTCCATAATCCTGGCTAAGGTACTTGGACAAACAGCAGCACCAGCAGGAGGGAAGGAGAGAAGGAGGATTAGCTGGAAGAGACGCACAAAGGTGTGATGCTGGTATCTGTGGCAGGAAGAATATGGATATAGGCTGGATGGAAGGGAACAGAGTCCTGGGGGGGGAATTAGACCAATGGAGTAGAACTTGAACTGTTGAAGGGTGGTTGGAGGCTCAGAAGGGACAGGGCTTGGGATAAGCAGGAGCTCATCTGAGGTGCTCATCTGAAAAGGGATTCAGCACAAGGTGGTAGAACAAAACCTTATACAAAAATGTAAGTTTAAGCAACTTTACTATTTCTTTAGAAATACAGAACCCTACCCCAACTACTTCCCTGTGACAAGGTCGGCACTGAAATGGGTTTTGTGCAGTTCTTGCACTCAGAATGACGCAAAGCTGCTATTGCATCCAGCCTTGTTCAGGTAGGGCAGGTGTGTGTATGAGAGGGAAAGAGCAGCCTTTAGGGCATCCACCTCCCGAAAGATAACTGGACAAAGTTGACCTCTATAAGAATTACAGAGCCTGTACTGAATATTACAGGTCTCCAATAGCATGCCCCTGTGGACAGGCTGGACTCTGGCTTTATGGAGTGAAATTTGTGCGTCCTGTAAATACGTAAACTATGATACGGGCAATCTCACTGCCAGCTGGAGGGACAAGTAGCCTTTAATGATTGCAGGAGAGCAGGAGCTTTTGCCTTTCACCACTAGGCAGCAACACAGCGCTTCATAAATCGGGTTGGAGCTTTGGTTTAGGAAAGGAGAAGATTGCTTATGGATCACCCGTGTCAGTGTCTGCTGCGTGTGCTCTTTTACAACATCTAAGCTAGCATGTGTTTTAATTTCCTTTAAGTTCATAACAAAACAGATGTGAATTATCACTTTGCCCTCCTTCTTTCACAATGACCTTGGAAATCAGACAAAATACATTAAACTAAGTCTGCTGCGTCTTTTCATGGGGGAAAAGAAATTACACTGCTGTTCTTGTTTTCTCTCTTTTTTAATCTTGCATTTTAAGGGAGAAAAATTCTTGCAAGGCCATGACCAACACCCTCATTGCCAAAATATGTATTTCTAAGATGATGGAGACAGTTCTTTTTTAAAGCACTGGGAGAGCTGTCTGACACTTTCCTAGATTTAACAGTTGTACGTGCCAGCAGAGAGTCTCTGCCCAAATGTGGAAAAACAGACACCTATTTAAAGACACTGACATAGTCTGGCACACTGACCTGGATATAAATTCTCATCCCATATAAAGAGATTTAATGGGAAGCCAGGACAGAGAACACATAATCGGCGGCTCCTGCAGTTGCTCCTGCTGTCTTTGCTAGCCCCCAGCTCCAGTACAAGGTTCTGTCCTTGGGCCAGGGGTGTAAGAAGGGTATGAGCAGATGGGAATTGTGCCTTATAATTTGCTTTATGAAAATCGGAAACCTTCACCCAGAAATGCTCCTTCCTTCCTCACACCATATCTCTTAGCTCAATCAAACCATCCAAAACCATCTCCCTATATTTCCCGTGAGTAATTTAGCACACCTTCCCGTTTTTCCTCTGACACTGCGAATGACCCAGGATTCTCCTGTCAGAAAATCCTGCTCCAGACCATCACTTGCATAGTCAGTGCTGCTGTAAGAAGACAGATGTCGTGCTCCCTGCTCATACCACTATCACGACATCTGTCCCATCACAGCGTTACGAGCCAGCCCGTATGTCTAGCGAGGCTTGCCTTCGGGCCAAATTCGTATGCGGTGCACAGTTGGACCTTGCAAACAGAGCCTCAAGCCTACCCAAGAACAGCCAAGGGCAAGCATTATCCCAAATATTGCTGGAAAGACTGCCTGCAGGGGGTCTTTGAGTGGGACATGAGAGAAACAAATAGCTGATATATTTGTGTAGCTTCTCCAGTCTGGCACGGTCTCTGCATGACGGAGGCTGATACATCTATAGGATATCATTGGAGCTTTAGGCAAAGCTTTATGAGACCTTCCACTAATTTGAGAGTGGAAAATCACTTAATTGCAGGTCAAGTTAGATCAGAACAGAAAAATAAAAATATTACAATAACTGTTTTTAATTTTTTTTTAATTAAGGGCTATGGGCCTATTAAGATAACAAAAACTAAAGGATTTTTTAATGTATCCTTGACTGTTACACAGCACTTTGAGACCTAGTGGACTGTATTCCTCTCTCAGATGACTAAGCTACTCCTGCTTTTATGTTAAGCAACAGAAATTGATACTTTGTTACTAAAATTTTGCTTTCAGGCCCTTAGGACGACTTTCATTGTCTTCCAGGAGTATCCCTTTCATAAATGTTCTTCAGTTTAGGTACCTGACATGTATTATTGCTTTTTATCCTTCTAAGTATGTTCTCATATGTTCTCTACACTGTTGGATTTAGTAGCTAATAGATTTGATATTACAAAGGGCTGGGCGTCAGAGAATTTGAAAAGACATTGTGAGGTAGATGATATGGGAACTGTAAATCTAAAAATATGTCTTCTATTGGACATTAATATTTCTTACAGCTAAATGATTTTATAGCATGAATGCACCAATAAAAATATAGGAAAAAAAATCCAGCCAATGTAATCCTACTTCTTCCATCTTCCTTTTCCCAAGAATTTCATTTCCCAAGAGCCACATTACACTACTTTTATATCTTAGTGTAAATCACATATGCTTTTATTATGCTCATGTTTTTTCATTTCCCCAGTGAATGCACTGAACGGATTAAACAAAATATCTTACAAATGTCATTTCTGGTACAAAAAGTTCTAAGTTAAAATCCTGGCTAAAGTCCTAAGTGAAAGACCTTCTTGTTTTAAACTGACTCGTTAGTATAAATGATCACGTCCCACAGCACACTGTTAATGGAGCCTAGGGCCAGACAAAGCTTTCACAGTCAGAAACAGCGCGAGTGAGAACAACTTGCAGAAGCGTACTCTGCTGCTGTGGCAAATTCAGCCAGGGACCTGTAGGACCAGAACCACTGAAAGCTGCTTTAGATACACTTCTGTCAAAAAGCTCAAACCACCTCGTTGATCGCATCGTATTTTTTCTCTATTTGTGACAACATTAGTTTTCTAAATGCTGAGCAACTTCACCTGCCATAGCTTTCACATTGAAACTTAAAAGGCTAAGAAGGCTGGGACAGAAATGAATGTGCTGTTCAAGGGCTTCTTTTCACCTCAGGACAGATTTCTTTGAGTTATTGTCCCCTAACAACAGATCACAAGTACAGAAGCAGAAGCATTTTCATCTTGCTTACAAAGGTCGGTTGGAGTTTTGCCAATTTAGTTTAATGTTCTCCTGACACTTTAGACTAAACTTGGAAAAAACCTCTGTACGGAGTCTCTAGCTCTGTAGGAGGGCAACCGTCCACTATAACCTGTTGTGTGTGGAGAAGGAGCTGGCTGGCCACTTTTGCCTTTACTCCAGTGGAAGGAAAAGTCAACTGGCCACCTGAATAAGAAACTTCTGTGAGCGGCAGAACTGCTGAAGCCTCATTTTCACTAGAATTTTTGTCCTGTGATTGGATTCTGTTGTCAGGAAAGGGTAAGCACTCTCTAAAGCTTCGCCAGCCTTTAAAATATCTTATGCAAATTTGCTGGTTCTCCAAACAGTCCCTCTTTTAGCGGAGACACGAACAGCGTTTCCCACCCTTACTCTGTTCCTGTTGCCCGAGACGCGTAAGAACGTAATGGCCATCGGGCCTCTGTGTCTTCGTCACGGTCGGTGCGTACAAGCTCAGACTCAAAGCAGACTCCGAAGCTGTCGCACAGTCTCATGCTGCAATTATATATGCCTCGTTTCCTTGTGAGACCAGGTTAAACTCAATGCATCGCTGTAATACGTGCCTACAGCTCTTCTCTTGAATGCAAATACAGCAGGCTCTTTCTTCAGCTCAGTGGAGTAACTGCTTTTACTACTTACAAACCACAGATTTCCCACTGAGGACCTCACACACGATCCTGTGCAACAGTAAGCTAAGCAAATCTGATTTTAGCTACACGGCTTCATAACCAAATATTCTGCAAAGCACCTATTAAGGGAATTGTCTTCATTAAGAAGAACATAAAAGTTTTCTTTAGAAGAAAAATGAAATTAAAAATAAGTCTACTTTAACTTAGCATAAGACATATTAATGGGATGGATGCTGGATATAGATATTTCAGACTTTGCACCCCATTCATGCAGATGGAGTAAATCAGTGTAGTGACTTTACTTTCACCTGGCTTCAGATGCGCACAGCCTCAGACATTACATTATCCATGTTTCACGGTCTTTCTTCACAACCAGAATTACTACCAGTTCAGAATAAATCCTCAGGTATAGACCTATACTGGCCTCACTGCTGGTTCTGTCAGATAGCTCCAAAAAGGCCAATACACTCTCAACAAGTTCTACAAACACGATTTATCATCATTTTTTAATGTTAACCCCCCACTTTTAACTGAAATAATACCATGGAACACCAATAAACTGGTGATTTTTTTCCAAAAAGGCTCCATGTAGAAAGTGACCATGCTATATTATTCCATGTAGCTGAAGCCCAGAAATCTTTCCTCACAGTGTAGCTGCATTTGCAGGCACACACCCCCCTTCTCACTCCATCCTTATCTGCCCCCATCACATCACCCCAAATGCAGTCTCACACGGTGAGAAACTTGAGAGAGCTAAACCAAACTTTTTCTCTCATTCAAAGCTACATTTCCCTCACGCTATTTCCAAGGAAATATGACAGGAGCAGTATGACAACATTAGAACAGCCACATGGATCAGATAATTCATCAATACAGTTCACTATTTTAATCAGAGTATAGCATGTAAATAAGATTTTATATGTATACCAAAGCTTGAGTTATCTAGCTATGACAACACTGCTCACTGCCTGGTGACTAAATCAGATAGACTAGATCATCAGATAGATCATAATTAACAGTAAGATCACTGACTCAAAATGAAATAGTAGATAACACTTTTCCAACTTGCTAACATTTATTTTAGCAGCTCTACTATCATGTTTAATTATTGAACTAATTGTTTTGTCTCTGAAACTTATTGCCCTCAAGAGCAGATCTCCACTGCTTGTATACAATGTGGATTAATCAATAGATTAGGTCTAGAATAACTAGATTTTAGATTTTATTCAGGATTTGAAGTTGTATGACCAAGGGGAAAAAAAAGAATTTTTTTGTTTTTAGCACAAAGAATATATTATGTTTTACATGTGCATGGCCAAAACCAACTTAATTTCCTCCAGAGTATGTAGAGAATAGCAGAAGTCTTATTTTTGGTGAATATTAGATTTTTAGTTTACTCAAATGTTATTTGATCCAAGAGCTGGGGGAAAAAAAAAAGACAAAAAGATAAAAGTAGAACACAACAGTTATTCTGAAGCCTTAATGCTTGATACACAGTTCAAAGTCTTTCCCAGATAAGTCCCAACTGCATGCTATCCCAAACTTGAAGAACATAGTTGATTTGCAACTTTATCCAATATTTATAAATCCATTTAAAGTGTGTTGGCAAGTTGGCTTTCTGCTTTTAAAAAGTTAGTTGACAAAAAATGTTGTACTTTTGGCTTAAATTTCAAAGGTTACTTTCTCAAGGCTGTTATTGTTGTGATGAGAAGAAGAGAAAGTAATGTCCTTAGAATGTGTTGCATTTTTGTTAATGCTCATTTGAACTGAATATTCAGAAAGCCAAAAAAAGAAACCCACATAATAAAAACAACAAACCACAAGGTTGTTGGCATTTGGGGGGTTTGATTATAGAGTTTGCTCTTTATTTTCACTGTCTGAACCCTCACTTGTATTGTAAGACACCGGGTTCACCAATTTCACTGGGGATAAGCACAGATGAATGTTAGTAATAGCATGTTTTAATCATGTCTGAACTAAAGCATGCACTTTGATGTGTCAGGACTTCACCAGAAGTTTTCAGGTATTGGAAATTATAGCAACATGCAGGCTAAAGGCTAAGCTTTCCAAGTTTTGAGCAGTGAGTTCTCCAGAACCTTTCAGTTGTCTGCTCTTGCCTCCTTTTTCTTCCACCATCAGCTGGAATCACTTTCCTCCTCCACCATGCCATGGAGAGTTGAATATGACTTCATCTTTGTTCTGACTTTCAATACTAGCTTCTTGACAAAAAAAACTGGACAGAGATGTGCCACCAATGCACTGAGCTCCAGCTCCAGGAGGCATTTTTCAAACCTTAGCTTTTTTGAAAAATATTATAGGTAGTGCTGCAGCTGTATTCCCTGAGACCATATCACAGCTTAGTCTTGTTCTGTGGCATATGCTGTGCAAACTACTGCCAGACCTCTGAACAGTAATGAGCTTGTATAAGACCAACAGGCATCAAAGTCTTCAGTTTCTTCTGAATGTGTTGTCATTCGTATCAACAAAAATGTCACAGTAATCTTTCGAACCTCTATCTCTCTCTCTCCCATTCCCTACCTGCATTTGCACAGCTATCAAGAAAATGTAAAGTGAACAGGATCTAGATATTGCCTCTCTCTTACCAGTCTTTGAAAAAAATATTAAGCTTATTTTTTTGTTTTGTTTTACAATCTGTCCTAGCAATTAAATAGTAATACCCATCTACACTTTTCTGAGCATGCACCAATTAGCATGACTGCTTTCAAATCAACGGACATAACCTATTCTTCTGGCCAAAGTATCTGAGAAATAAGTATTTTCCATAACTGAGTAGATTACCCTCCTTGCACACGTGTATGCATGCATGCATACAGCATGTGAATGTGAAGGGATGATATAGCTTCTATTAAGGTCACATTTTCAGCTTGACTTCTATGTGAGAAACCTAGAAGCTGATGCATCTGGATATAGTTTTGCTAAAGCAGTTTATCTTGATAAATCCATTTATTGGCAACTCCACTGTCAAATCACAACTTATGCCTTGGAAATATATATCTTAAGAAAAGACCAGTTACCAGAAAATGTGATTAACAGTAGAGAAGCAAGTGGAAAAACTCAAAGCTGTCTCAGTGAGTCCTCCTTCAAAATTAATGGTTCGATAGATAAACATGAGTTGCTTAGAAAACCGAGCAGGTACAGCTCCCTACATCACAGTTTTCCAGTGGGTAGCTTCACTGATTTTTCACTGACATCCAGCGGGTCATAAAAGTCCTGCCGACAAAAAACTCAACATGTTCGGGTTCATCCCCTGAAAGCCGAATGTTAGGACTTCTGGTGGCACTCAGTGAGCTTTGATCCTCTTTTTATATGCTGCTCTATACGCCAAGTGCAGCACTAATAAAGAACATTCAAGTAACAGCAGAACCATATTGTAATAGGTTAAACTTGAAACAGTTCTGAAAATTGAGGAGGAAAGATTGTTTTTTAATTGGTTTCTTGGTCCTCAAAAGCTCTGCAGTTGTGAGAAAAACAAAGTAATGTAACTAATTTTCAGATGGGGTGAATTATAGTAGTTCTGCTGCTTTCGGTACAGCTGTGACAATTTTATATAATATAGTAGCTACGCCCAATACCCCAACTGAGACTCCGCAAATGTAGAAACATATGGTTGGCGGTAAAATCAAAGTTGTATTCATCAGTTATTTCATCACCCTCTTGTTTAATCATCACCCCCTTGTTTAAATGCTAAATATGTTCCATAGAAACATAAATTACAATTTTACATGATCATTGCAGCTGAAAATAGAAGGTATACCCAGAACATTGACATTTACAATACAGAGATTGAAAGCATCAATTTCCCCACACTCTCCCCAAGAACTTTTCCATAAAGATCAACTTCCTTGTGAGCCAGGTCAGTTCCCAATGGTCTATCTGGCAGCTGCATCGCTTGCTTTGGAATAACACCAAGGAACTAGCTGATATAGCCTGTGGAGTTCTATGTAGGGGTTTTTTATGTTATTTTAAAGTAAGGAAAATAATCACACAATGATTTTGGCTTATAGAATGCAACTGCAAAACTTCAGACTCAACAGGGCAAGACATTTATCTTGGATCTGACAGGACGTCTCTTTCTGCAACTGAAATTCTGTAGTTCTGTTGCATGGCTGCATAGCCAAAGTCAAAGAGATGTTAATGTATTTGGCTGCGCTCTCGTATCTGGTATGTGAACATCTGCAGTGACCTGAAGTGACCTAGTGAATTCCGATAAGCAAGAAAATAAAGATGGGTTTTCAAGAAACAGTGAGTAGATACCTAGAGTTGTGTCCCAGTGGCAGGGTCTGTGCCGGTCTGAAAGGGACCCAACAGAAAGATACACATTCTGACTCGGAGGAAAAACGGTGTTCAAAAGAAATACCAGCAATACTGCCACTATCTTTATACTCCTGTCTTGCTTTGTAACTTTTGGTGGTTAATAGTAACTGCTATTAATTACTAGAAGTAATAGCTACTTGGTAATACAGTTCATGGCAGCAGTCTGTTAATAACAAACAATCTACTTATGAAGTACTGCTGTATTTGAATGGCAACATAAAATGCGTAGTTAAAAAAAAGAAAAGGTGTTTTCACCGTTGTCCTTCCTTTTGTGCCTTTTCCTTGCCTTCACAAACACATTTTGAGCAAGTGGTACCCTGGTCCATTGGTTTGGTCATACTGGCAAAGACTTCATATTGTGGCAAAGAGTTCCTTGTAAGCAAAGGAAGAATGAGTTATAAGGAACGAGACAGAGCTTCTTTATATATATATATATATATATATATATATATATACACACACATATGTGATTTCCACAGGAAATGTGGCTGGAGAAAAGAGAGCTTGGGTCCTTTGAAGCCTCATATTTCGGTAGCTATCAGAGGCAACTTTCTCAAAGGAGTGTCAAGGACCTGATGCACAGAACCTTATTATTATATTATTATTAATGAATATTAATGCCTGC
This sequence comes from Haliaeetus leucocephalus, assembly GCF_000737465.1. Lineage (NCBI taxonomy): Eukaryota > Metazoa > Chordata > Aves > Accipitriformes > Accipitridae > Haliaeetus > Haliaeetus leucocephalus. The sequence goes on along the minus strand of NW_010972477.1, from coordinate 2,444,339 downwards.
AGGGAGGGTGCAAAGAGGACGGAGCCAGGCTCTTTTCATGCTCATGCCCAGTGACAGGACCAGAGGCCATGGGCACAAACTGGAACACAGGAGGCTCCCTCTGAACATCAGGAAACACTTTTTCACTGTGAGGGTGGCCAAGCACTGGCACAGGTTGCCCAGGGAGTTTGTGGAGTCTCCATCCTTGGAGATCTTCAAAAACTGTCCGGACGCGGTCCTGGGCAACCAGCTGTAGGTGGCCCGGGGTGAGCAGGGGGTTTGGACTAGACGATGATCTCCAGAGGGCCCTTCCAATCCCAACCACTCGCTGAGTCTGTGGTTCTGTGACCAAGGGGCAGGATTACAACGGATGGTCAAGCCTACCTTCACAGTTCCTTCGACCTTTGCCCCCACCCAGAACTAACAGTACAACAATTATAGAACAGTTTTGCAAGTGTCTTGAAAAACAAAGGGAACAGAAAATATCCAAGCACAACATTTTGCAGGAGAGGAAGTTAAACTCTTGAGAGACAAAAAAGGTGAAAAGTGATCCTGATAGGCCACATATTAATAGATATTAAAAATAATCTATATCTATTTAAAAGTACCAATAAATAGATTCTAACGTAGGGGTTTTTCCCATTTTTTCTTAACCTTTAATTTCAAAATATTTTTCACAGTGAAGAAAGCCACTGACTGACTGCCCACTTGGAAGTCCCATTTTATTTTCAACAAAACATGCTACTAAGGAGAAATTGTCTAAAACCCAAGGACTGAATAACTCTTGCTGTGCGAAACGCCAGGCTGCTCAGGTAGTTAACCATGATGGCACCAAAAGCCTACAAGCCTCTACTCTGCTCTCAATTAAAGCTGCTGAGATATGTGCGTGTGTATATATATATATATACACACACCCACACACATGCACACTTTTCTTTTTTTAAATTTAACTTACCCAGTTGTGACTTTATAATGATAAAAATTTTCATTCTGGGACTACATGAACCAAAATGCACAAGTATGACAAATTCATTTGAATTATGCAACCACTCTGGAATCCCCATAAACATTAAACCACTATGTGGTAACAGATTTTTTTTTTTTTTCTGAACAAGAGCTGCTCAGTCTAGTTTTGAAGCCGTTGGTGAAGTGTTTGCTAACAGCAGGACCTTATGCTGCTTGATCCAGCTTTGCCTATGTGGCAGCTACAGATACTTCAGACTATAGATTGGGTATTTATTGCTCATTTATTTCCATTAAGACAAGTCTGAAATGAGCACTTGTATTTGTACTTAGTGCAGCAGTGGGACAGAATGCAAATACAAATCTAATTCTCCGGCATGCTTGCTGCACCCAAATACAACAAGCACCAAGATGTGGAGCAGTTCAAGTAGGAATGGTTGTGGTTTACTCTCTTGGAGAAAAACAAATAGTGGACACAAGGCAGAGGAATAATAAGCTGAAAAGAGAGAAAAAAAGCACATGCCCTTCACAGACAACTGGAAAAATAATGTATTTCTCTTTGGAAATGAAAATATATTTTACTGATGGGTCATTAACTGCTAATAGGACTGTAACATTTATTTACCATTAATTCATTAAAGCAACACAACAAAATTGTTATGATACACAAGTAATTCTTTTAAAAGATGCATTGATGCACGTTATCTCACTGTAAAATAAAAGATGAAGCCATGTCAAATGTCTTTGGATTATAATTCTAGAATAGTTTAACAATACAATAAATTTAGATTCCAGGGTTTCTGGAATTGTATAAAAATATCACCGCCACCTAGTGTTAAGGCAGCATTTTCTAATTTAGCTTTGTATAGACTGCCTTTACAGTCTGCCAAGAATTGTTTGTCTCCTCACTGGTACTATAAAGCCAATTCGGTAGAATTGAGCATTAAATTGAAGATTGTGTATTCCTGGACTGTCCAGTTCTAGTACTTGATCTGGATCAGACGCAGGCATACAGCAAAATTTCATCTGAACCAGTGAAACATCCCGCCTGATTGATATCAAATAAATACTTTTTCATTAATGGATAATGGACAGATGAGCTATTAGTGATTCTGGAACCACAAGTTTTTGTGGTTCATAATTACTGAAGCAGAATACATTTCTATAGTTTGTTCCTAAAACATTTAAAAAAATCTATTCAAAAATCTTCGCTGCTGTTCAGCACATCTTAAAATATGGTCCCAGAACTTTATTTGATGATTTCTCAGCCACGTTTTAACTGAATACTTCCATAAATTGGACAGCTCTTGGAAAACACTTATTCTACTTCAAAAGATATTGACCACACTATTATTCTCCTTTCTCATAATACAAAAAAAAGTTCTTGCATCCCTCTAAACCTAGATATGCTAATGGTTATTCAATGATGCAGCTGAATGAATTGGATTTTGACAATTTTTAAGCCAGTTTGGTGACCTTCCTTTAATCCACACACATAAAATAATCTACAGATGTCTCCCTCCTATGTTACAAACAGTTTGAAGCAGAGAAAATTACGTACTACCAACTCCATAAAGAAACTCTGCAGACTGACTCTTCTTTTACACTTTCGAGTGTATCAGTGAAGACTCCCTAGTCTGTAAATACTTTAGCCGTTTTTTTCTATGATGGAAAATGAATACAGTAATAAAAAGATGCTTTCTGAATATCCTGAAAAAGGAAAGTGAATATACTGTTTGGAAGGAATAAACAGCAATTGCCTCTTTCATTAGTCACTCTGCACTACTCATGTAATTATTCACTTCGGTATGAATAACCATGTGATATATCTTTGTCACTTTTTGTGGTAGATGTAGAAATATTCCAGTATTTGTAACTCTGACTTTTAAACCATATATTAGTGTTTGCTGTGTAGGGGCATAGTAAGAAAAAAAGTAATGCCAGATATGTTTATCATATCTTGATATAACTTCACAACTTGTTTGTTCAAGATCATAATTATCTTTAATTCACACAGGCCTCCTTCTACATGGAATTAGAAATTCTTCAGCTCAGACAGAGGATTGGGTCCTGACTGCTGAAATTATTCTAGTTGTCTGACAGACTTTCAGTTTTTTCTTTCAATTTCTTTTCTGTTGAAAATTGTGAAATCTGATCAAGTCCACAGAAGGTTTATACACTACACATATTACTCCATCTTTATATACTGAGGTACTAGGAATATTTCCAGAGTTCACTCTCTTCGGTGAACTAAACATCCTCCACTACAGAAAAGAAACAGTGCTTTACAGAATACACGTAGTTTCAACTTTTGGAAATTTAGAGCTAGGGAAAGGTAATTTGAAACTACATTTGAATACTTGTTACATTTTTCTACTTAATTTCCAAGAGGATCCCAAGGTGAGAGAGGAAGCCAATTAATTATGTGCCTAAACATGATCCTTCTCCACGTTTTTCTTCATGTCTTTGTAATTTCATCATACATATTTATGACAGTCATGTTCCTGACAAGAAGCTTTAAAATTCCCTTCTAAGTCTTCATTTTAAAGGTGAAAATTAATGGGAATTTAATGCTTAGCTTCTTAATCAAATTCACTTATGACAAAATGTGGTTTAACTCTCAAAATGAAGCTCAGCAAAGTATCATCTGCTAAATGTATCATCTAAATGCTTAATGCATCAGTCAGCATCCTATCTAAAACATGATTACAAAATAAAAGGATTTTTTTCAAAGCACACACTGCTTGACTGTTTTCTTTATTCGGACTGCTCTAGTGGCTACCTTTCTCTTTCTACAGCTTCCTACATTCCATAGGAATTTCTTTCATTCCATACATTGATCAATGGAGTTACTGTTTGAATTACAGCAGTCTGGATTCACAGTTTGTGAAAGATGTTTTTCTAGGTGCAGATCTTTAAAAAAATCAGCCACTGCCATGTTTTAGCAATTTTTCTGTGCAGCTCCACTTCATTTGTCCCCAGCATGCTAAGGGTTATGAGAGGCCATGAGAAGTGAAACTATTTAAGAATCACATTTAATAACTGTCACATTTTTAAGCATAGATTTTGCAAACCATATTTAGAACTGAGAACAGTCAGAATTCTATGCTTATTTAATATACTCTCCAGACACATATTTCACAACAAATTGTTTTCTAATGCCAGTGAAATGAGTACATAATGTAGGAATATCTGATTAAAGCATAATTTAAAAAGTAGCCCCTTAAAATATTTACTTCATTTATGTATCTATCTAAAACATAAGTTTATTTTTCATTCCTTTCTTGTCAAGGCTCACACCAGAGCTACTGAAGATAATAAAACCAGGTAGAGCTCTTCCTTCTTCCTCGGCCATAGGGGACAAACCCATCTAACTACAGACTCCAGGGACTGGAATCCAGTGTTACACAGGACAGAACTGAGTAAGAGCGTACACAGAAGAGAATGACGTTGCCAGTGCTGCTTGCAGGATCGTCTTCCCAAGAAGCACTATGTTTTGCTTTCAGTTGCCAGGCTATAGGCAACACCATGTATTTCAACCAGTTAGAAGTGTTACAAGATTTCTCTCCAGGGAGGTACATCACCCTGAGGAAGTTCAAGGCTAACCAAAGCCAAAGCTGATCTAGTGATGGTCATGACCCATTTGAGTGGGAAGTTGGAACAGACGATCTTCAGAGTTCCTTTCCTTCCAACCTGCATTTCCATGATTTTGCTTTACAGGTGGACGACCATCTTTTGTAGCTGTCATTACTCGCTGATACATTACCATGCATATTACTGGCATTTTAAAGGTGACTAGGAGGTAACAAGTCTGCCCTGAGAACTTCAGGGCCAGGTTGTGCAAACTTTTATGCACACGCTTGAAGTCAAGAACCTGTTCCATTGATTTCCTAAGGAAGTAACATGCCTTCAGAAAAATCTTGGAGGAGCGGGAGAGTGGTAGACAGCATTTCTTTTGAAAAAGACACTTCAAAAAAAAAAAGGTCTATAGAAAAGTACATGAGGGCGTGAGGGAGGTTTAAGCAGCAAATGCTAGGAAAACAGGGTGAGTAGGAATTGCAGTAAAAAAGAACCATGGAAGATGTCTCAGGCTCCTGGAGTGCTATGAAAATCCCTGCCGTTAATTTTATGGTAAATATCAATAATACAAGCACCTAAATGTTCATACAGCTTTGCTTGCCAGGCATTTTCCATCCTACTAATTTTTATGGGCACAGTCCTGGGAAGTTTGGAAGAACTGCTTCCCAAGTTCTGCTTGAGCTGCTTCCCAAGTTCTGCACATGAGATGTGCCTTCTGGGACACGTCACCCCACTGACGTGAGTACTTGTGTTTCTAAAAGCAGGGACATGCTGAAATACTCTCCTGAACTGTGGCTGTGCTATCTTCTTCTTCATAATTATATCATTATTAACAAAGTAATGTGAAATTTCCAAAACAGATCCCAGAAATATCAAAACTAATGGTGTAGTTAAAAGTCTGAACATCTTGGTGCTTTTAAGAAAATGAGAAAGTTTTCCTCTGTTATATGGTGATATCCTCATTGTTTCTGCCAACAGTCATTTTTATTTTCTGGCTAAATTTACGTTGAGTACACATCTCATTGAAACTTCACATAGCTCTAGCAAAAGAATCCTACACGATATCATTACGGTAAAAAGCTAACAGAAGTCCTACTAATAGGTAGCATTATACCCCAAAAGTAAAGCTGATGACTAAAGGATCATTTGTTTAAAAGGGAAAGACAAAGCACCTTTGCGTGAAGAGTTACTAAAACAGATGTTAGACACAGGCAGGTTTGTCCCGCTCTGTGATACAGGGCAGTAGCAGACCTATCTGTTACCGTGCTTCTTACAGAACTGATTTATCAAGTCCTTGTGTATTCTTTGACCTGACTGCAATCAGTAGGAAATCAGACTTTTACATCATCACTGATCCTATATGGAATGGATCATATAATGAAAAAAATTTTCCATGCAGCAGGGAGGGGTTTTTTTGATAATTAACATGCTTGATATGGCTGTAAATACTAACAGCACTCTGAGTGACATAGTCCAGAACAGTTTGCAGAAGCAAATTATGACAGACACTAATAGCATTTATGTTAGCCTTCCTTTCACAAACAGCATTATTCTAGAAGGACTGTGGAGTAAAATTTTTCCTTTATCTTGTTAACTGTAACATTTCTAACAAGCAACTCTCCTATGTTAACTTTACTAAATTGTATGGGTCTTTTGCTGATATACAAGCTATATGAGAAATAATCTTGGAGTAATGCAGTCTCAAAAGCCTCAGAATAGATATTCCTCTGTCACCTGTAACAGAGAACATAAAAATGAGCACATGACAAAGTAAATACTTTGCAAAAGGTTCCCGAGAACTGTAAAACTTTAAGTCCTTGCAACACGATTGAAGGCAGCATGAGGAGAAAGTGAAGGAAGAAAAAAAAAAAGACAAATGAGGTAAATGTTACAGAAACAAACTCTATAATACAGGCCCTTAAACTAGCAACTCCCAGAAGCCCTGCAGAATCTTGCAGAAAACATTGCAAAGTGTTATTTCAGGCAAGTCTTGATATTATAATACTCAGACTACTTTTGCATTTTAAGCGTATGTTGTTTTTTTAAAAAGCAAACAGTGCAAAACTATTGGCAATAGTTTACCTTCTTGAGAGAAATCAGGCTGCATGTCAGCACCCACCCCTGAGGTACTAGGATTTACCATGACATTTACCACATTGCAAGGGAGAGATGGTGGCTTTGTGAGATGTTGCTCGACGTCTGACTGCAGTATAATTTTTTATTATTATTATTTTTATACTGGGGGGGACACCTTCCACTAGACCAGGTTGCTCCAGGCCCCATCCAACCTGGCCTTGGACACTGCCAGGGATGGGGCAGCCACAACCTCTCTGGGCAACCTGTTCTAGTGCCTCATCACCCTCACAGTGAAGAACTTCTTCCTTCCATCTAAGCTAAATCTACCCTCTTTCAGTTTAAAGCCATTACCCCTTGTCCTATCACTACATGCCCTTGTAAAAAGTCCCTCTCCAGCTTTCTTGTAGACCCCCTTTAGGTACTGAAAGGCCACAATAAGGTCTCCCCAGAGCCTTCTCTTCTCCAGGCTGAACAACCCCAGCTCTCTCAGCCTGTCCTCATAGCAGAGGTGCTCCAGCCCTCTGATCATCTTCATGGCCCTCCTCTGGACTTGCTCCAACAGGTCCATGTCCTTCTTATGCTTAATTTCATGCTTTTGAGTATTCTGATTGATCATAGACTATCATCAGATAATTGAAATGCTGGCAGTCCATAGCTTTAGTCTGCTTATTTTTTATCATCTACTTCACAGACATCATAGAAATGTTTTCCCTTTGGCTAACTGCTTCTTACATAACTTCTCATAACAAAGACAGCAACAACAATATCCAAATTCCTGCCCAGTCTGGCTTGCCGTGTCCAACCAAATTCACAAAATACAACACCTTTTACTGAAAAAAGAAATTGCACATTGTGGATCTGGATAGAACTCTTTGGCCATTAGTGTGCTAAAGACAAAACCTATGGGATTTGCAGTGCATGGCATATTTCTCTCAACTGAATGCAATTAAAATTGTTTGTGCTTCTTCTTATAAGAGGTAGAAATACAAATCAGCTCGCAATTCTACCAGTGATTTCACACTTCCCATATAAGTCAGCTAAGAGAGACATCTCACAGACTTCTGGTTATCTTTATGGTTATTGTTACCCAAACACAAGGAATCAGTTACTTGGCAAATTTCATGACGTAGATTTTCATTGCAGATAATAGAAATAGAAAAACTTGCAACTGGTCAAATCAAAGTCCCCTTCGATATTTATAAAGTTTGTAATTTAAGCCATTTTTTTCTCCTTAAGGCCCAAAATTTTTTCAGGTCTTCTGAAAACAAAATCTTGCACCAAATTCACAATCTCTCCATATAGGTGTTTGAAAATGCATTTCTGTGATTTAGAGCTTCTATAAAAGTCCTTTCAATATCAACAGTTCTTACAAGGTTCCTAGCTATTTTAAATGTTTTCTACGTGTTCAAAAATTTGTATGTCTGCAGTACACCAAGAAATCCATATTAATCTGTGGAATTCATAGCAATTTTTATAAAGCATTCAGAGTTATGTTGGACAACCTCTAATTTCTGGGCAGTGAAGCCAACTTTCAGTGTCTTGACCCAAAGATATTGACTTCACCCCAGTGTCTACTGAACATTTACAACTCAGGCACAGAATGACTGAACCACACGTCATATATTGCAACCATTTGGTCACACCCCGGTCACTAATATTGGGAAGAATGTTGACAAGATTCAGTACATTCCATGTGCCCTTACACTTTTCTCTGTGCAGTTTCTGTTTTCAAGGCTGTGCTGGGTCTCCGTGATGCTACTATGGCCTTACCTCACTGCATGCTGGTTTAGGATCCAAGCAAAGATTTCAGTCCCTCTGGTCCAAGTTTTCCATTGCTTTTGTATTTATTTTAGCATTCAGCTTGCCTGAATTTTCTTTTCTAGCAGTAATTACTACATACAGCTACTCCTATTATTCAGGTACATAGCTCTGATTTTTTTTTTTCCTAATTGATGTGAGAAGGAATATTCTAATGAAGTGAGTTTCCCCCCCAAAGTCCTGATTAAAGATTTTTAAAAAACGTGTTAATGACAGTGAACTTCTGCCAAAACACAAGCATACTTCTTTTGACGGTTCTGACATGCTACATAAAATCAGACACTAAACATAAAACTATAACTGATTCTTTCAATTCACTTGGACACCTGGAGTTCACAGCTTCAGAACAGTCCCATAATACAGAATTCCCTGGAGATAAGGACTTCATGACTTCCAAGGTTCTGAATTCAGCTCCACAATAAGAAGCAAAGAAGCCCTGAAACTAAGCTGGGAGCAGAGAAGACCCATCACTTGGACCAGTAGAACCTGGACTAACCTTGACTTCAAAGCAGGGAACATGAAAAGCTCAAGAGGTCTTTCTATCTTCCTCACCTTTGAGCCAGTACCTCAGAAGACCTGAATCAAATACTATGAGCTTCTCACATTGCGGGGAGGACTTCTATGGCTGGTAGCCCCTCTCAGCTCTCTGCATCTTATGACTGACACAGAGCCAGGAGTTTGACTGTCAGGAACCACAGCTGAACTGGGACATGTTAGAACAGGTTTCCGAGGTTCAGTAACATTTCAGAATTTACTGAGGCAAGTGGAGGAATGTTGAGAAAATTTCAAAGTTTCACTTTACATTTAAAAAAACCCCGAATTGTTATTGCTATTATCATTTTTAAGGGTGTGTCACAATTGCCTAAGGAATGCAAATGCTGACTTTTGTCCAGAGTAATGGCTAAATTTATAGAAAGCTGGTTCTGCAGCTCGCTTTCACTTCTGAAGTCTTTCCAGAATGAAACTTGTAAGCAAGGCAAACATAAGTCTTTTTAAGGAAGGCAAAGGTACAAGCTAAAAAAATTCATGTTTAATCATAGTAGGTATGCCTTGGCTTTGGCATAACTTCTAATGCAAGGATATATCGAGCAGTAATTACACCCAGTTTGGTCTGCAATGGAAAAGAGGTAAATAAAAACCCTAGCACGGTCTCAGCAGGTGGCAACTTTTTTTCTGTATACCGAGTCGTATGCTGTTAGCTGCAAAGAAGTCACCCACTTCCTATCTCACAAGACATCTGCGTGCTTCAGTGATGGCTGGTACCCAAAGCAGAGTACAAGAAAATCTGAAATGAGCAATTATAGAATAGACTGCCCATAGGGAAACCTAAATCCTTCAAATCTTGCAAAATCCTTGCATCTTTTCACTAGTCAGCTTGTGCCTGGAGGAACAAGAGCTGTATTCCTTTCAGAATTTTAAAAGCAGTCTTTCCTAGATCTTGCATTCATTTTAGCATTCAGTTCATCTGAACGAATGTTGAGGTAGGAGAGTGGAAGAACTAAGCCACTATTAGTACAAAAAAGTTCAATTCCTTTAGTAGTAACTGGAGACCATCTGCTACAACCCAAAATTATTAAAAGTTGACAGGTATCCAAAAGCAGTTTTTCTTCCTTAATGTCTGTAGATCAGCTGCTGCTCTCTGCTGATACGTCTTCACTGTGGGTACATAGAGCACCTCCCCTCACAAATGTGCTGGTTTATAGCCAGGGGTCAGAGGTGTTACAGAAACGCCTAAGAAAATAAAATCACTGTCTCTACACAACGCATTGCAATTAACTGTCTTGAGAAGAGTTACATTCAAGTACTGCAAAACTGCATTCACCTGTTTGGAATTCAAAATAATCAGGGGCAAAAGAAGCCAGTACCAATACTGAGCTCCGAAAGTGAAGGGTAGTTTCTTTTGAAATGATCTAGGCTTCAGAGTAAAGTGTCAATGTTCTACATCCGCAGAACTATATGATGTTTGAACAGCTGGCCGTAGCATAAAATGTTTTAACGTAGACAAAGAGCAGGCTGGAAGCAGTTACAAACAACAGTTTCTCTCTGAACAATCTGGACATGCCTGTATGCAATTCCTAACCTACAGTTTAATAAATGACAATTACAATGGACTTTGTCAGCCCTTGGCACAAAATAAAGACGCCGTGAACACAGGCAAAACTGATCTCTGAAATACTTCAGGTTTTGCAGTTACAAGGCTGCTGGGTGTTGTCAGGCACAGTACGGAAAACTTCAAAACCCTTTTTTTTTGTCTGCCAAGGAAAGAGATTCTCAAGAAGCACATGCCATTCTGTCTCTCAAACTTCTTCTCTTGGCCATATTAAAATAACAGACACAAGGCAGCAAAGCTAAAACCAAATTATTGCTAATAAAATGGCAACATGGTTTTCTCTGGACAAAACCACACATCTAAGTAGAAGCTATGCTGCCCCAAAATCATTATGAGCCCCACACAGCTCTCACTAGATTTTCGTATTGGTAGTCATTCGATTAGTTATTGCATCAATTATTATTTTCATGTCAATGGTTAAAATGGCATTGAAAATCTAGAGAATATCTGGTTCTCAGTTTGGGGCAATGGGCATATTTTTCCTCAGTGTGTAAGTGTAAATAGGGCAGTAAAATATGACGGTCCCAGGACCCAGAAAGAATTCATCACCAGCGACAGAGTAAATTCTGGCGTATCTGCAATACAAGCTGAAAAAAGAGGGACATTTGCATAGCGACACCTCTACGCTTTTCAGTCTCCAAACCGTAAAATGCGCACCCTACCCTGGGGCTCTGCTCTGTACCACAAAGCCTTGCAAGCCTTCCTCTGTACCCGAGGTGGGACAAAATTCAAATGGCACAATCACACCACGGGTATCCCAGGAGGACCAGCCATCAGGGCGCAGATTCCTGCTGTTCTGCCGTTTTGTATCGGACAAGAATTGCTGCTGGCCCACCAGCGGCTGCACCATTGCTTCTGTGCAACGAACTCACCTAATATGCACATATAGATGAATAATAAGGCTACATCCTGAAGTGAAAGCCTGGATCAAAAGATCATGCAATGTAGTTACTGTGAGAAAAGGTTAACCACACCATCAGTGATGTAACCTCTTCAGCTGTAGTAAAAGCCAGGAGGAGCTACTCGCTATTCTGCACCCAGGAGATAACCAAGAGTGCTCTCTACTGTATGTTAAAATCCAAAGACACCTCCTTTGCAAAGGGATTCATTCCCAGAGCAGGGACAGGGGTATTATTGTTCTACGACACTTGCAGGTCTCACGCATTTAACACCCTCTGCCAAAACAGTGCTAAGACCCCACAGCAGGGTCTCCCCTCACTCCTTCTTTTGGCAGTTGCCTTTAAACTGAGGATCTTGCCTTTGGTCCCTGCCTGTGCTGTGCTGCAGCTCCGGTGCAGCAATGTCCATGTCCAGCCATGTATCCTCCCCATCCAGACCCAGACCTCCACCCACAGACTTGAATTCCTGGCTTGACATTGGACCTGCCTCCTCACTGTGGACTGGTGCAATGCTTTGGACTCTTGGCTGAACTTGGTGACCATCAACAAACATGCTCTGCTCATTTTGCTTTGCTGCTGTGGAACTGTGCCCGTGTTGGTGAGGTCAGTTGTTAACATGGTTGACTTCCAGCTCCCCGACCTCTACGGAGCAGCCTGCCTTTGGCGCCTCCTGACAGTCTATACCTGCTATCAAGAAAATAAGAATTACGGTAACGTCTTCCTGAGTATATATTTAGAGCACAGACATATTCAGCAAATGGCTTCTAAGTGAAGAAAAACTATGAATGAAAGAAAAATTGTTTCATGTAATTAGGTGTCAAAATTTTCTTTTGGCTAGAGAAACATGAAATGTGTTGTCAGATTAATATAATGACACAAAGAAATTTGTAAGGCAAGTTGTTCTTAGTCTTCAAAGACAGAATTCTGCCAAGTAATTCTTTGTAAGGTCATGTAGCTGTAAAAACTTACACAATGAGGAACACACATAAGAATTTATTAGTGATTTATATCACAACTAAGACAGGCACAAGCCTTTTCCCAGCAGTGATTGACTTCCAGTTTGGACAATGCACAGGTATTTGTTTCTGAATTAAAATTACAAGAAAGCAGTATAGACAATGAGTGTACACCTGTGCTAGGTTTGATTGTGTTTTATGAATTTTTGGTAACTAAGGGAAGAAATATGTGTTTGTTTTCTTAATCCTCCCACATACTGTTCTTTGTTTAGTCAAGACCTGATCCTACAATCACTTAAGTATGTGACTAACTTTTAGCAGCTGAATAAGCCCCAATTTCAGCAAGGACTTCTTTGCCTGCTTTAAGTTTAAGATGCACATAAATATTGCAGGATAAGAACCTTTCATAATGTTCAGTGATTATCCTAAATTAGAGTGCTGTCTATTTTCTGTGACATATGCATATGTGTATAGCAGGAATAACACGGAATCAGAACAATAAATCACAGCTTAGCTCACAAAGTCACCAAAACTGGTATTTTAGGAGTCTGGCCCATGTAGGACAGAGTCCTCTGGGTCTGAACTATTTTTTGTACATTTAAGGTAAGCATATCTGCCAGAATAAGATAGTCTTTTAAAATAATTAGCTCCAGGTAACAAATTATGTCTTGGAGTTAAACAGAGGGGAAATTCTCCTCCATACTCTTCTGTACTGCAAAACCAAAAGTGTATGTAAACAGAACATCAAGAAAAAGCAATTGATCTTATGTACTATATTGATCCTGTTAGTGATATCATTAATAATTTCAGTAGACAGTTTTTCATTTTCTGCCTTTAGACATTTTTCCATGCTCAGGACCCAATTTTTTTCTTTTTTTTTTTTTTTTGAAGAATACTTCTCGAAATCAGAAACTTCACTTTTTATAGTGAGAGTTTAATTTGTGCAGTAGTAGAAGGGCAATAATCCAGGAGCTAATGTCATCATAGTCACTGTAGTAACAGATTTGCTTGTATGAACACGGAGATACCTTCAGCCTCTGTCCCAAACAGCTGAAGTTGTAATTTCATGGAATTTTCATGGAACATTTAGGAATTCAGCTACAGCACCTACGTAATTCAAAGCCTATTTAAGTCACTGGAAAGCCTTTCACGGACTTCTGTGGGTCCTGGCGCATATGTCAAATGCTTGTGGGATATGCTGTGGATCCTCACAGCCCCTAGAGCCCTATGTGGGTTTCACTTTCAAATTAAGTTGTAATTTGAGGCTTATCCTTTTGAAAAGAGACTGCTCCAGTTCCCCAGTGTTAGGGTACTGGCCTCCCCACTTCTCTACTAGAATGAAAAAAGGAGGATATTTTACATGTGTCAGGATTATTCAGCATCATGCTGCTGAGCAGAAAATATGGTCCATGATGAAACAATACTTAAGATTAACGGACAACAAGTGAGGTTACTAAGTCCTTCTGGGGCAGATTGATGGACTGGACGTGAGCTGATTAGTCAGATACTATACTAAGCACATGCCCAAAGGCCTCCCTTTCTGTAAGTAAGTCATTTAATACTACTGTAGTTGCTGTGATAGGGTCTTTCTGAAGCAGCGTACAACAGCTACAGAGAAGGATGGACCACAGGGTTTGTGGTCGGTATAGTATGCCTGACCATGAGCCCCTGAAAGGACAGAGAACAAGAATGCACTTAACATTTCAAAAATCCTTCACCTCTGCCCCCTAAGAAGGGAGGACAAGAGCCTTGTTTACTTAGCTTCATGATCAGCAGGGCCACGAGGAAAGAGGAAAAGTCATAGGGTTAGCGTAACATATTCATGTGTTCTGCTCCAAGTTTTTTTCTGCCAAGAGCATTTTACAGAACTTCAAAACATAACAAAATTAGAAAGGGAAGTGGAAAGGGAAAGGGAAAAGGGAGAGGGAAGAACAGAGAAGGGGAAGGAGGGAAGGGAAAAGGGAAGAGGGAAAAGAGAAAAAGGAAAAAGGGAAAAGGGAAGAAGGAAAAGGAAAAGGGTACATTCTTTGACCCACCTTTAGACAAATACGTATCCCATAGAGCTGCTAAGTAAGTATTTATTTTAACACACACACTGTAAATACTCAGGGGTGTCTGCGTTAACTCCTAGTTGGAGCAGCAGCCTTTTCCCCCTGGTTATGTCTTTTATCAGAAATAAAAAGCATCTTTGATCAACATAGAAAAAATTAGTTTTCTGAAGGGTAATATTTCAAGAGAAATTATGAAAACCTCCTTGTTGAACAATTCAGAGCTGGCGTGGGCAAAGCAGTTACAGAGTTGCTACAGTTCTGTTCTATCATTTGAAATTCTGTAAGAGAAGTGTCAAAAGAAGGTACAATACTTCAGGTCACGAGTGATTTGTTTATTTTTCCACTGAGAATGCATCCTTTAAATTTTAAGCGTGTTCAGATTTATATTGAACACCATGCCCACTCACTGCCCCATTCATCATATCTCTGGTCTGGGAAATTGCCATGCAGTACTTATTTGTCAGTCGCATCTCAGGATAGATATGTGTTTCAATGTAAGTGCATCGGAAAAAAACCACAGCAAGAAATATACATGTAGAATCAAGGTCTTAATTATAATATAAGGCCACCTTAGCAGTATTTTGAGTTCAGTCAAGTATTGTTTGTTAAAAACAAGTGTAGTTATACACTAATATATCATACATTATAGAACTCTAATAAAAAATTCAAAACTCTTTCAGATTGGTGTTTTTACATTAATACTATTTCACTACAATAACTGACAGGTTATTTTGATCAAGAGCCAGATTTTTTCAGCTGAGAAAACTTGCATGTGTCGTATACCCTTCCTGTTATTACATCTGAAAAAAACCCCTAAAGACAGAAAAAAAAAAAAAAATCAGACCATGTGTGTTAAACCACATTCACAACTACCCTGAAAAGGATGAAATGTTTGCTTGTTTTTTACAGTGAATGGCAGGAAAGGGTTAGATTTACACATACATACTCACAAGCACCGCAAAATGGCAGTACTACTGTGGAGCATTCATTGTAGATGAGTGGTTCCTCCTACCGAGTCAAGAGCTATGTTGGTTTGGCAAAGTGTTGAAACAGATAGAACTGGAACAGCTTGTGAAAAGCTGAAGACTAAGAAAAGCTAACACTTTGGCCCTCTGAGAATAAAAAATAATCTTATTCACAGAAGTGATGCAGTGTATTAAGTTAGTATGTAGTTAACCAAAGTGGAATGGCAGAAATAAAGATCCATACTGTGGAGAGACGCTGTTCCCTCACACCTCATTCTGTGATGCAGCCAATGGACTGGCAAGGAGGATTACTGAGCCTGATCAATGGATACTTTGATATTAGGAATTCCAAATATGAGAGAATTCCTAGAAAAGCCTTAGGTTTTGCATAATTTTACACTCATTTTCTTCACCACTACATACTTTGCTTTGTAGACCACCATATACACATTGCTGCCTAGTAATTAAACAAGCCACTAGTACATTTGTTTTGGTTGTCCACAAAAGCCCTTTGCCTCTTGAAGATATACCTTCTAATGAAACATAAAAGCACTGAGCCAGAAGTATTCTGTGGGACAGAAAGAAACACAGGGACAAACAGCAACAACTCTAAATAATGTATTTCAAGAAATAATGTACACTGCAATGTATGCTTAAGTATGACAGCTCTTAGTTATCAAATTAAGACATCAAATGTATTATGATGCAGTATATGCATATAATGGTGGGGGGAAAAGGACTTCATACCTACTATCATCTGTTCAGTTTCTTTGGTGCCATCAAGGAAGAGAGAATAATAGATCTAGAAAAGCTACATAGTTCCTCTCCCACCCCAAACAGATCATCTGCTCTTTCTAGGTGCCTGTTTTTCCCATGAGCATGGCTCATGGCTCAGCAAGTCTTAAAATTTTTGCAGGGATCACTTTTAATTATGGGACTGCATTCTACCTGAGATGTTCAGGTAAGTTTGCTGTCAGGTAGTTATTTGCATTAACAGGCACTTCCAGTTTGGTTTGTTTAGCTTTAGTGAGGTAGTTCTGGCTTCTTACAAGGCAATTTTGAGCTTCTCTTGGTCTTCCACCATTGCTCCCCAGGACAAAACTGGTGTCTCTTACTTTGTATCCCATAAAAATCATGGAGCATTTTCTAGTTAAACAGCTTACCTAAGTAGAACACTATATAATGACAGTCTGAGAAAAGAATATTTCCTAAACAGAAGCTGAATGCACATAACAGACGTGCTCTGAAGTTTCAAAGACACTTTGTTGAAAAACCAAGTGGAAAATACTTGGAGCATATTGTCCTCCAGCATCTTCTTTCCTTGTGGGAAGTGGTAAGCGCTTCTTTTTCAGGTATTTATTACTAGTATACATACACATTTGGATACATAAACAAAGATACTATTGTCAGATTGACAGCCTTTAGGTCTTCTGTAGTATTCTTGCCACAAAACTGATGACGGACTTCTCTGAGCTAACAGCACTATTTGCCTTCTGTCTGCCCATATTGCACATATTCCACTGTCACTTGCAAAATAATGTAATCAAAATGGCTTACTCTAAGCTTCATCTTTCTCAGGCAAACAAAGCACTTTTAGGACCTTTGATTCTGAGATCTACACATAAAGTTATTGGGAGCTGTGCCTTATGCACTAGGAGAGTGCTGTGCGCACGTACATTTCAGTCTGGACTCAGAAATGTCCGTGGTCTGTCAGTTTTGATTGCATTTGTTGAGTTCTAAATCTGGCTATCTTAGTTGTCAGAGTATTTTGTCTTAGATAACACTCACAATTTTGTCTCACATGGAAGACTCAGTTCTCTGTCACTTCAGAAATTTGACTGTTTGGTCACTGAAAGAAAGAAGGAAAACAAAGCTCTAAAAATAAAGTGTATCTTCTTATGCATATAGTGACTCGTTGCAGCTTGTAGAAGCCTATGTTTGCAAGAGGATAATGCAGCTGAACTTCAGGTTTTTACACTACCATGTGCTGTAACATTAAGCTCCAGGTCCCTACACTGATATGAATAGGTATGTACACAGAAATCCAGAAGTCTAGCTCGGTCCTTTGTTCTGAATAGCACAGAAAAGCCAGTCTTCATAACTCTTATTTAGATACATAACTCAATAATTAACCAGATTATGAACCCATTAAAACCAGAATGCCACTCAGCCATTCTAACCCTTCTGCAAGCATTGATACAATCTTCTTCTATCCAGGTTAGGAAGTGTAACTCTGAACGGGCAGGCAGCTGCACGGGTAAATAACTGGTTGGATGACTGGGCTCAGAGGGTAGTGATTAATGGGTCATTCTCTACCTTGAGGTAACAAGCGGACCACAGGAGTCTGCTCTGGGATCTGTCCCGTTTAACGTCTTTACCAGTGACTTGAGAAGGCAATGCAGTGGACTCATGAAATTTGGAGGTGACACTGGGGGGTGGAGGGTGGGAGAAGGGGCAGTTGAAGTGCTATGGGGCAGGGCTGCCTTCTAGAGGGACCTAGAAAGGCCGAAGGAATGGGACAACAGGAATCTTGTAAAATTCAACAAGGATAAATGTAAAATCCTGCACCGGTCAAGGAAGAACTCTTTGCAAGAATACAGGCTGAGGAACAGGTCTGGGAAAAAGGACACGGGCGTCCTGGTAGGCAGCACACTCAACATGAGCCAGCAAAGCAGCAAAGCCCACCAACAGCATTGTTGGCTGTAATGACAGGAGTACAGCTAGCAGTGGGAGGGGAAAGATGATTCCCCTTTCCTTGACACTCATTGGACCCCATGTAGAATACTGCATCTGGTTTTGGGACCCCAGTAAAAGAAAGACATTGATCAACTGGAGCAGATTCAGCGGACTGCTGCTCTAAGGCAGACATTCCAAACCTTTATTTACTTCAGTTGCCCTTTGCTGGACTTGCCCGGTATGTCCATGTCTCTCCTAAACTGGGAAGCCCAGAGCTGGACACAGTACTCCAGATGTGGCCTCACCACTGGGAGGAAGGGAAGGACCACTTCCCCCCTCCTGCTTTCTATGCTTTTCCAAACACAGCCTGCAGTCCTCTTGGCCTTCTTTGCCACAGGGTACATTGCTGGTTCATGATAAGCTTGTCCACAAAAACCTCCAAGTCCTTTTCAGCAAGGCTACTTTCCAGCCAGTCCTACCCCAGCTTGTACTAGGTTAATCCTCACCAGGTGCAGGACTTGGTATTTTCCTTTGCTGAACTTCAGGAGGTTTCCATCAATACATTTTTCCAGCCTGTCAAGGTCTCTCTGAATGGCAGCACAACCATCCCATGTATCAACTACTTCTCCCAGTTTTTGTGTCATCTGCAAACTTACTGAGGGTGCAGTCTATCCATTATCCATGTTGTTAATGAAGATGTTAAAAAGTGTTGGTCTCAGTACACACCACAGGGTACACTGGCATCCAGCTGGGTTTCATACTGCTGATTATACCCCTTCAAGTACATATAGTTCAGACAGTTGTCAATCCACCTCACTGTCCACTGTCCACTTATCTAGTCCATACTTCATGAGTTTATCAATGTGGACGTTACAGGAGACAGCGTTGAAAGCCTTGTACAAGTCAAGACCACAAATATCAACTGTCTTTCCCTCACCCACTGAGCTTGTCATTCCATTGCAAAAAGGTACTGAGGTTCTTGGGCACGATTTTCCCCTTCACAAATATGTGCTGACTACTCCTAATCACCTTGTCCTTACTGGCTCTGGGAATGGATTCCACGATTATGTGCTCCCATACCTTCCCAGGGACTGAGGTGAGCTGATCAACCTGCAGTTCCCCAGATCCTGCTCCTTGCCCTTCTTGATATTAGGAATGATATTGGCTTCCTTTCCATCCTCAGGAACTCTGCTGATCACCAGGATCTTCCAAAGATAATCAAAAGTCCTATCTTAATGACATCAGCCAGCTTGATGAGCCCTCATAGACACGTCCCATCAGGTCCCATGGACTTGCGTATGTCCATCTGGTTTCAATGTTCCCTCACTCAGTCCTCCTCGATGGATGGTAAATATTCATTGCTCCAGACTTTCCCAGTGGGCGCAGGGGCTCAGTTTCCTGAAGGGAAATCCTACCAGTAAAAAGCAAGGCAAAAAAGGCATTGAGTGCTTTGGGTGTTTCCATGCCCCTGTCACCAGGTTCCTTGCCCCATTCAGCAGCAGGTCCACATTTTCTCTAGTCTTCTTTTTGCTGCTGGTATACCCATAGAAGCCCTTCTTGTTGCTCTTCATGTTGCTTGCTAGATTTAATACCACATGGGCTTTGGCTTTCCTGACCTCACTACTGTAGTCTCGGACAGTGTCTCTATATTTCTGCCATGCCACCTGAGCCTGTTTCCACCTCTTGTATGCTTCCTTCTACGGTTTGAGTTTAGTCATAAGAAATATCACCAGAGATGAGTCACAACTTGAATGCCACACTGGTTGATGTTCTGAAACTGTTTTGCAGTAAACCCCAGTTATGGGCGATTCAGAATATCCATGCAACACAGCTAGTGCTTATAGGAAACTCTGAAGCATGTCTTGGAGCAATATTCTTTTCTCTCAAGAGTCATCACCTTACTCTTTAGCAGGCAGCACAAAATTAAAATTATTTCTAGGTGGGTTCTGTTCTTGAGTTAGGTAATGTGTGTCAGTTGTAAGAAGGGAAGTGGATATAAAACGCAATGAGCAATGACCATGCAATATAATGCAATATAATGTCACTGACCACCAAAAAAAGTAGAGAAAGTCAAAAGCTATATTCAGATTTCCAAAGAAGCAGAGTCAGACGTCCTGACTATGTACGGAACTGTGATTTCACAGTTCAGAGAAAGATATGCCACAAATAGGACTGGAAGTTAATGCTAACTGAGCAGTTATAAGTTGCAATGGTAGGAACTGATCACAGCAAAAAGTGAATTCAGTGGCAGCAGTGGAGGTAGACCTGGAGTCATAAGACCCTGGAGATACCCCAGCATAGAACAAGCTGGTCAAAGCCCATTCTTCTTAATATTCTATTTTCGGTACTGAAGATGAAGCAAAAGACCATAAATAATAGTGCAGTTCAAATTAAAATCTTATCACTGAATCACTATTACCAGCTTCAGGCCTCCATCGATTGAATGTTGGGAATGAAACATGCTTGAATGCCTCCAGAAAACCCTGGTTCCTCGCAGAACCCCTCGGAAAAACTTGGTTCAGACCCTGGTTCTTCTATGATTGGGCTGTAAGACAAATACTCATTTAAAATACTGCAGTTTTTGGCAGGGCACATTCAGCCCTGTCTGTTGCTTTTTCCAAGGCTTTCTCACCAGAAGGTATACTGAATAATACATCTGTTGTTTCACACTCCTCATATGCAAATACATTAAAATTAGGGTTTGCCCATTTTACTCATTCTTTGAGAGAATTCCACCTGCACTCTAGTATCTGCAATGTCTGTGACTTTCCATGTTTGGGAACAGGAGCTACTAGAGACAGAAAGATTACATGGATAGAATTCACACAGTCCAAATTGCTGGCTAATTTTGTTGGTTTTTAAACCTGCTGTAATTTTGTGGCTTGGCCAAATGGGAAAAGATTGTTTGGTGACCTAGAAATAGTGGTGGTAAATAGACATCCTCTCGTAAATAGGTAACATTAATGACATCTGAAATAATCAGATTCCACCAAACTGCACAATTTGCTGCCTTTTTAGCCAAGGCACACTGTGTAAATTGGCAAAACTACTGCATGAATTTGGTCAAATTTGAGATACCACTATGAGAAAAACCAAACCAATCCACAGCTCACACACCAAAGGGGAAGAAATCACAGCCAAAGGGACAGGCAGCCTCCAGAACAAGTATTTGATTTGGAAATCAACGTGTTAGAATAAGAAAAAAGTTCTCCAGAACCATTTGAATATCCCAAACAGAAATAGTGCAATCAAATCTTCCCTTTCACTGCTCATTTATTGAAATGGCAGCTTGCAGCTGAAATCTGTGTCTGTGTTCACCTGCTTGAACCAAACAAGCCAAGGCTATTCTTACGCACACAGTGTAAATCACTGTATTCTGTTAACTACTCCTAGCCACTTCAAGCAGTATTTCTTGTTCTCTCCAGTCATCCATTCACTTTTGAAGCAAGGAGCAGGTAGTTCAGTACCTAACCAAGATCATGAAGATCAGGCATTGTCCTTAACATGTAAGAAGTAAATCACAGATGAAACATTTTAATTAAATTGATGCTTGTTAGCGGGTACTACCACAACTACCTGGAGTACCTGGGACTAGCAGTTTTTACACAGCAGCTGCTGTGTAGGACCCAAAGTGAGTAACAGAGCTATAGTACAAGGTTGTGGGAAATCTGTGAGTGGGCATGGCAGTGTCCAAACAGATGTACATGCATTTAAACACTCAGGAGACCACTAGGGCTTCTTTCAAGAAATTCCTTGTGTTGCGTTGTCTACAGCTGAGCCAGAAGAACACAGCGTGGAAGTATTTTGGTATGGCCTTTCTCAGCAGAGCAGGTCCTTCAAACACCATTTAGTGGCAAACGCAAGCACAATTGAGATTTTAAGTTCTATTCGGATCATGGAAACAACTGCTTACTGTGGGCTTCCAGTGTGACCAGGACGCCTTCAGAGAGAAAATGAAGACAGCCATTATAATGCTATAGCCACCCCAGCTGGTTTTCCCTTCTGAGGCCTCAAAAAAGGCCCCAAAAAATCTTCTGTTGCCTGGTAGAGTAGCTTTGCAACCATGTGTTTATTGTCCAAGAGAATTAGCATGTAGAGGGTATTACACAGAAAACTAATCCATTTAGAAAAGTGACAAAATGGAACAAATTTACTAAATCAGGTTTGTTCTACTGGTATTTTCAATCTCTTCAGCCACTCATACAAATGACCCCGACTGAACCCAACCGATTTTCTATAATAAATTAACTATGTTTTGCATGGAAAGGCATTTTATCAACTATGAAATCAGACTTAGCTCCACATTAAAAACATGCACAACAGCTGGTAACAGCCTGAAGACACCTCTGAAAGATTCACAGTGGCTTCTACAGTTTAGGCTCAAGTGCAGTTTGATGATGTTCAAATGCTCAGTCTGATACAAGAGGATATAGTGCCATCTAAGTTATCTTTACAAAATACTGCACTCCATACAGACCAGCACTACTGCAATTGTGTCCTGTCTTAGGAAAGAATTGACTGAGCTGTCCCTATCACCACATAAGTCAGAGTGATTGTACACATTTCACACTCAAAGCACATACAGTAATTACTCGATAGAAACAAGTTTTTAAATGTATGTACAAATTTATTTACACTCATTATGTTGGTTCATTGTGAAGAAAAGTGTGTGAATCACACCAGTTGACCAACAGCCAATGAACGTCAATAATTCAGGATTCCTCCATTAAACTCAGCAGGTCACGAGTGCAAAGTTTATGTCAACAGCCTCATGACAGCCATTCTGTGTACAGAGAGCCAAGGAAAGACACAAATATTTACTTTATGTAAACTATTACTGAGCATGTTACTTAGGGCAAGAAAGCGCTGTTCAGCTTGGCTAATAATAAAACCCAGATGTCAATAAGAAATTTGTAAAGCTTCTTTTAGAGCACATAAATATAATACGTACTGCAGAACCACATACATTTAAACAATTTTTTTCTATATTTTTTTTTTAAAGGCATGCGCTGATTTGAATGCCAAGAACTGAAAAACACTGATAACTGCCTAGGTAGCCTGGAAGAATAAATATGACTTTTGCGAGAGGCTAGAGCAAGTCATAGGGATTACTCTCTCTCATTCAGACTTCAACAGGGTTAGCATTCAGATTTTATAGCTTTAGTTCTGTCCACAACCTGAGTACCAGGATGTTCAGGACAATGTCCTGAGCACCTTCTATTCATTAACTTAATTTGTGGCTGAAGATGCAGAGCAACATGGAAAAAACAGCCAGGGCAATCAATGTAAATCAAGATACATTATCAGGTGTAATTAAAGGCCAAGTACATGCACCGCAAGGCAATACCAGATAGAATAAGACAGACTACACTTTTATGTACAGATAGATACATGCTTAATTGTCATTTGAACAAAAGAGAAGTGATGAAGTAATTTATTAAGACACCAACTTATCTTTAACCCTCCCACACAAACCCAAGTAGAATAGGGTACTATATTTGGGCAATTCTCATGAACACAGGAGAAAAACTGCAAAAGCGCTCCATAGTTCACATGACATTGTGTTTGTGTGAAGAAGAAGGCATATTATTGCTTACCTTTTTGTACATGTGCAATGTTAGCTACAGAGAAAGGGACTAAAATCTTCCAACAGAGTTAGTAAAAATTCAGAATTCTAACTCACAGGAACTGCTGAGGTTTCAGAACTTCTGTTCAGTTTCACTCTAAAGCATGATCCAAGTATTTCTTAAGAGTTTTGGTGAAACAATGACCAAATCCCATTAATTTGCAGAACATGCAAGAGAATTTTAAAATTCTGAATGAAATATTTCAATATTTTTTTTTGCATTCTGTCACAACACATAGCTTGATCTACAAATTACATAACAGATATCTAACTTCATTTTAACATGCTAAACAGATGTCTTTTTGATCAAGAAGGGGTTTCAGCTGGTACTGTGAATTAGTAACTCATTATTTTAAATATAAGGTTTTAAATACTCTGTTTTATTGTCTGTCCCATTTTACAATGAAAGCAGTAGTCAGATACTCTAGAATTTGGAAATTAAAACAACACTTCTACTGAAACAAAAGTCCTAACTTCACACAAGTTCACTGAAGCTAAAGTAAAACCCAGAAGTTCTCAAACAATTTCAACAACTGCCATGTGAATTCCCCCCCCTGCACTTTCCCACCATCCTTTCAGTTTGTTTCCTCCTTCTCTGTAGGAACTGTCCATAATTATATGATTTCCTCTAGAAGAACAAGACTTGGTCAAAACACTTTTCCTGATAGGAAACTGATGAAAATTTTCTAACTTATCTTTCTAACGTCTCTCACAAAGACGTGGCAGAGCTCAAGCCCTCTGCCAGAGGGCTGCCAAGGCTTTCGTTTTTATCTGCACCCTCCAAACCCCCTCCGCAATTTGGTGCTCCCCTGGGGAAAACAAGAAGACAAGGCTACAGCTGCCTAATCACATACCAGTAACCAAATTCACTAGACCTCACTGAAGCGGTTGTCTGATGGTGAAGGCAAAGATGACAAACTTTTCTCCTCTAAATTCTCTGAAGGTCACTGCTTTGTCTGCAGGTCTGTAAAAAATAAGTTACTCCGTCCCCATCCCTCAGTGAATAATATAATCCATGAGCCATTTTCTTGACATTATTTAACCAACCCAAGAACATCTCAAGGTATTTTTTTCCTTTTGCATAGAGCTTGCACAAGGCTACAGCAGAAGGCACCTGCGCTGTTCCTCTAAACCCATGTTTACTCATTCCCAGTTCCTCTTATATAAAAAGGAATTTAGAGATATAAATATGTGCTATGGGGAGACAGAGGAGAGGTCAGCCATCAGGAAAGCAGAGCAGCAATATTCAATGGGCTGGAGAATCCTGGAAAGCAGTAACCTTAAAGGAGACTGTGACAAAGTAGACGCTGGACAAAGCATCAGTTTAGCAGCAAAAGGCCTGAATACCAGAGGGGCAATTCATCTCCCTGTGTCTCCAAACATTTTCATCTTAAATACACAATTTATTTCTGTGCACTCTATTACTAAAAGGAACTGTGGGAAAGGAAAAAGAAGTTATTTCTGCAATAGTTAGACAAGAAGATTTGAAGTGTATACGTCTTTGCTCTTCAGTAGTTACAGGGAGACTTTATATCGTTCATGTATTTGCAGCACCAGCAAGAAAGGAAGGTTATTCCTATTTCTAGCACTCAACACCTGATTTCAGAAGGTGAAAACATTTAAACCAAGCATCAGGAAAACATTGCTTATAACACAGTCCGACGTGGAATAGAAAGCATGAGATCCCTATTACATCAGGCACTTAAAAATCAGGTGTTAAAAAAAAAAAAGTAAACTTTTGGGAACAGACAAACAAGTAGGAAAGCGTATTAGGCTAGGACAATCATGCAGGAGCACATTCCCAGAACTGTCTCCAGGTCTCTGGTGATCTAAGGAGACTTTCATAACCCCACTTGATCTTCATTCCTGGTAAGGTTAGGAGTCCTTCCAGCAGTAATAAGATTCTGCACAGGAAAAAACTGTCCTGTATCAATAGGGGTTATCTTTCCTACTTCTGATGTCTGATATGACTTTCAAAGGGTAGGATATTTAAAGAACCAAAGCTTCAGGTAATAGAAACTGGCATAGATCCACCAAAAAAGAAATTGTGTGTCAAAAAAATATTTTTTCTTTTTAACACTGTGTTGGTAGTTTTAATGAGCTTCTGCTTATTAACTTCTGTGTGCCAAAATTTGGTTCTCTCCTGTCCAGATGTCACTCACTGCACTGTCCTGGTTTCAGCTGGGAAAGAGTTAATTTTCTTCCTAGTAGCTGGAACAGTGTTGTGTTTTGGATTTAGGATGAGAATAATGTTGATAACACACTGATGTTTTAGTTGTTGCTGAGCGGTACTTAGAGCCAAGGACTTTTCAGCTTCTCACCCCACCCCACCAGCAAGAAGGCTGGAGGGGCACAAGAAGTTGGGAGGGGACACAGCTGGAACAGCTGACCCCAACTGGCCAAAGGGATATTCCAGACCATATGACATCACGCTGAACATAAAAAATGGGGGGAGATGGCCAGGGGGTGGTGGCCACTGCTTGGGGACTGGTTGGCCATTGGTCAGCGGGTGGTGAGCAATTGCATTGTGTGTTACTTGTTTTGTATATTCTTTTATCATTATTATTACTATTTTCCCTTCATTTTCTGTCCTACTGAACTGTCTTCATCTCAGCCCACAAGTTTTACCTTTTTTCTGATTCTCTGCCCCATCCCACTGGGCGGGAGCATACGAGCGGCTGCGTGGTGATTAGTTGCCTGCCAGGTTAAACGACCACATGCACTGTCATTCATCAGCTCAAGAAAAACATTTTCACCTGATGCAACAGATTTATCTCCATTGTATATGCAATATATTGTATTTCTGCCACTGTTCAGACATACATTAATATTTTCCTCATTCTAATAGCTGGTTCTGGTTTGTTTCCTTAGTTAATGATCTGTAATATGGCATTACATATTTCTCATCCCAACCCATGAGTTTTACTTTTTTTTTCCCAATTCTCTCCCCCATCCCACTGGGAGGGGGGGTGGGCAGAGTGAATGAGAAGCTGCGTGGTGCTTAGTTGCTGGCCAGGGTTAAACCACA
This sequence comes from Haliaeetus leucocephalus, assembly GCF_000737465.1. Lineage (NCBI taxonomy): Eukaryota > Metazoa > Chordata > Aves > Accipitriformes > Accipitridae > Haliaeetus > Haliaeetus leucocephalus. The sequence continues at coordinate 2,417,613 of NW_010972477.1, read as the reverse complement.
ACAGCACTTACAGCATTCGTTAGTGATAACTAATTTGTGGCTTTTTCTCCTACTGAAATAACTACCTAGAGCTTTGGCTCTTAGGTGCACCACCTCTTCTATGACAGTGTCAGTTAAAAAGGAAAAAAACATTCTGAGTAACATTAAAGTCTTCATGTGCAATATCTACTTCCCTTTAATAATTTCTAATGGTCCTATCACATAGTTATCTAGCAGTCATTTACATAACAAATTCAGACTATTTTTCATAAGATAGTGAAAAAAACGCTTTTTGACATAAGTATCATTGCTTATAATGGAGAAGTAATATACGAAGCATTTTCACTTTCCTCAAAATTACATGTAAACTTTTAAATCAATGTTCTCTCTCTTAAGTTAAATTTGAGGTTATGTCTTCCAGAGATGCTGAGGGATTTGGCTCTGTTACAAGACCATACGATTTGCAATTACAGAAAGACTTTTCACTGAAAGTCCATAAAGGCTAGGCTGGTACAACTAAACATTTAACTCAAGAGATCTGAAAATCACAATTTGCTCAGACACTTACCAGGAGAAATCTCTGTGCACTGGAGCAAGCATCACATCTGTGTCTTTGCACTCACACCGTGCCTGGCACATTCCTGATATCTCCAGAGTGACACATACATCTATCCTAATTGCTTTCTGCTACCTTTCTCTGACGTGATACACCCAAAACCATTCAGTATTCTTCTTTTCTGTGAAGTACTTTCTCTCGATTATTACACTCTGAAGAAATGTTGAGAGAGCAGGCATGAGAGGCTGCCTTACAGCTGGGGAACCAACATACTTATTTTCCCTGTTCCAGAATGAATGGCAATTTAAGTTCTTAACTTGCAGCAGCTTCCCTCTATGAAATGAAGAACAGTAAGCAGCAGAGAAAATGAAGATCTGAAATGTAGAGTCTCCTTCCATATTAGGAAAGCGTATCTTAAAATTAACCCTTACTCTCAACTTATAGATGTGATTTGGAGAAGTCTTACCTTCCATGATCTGAGCTGCTGAACCAGCATGGATTGACAAGCCAAAGAGCAGTAGCAGCAAGTCCCAGGTCCACCAGGCATGCCTGGAGCAGGTGTGCCAAAAAAAAAAAAGGGGGTGGGAGGGTGGAAAAGAATGAGACCAAAGAGTGTAATACAGAAGCACAAGGGGGGGAAAGAAAAAGTAAAATTTAGAAGTGAGAGTTCTTACCATGAGAGCATTTTTTGAAAGTCAGTTGAAAGACCTTGAGTGAGGAAAAAGTTCAGTGCACATGAGTTTTATGCTTATGAAAATAAGAAGTTAATAAAAACTGGAGCCTGCTGTTTCTCCTCCAACGTTCAGACACAAGTGGAACAAAGGCAGCTCTCAGGCTCTGTGTGTGACTCACTGCAACGCACTGCTCCAGCTCTGAAATCTGACTCCGGGTAGACGTTCCTGTCAGACCGCTGCCGAAGAAAACTTCCTACTTTAGATTTTGATGGACACCCCTTGCTGCTGTACAGCATCCCAGTGTTGTCATTCTTCAGTCCTGTCTTTAACTACTGTGTACCCTGACAGACAGTAGCTGAGCTTCTCCAGCTCCCCCTTCCCCCCCCCCGCTCACTCATAACCTCCGCTTACTTATCCAATAAAACCGGACCTCCAACATCCTCCATCCAGCATTACATAGCCAATGATACGCATTCTTATATGGAATAGGACGTTTCGCTGGCCATTTAACCAAACTTGAACAGAAGCAAGGTTTAAGATCCGGGCAGGACAGAGCAGTCGCGGTTAAATTGCAACACAGACCTGGGCACCATCGCCATACTGTCACAGGGATTTTCTGTCACCTACAGAGACATTTCGAACCACGTCCTTTCCTCTGACAAATTCTCTAATAATCCCATTTACAAAGATTTACACCCTGCGTGTAGATTAAGAGTGTGTATCTACCTCAGCAGCTGTACCTATATGTGTCTGCTATAGAGATCCTGTAGCTAAGCATTTCAAATAGTTTCCATTAAAAGTGTTATTTCACCCCTCCCTCCTAACTTCATGAAAAGCCTTTTTTTCCACATGTAGCTCTTCAAAGCCAATTCTTGCTCAAGGATGAATTTTTGGAAGAATAAGCTTGAGCTTAATCAGACAATTTTTAAGTCATCAGGTTTTTAACAAAGACTGCAATTGTCACTTTTTGACTGCGACAGCAGGGAGCCTGGAAAGCATTGCGTGTGGAAAGAGATCAGTGGGCTCTTGGTAGATCGAGGCTAGAAGGTGCCGAAGATCACTTTAGGAGATTCAAAACTAAAACCAGATTTACCTAGGATGGGGTGCAGGGGACAGAAGTAAAGGGTTTTTTTGCAGTAATGAAAGGACAATGCCAAGCGATAAACAGAATTAAGAAGAATTTCATTGTACCGTGAATAAAATGCTTGAGGTTGGGGGGTTTGCTTTGTTGACTATTTTTGGGGACTTTTTTTTTTGGTTGGTTTGGGGGTTTTTTTGGTTTTTTTTTTATTAAATAACGAAACACAGAGGTTAGGGCTTTAAAAGCTAGAATCTTGATTCTGCCCCAGACTCCCCTTTTAGGTTGGAAACCACAAGTCAGCTCTTTTCATATTTTGAGCTGAGGCACAGACCAGCATTATTTGCTATCCACCTTCTGCTTAGTGATGAGGAAGCAAGAGATCGAACTATCTTTTAATTAAGCTTCTTATTATAAACACACACTGTTTTATATTTGTCAGAGGACCAAGGACCCCCCTTTTTCTGTTCCACAGTACTATATCAGGGCTGAAAAAAGTTTCATCATTCACCTTTTCTATGTGAGGCTGCCAGCTCTTTCCTTTCTCTCTCCGTAAAGTTTCTCCGTTGTTATCACCACCAGCAGCGCTGCTTACAGGAACGGTGTTTGCAACATTTGTGCAAATCATATACCAAAAGCATTTATTTTACACCTTTATCTAGGACAGTAGATATTTGTTATCCCAGGAGAAAACACTGGTTTCTTAAGCGTTCTTGTAAAATGTGTATATTTACAAGCCTGGCTCACTTTTCCATTTTTTTTTTCAAGTAATCTTTAGCAATTGCTACCAAGAGCCATTATTGGTCCTGTCAAATTATTTTTTAACTTAGTTCCTTCTTTCAATTGTAATTCTTCTATCTCTCTATACATAAAACGTCAGAGGCTTACCTGCATAATGCCTCCTGTTGCAGTACAGTTTTTGTCTGGTATATATGGCCAAAACATACATCTGCTCTGCTGCCTTACAGTAGACTAACATACTTAAGAGACAACTGTATGACCAGACTCCAGATTTATAAAATTTAGATGACTATTTGTTAAGGATTTTTTACAGGATAAGCTGCAAAGATTTCATTAAAAAATAACTTTTCTTCTGTTGTTTATGATTTGATGGATTTTTCCTCTGATTTTTCGAAAATCCATAGAAAAAAAGGAAGTAACACCCCTCCTTCTCCCATAGGTAATATGCTGTTCCTGCAGATGATCTACATGAAGTGCTGCTGAGAGAGCCTTTAGTTTCTGCTGGATATTTTAACATGGATGTCTGGCCAATGCTGAATATTTTTAGTGCTGCTGGATAAAGGAAAGCAAGACAAAGCATGCTCTTGACCTCTGCATTCCGTTAGTTTTAAATGGACAACAGTGGAGGAATCTCTAAATACAGTTTATTACCCCCACTCCTGTAGGCCCTTGAGATTTTTTGAGTTTCTAGTGTTCATTTGTAGTCCTAAGAATTACAGAATATTAACAGGCTCTCTGTATCTGCTCTATCTATCTATGTATGTCTATCTTGCTCCCCACAAGGGCCGTGACATTTGTACACATCCACTTAGTTTTAACCTTGCTGTTTGTCTCTTCCTTTTCAAACACAGCAGGATTCCTTTGAATTAGGACATAAGTGCTTTCCTTCAGTACTGTCTCCAGCTGTCTTCAACTAAGCTGGAGTTTTCCTGCTGGTTAAAAATCTCCATTTTCCAGGCAAAAGTTTTATTTACTTTCCTCAGCTCTGTCAACTGATTGCATTCCTTAAGATTTGAGATGGCAGACTGCAGTTCTGCCGTTGCAGTTCTTACTCGTTCACTGAGTTAGTCTGGCTGGGTGTTCTTTTATTTCTGATCATCTCTGTGTTAAGAAGTTTACTTTTTTCCTCCTGAATGCAACACAAATTTCTTAGCTGCACACTTCTAGCCTCTATAATCATAGGATTTAAGAATCGTGAGACTGTTCTTGTGCAAGACTAGTGTTAGAGAAGCAGTATGCATCAAGGCCTGAGTGAGTTAAGAACCATGCTAGAAAAGAATAAAAGATTTCGCTTTTGCTTAGACTTCTCCTAAGCATGTATAAATGTTTGGCATTCATGATGTCCTCTGGCAAGGAGGTCCACGGCTCAGTTATGCCTTTCATAAAGAAGTCTCTGCTTCTCTGTTTTCAGCTTAGGTCCTGCTGATGTTCTTTGATGCCTCCAAGATCTCCTAGGGATCACCTCTTCACTGCCCATTCTGTTTTCTCCATGCTTTTTGTGATTTCAGAAACCTCTTTTATATACCCCTTCCACTTGTCTGCTTTCTGTACTGAGTGTGAACTTAGTTGGTCATTTCTTGTTCTGCAACCATTCCACACCTTCAGTTATCTTTTCAGCTTTTCTCAGAGTTTCTGTGTTCTAGTACATCACTTCTGACGTTTGCTGGAGTCCAGGGAATCATGACTGCACATGGTGCAAAGAATCCCAAGATCTCTCTACTGACATAGCAATGTTCTCTGTATTTTTCCTGATGAGGAACACAACTGGTGTACTTTCTTGACTACAGCTGAGATGACACTTTCATGGAACTCTCATAAGCTCAATAACTTGCCCCTATGAGGTAATTTTATGTGTAATTAGGATTTCTCCTCCCTCTCCCAAGAAATATATAACAAAAAGGTAGAAATTAATTTCATTTACCATTTTGTTCTCCAGCCAATCACTCTTGGAAGATCCGTTTGTGATTCTTTACAATCTGCCCCGTCCTTATTAAAAAAAAACACTAAAAAACTCCTATCATCACCAAACTTAACTGCTTGCCCTCCCTGGATAAGGCAGGCAGTGCAAATCTCTGTAGAATTACAGTAGTGACCTTTCTCTACTGCAAGAGGTGACTGTATATTCCTCACCTTTTTGCTTCTCTTTTAACCAATTGTTCATGCACAGACCTCGCTCCTTGTGCCTTGGGTTCCTGAAAAGCTACTATCAATCATTCTGAGTACATCATTTAAGTGATGGATTGCTGCAGGATGTATCAATTCATCCAGAAACTCTGAATGACGTTTTGGCTTTGAATATCATCAGCTAACTGCTGCTAAACAGCTACTTTCGCAGCAGTTTGATAATACACTTTCACAAGCATAACTAATGCTTCAATATTCTGTTTTTCTGCTTTTTCCTCCTTTAAACAAGGCACCTTTGGAAAAAAATATTTAGAAGTCTATAAATGCTGGTTTTAATGTATACTTATGAAAGAATAAGAGTGTACGTTTATGCACCAGAAGACAGGCTTGTACCATACCCTACAGAAGGGTACAAATTAAGGTCACAGAGGCAAAGAATTCTGGCATTTTCTAGCTCTTTAGTGCTTCATTTCACATAATTTGAATGTTTCTGCCTCCTCTACCCCTCCCTCACAGTATTATAAAAAGCACTGGAAAAAAAAAATGTTAAATCTTTCACACAGCTGGCGCTGAATGGCCAAGAAGGGAAAGAGGAATCAGGGACCTGAAGCTTTGCAATGGGAACACTAGGGAGAAAGGAATCTCCCATCAATACTGATATTGGAAGATGACTTTTAAAAAAGAAGAGACCAGGTCTGTTGGGCGTATAGATGGGTCTGAGGGGAATCAGACTAGTGAGGAGGGTGGATGAATACTATGGAGAAAAGTGTGTGAAAAGGAGAATAAAACTGAGTGAAAAGCCTGGGACAAGACGGTGGGAAAAGGTGAGGACAAAGCTAAGAAGAGCACTGAAAGCCAGTTAGGAAGCAGAAGGAAAGGGAAGTATGGGTATGTTACCTGACACTAGGTGGCAAGGAAACCAAGAGTAAATGTTTAGACATACGTATTTCCCCTCTACAAACTCTGACTCCGTCTTTCACTAGGCAGCATGACTAGAAGAGGAAAACCACTGTGATACTTCTGCTATAAGCAAGCATCCATGAAACCTGCTAGCAAAGCATGTCCTGTGCAAGAGTCTCATAGTTCAAGTGGTATATGCTGGGAATCAGGATATTTCAGCACTTCTGATGGCACATATAAGTGTCGGTATGCCTCTATCAAATTTTGTGTTCTAAAATGTAAAAACATTAGAGCTATTAACCAATTATTTGGCAGCGTCACAAAAATTATCATTTCCAGAAATGTCTGAACTGTTTCTGATGAAGTTTATATTATTGGCATGAGATGCAAAGTCAGAATTCCAAATGGTCAGTGTTCAGAAACTGAAAAAGCAATTGAAATTATTCAATACAGCGTGTGGGACAACTGTAAAATCAAGCATAAGGAGATGTTCTGCTTGTAATTCAAACTTGCATGTCAACACTGATCCTATTGTTATATTAAATTAATTTATCGTTAGCAGACGGGTACACAGTTTTAAAGCATATTTAAAAAATAAGTTTTAACTATATTAAGTACATGCATTGCACTGAAAGGCTCCATTCAGACTAAATGTCATACATTCCTTTTATATGAATAAATCCAGAAAGAATTATATGCAGCAGTTTCGCTGTCTGTCTCCATGTTCAGCTGAGCTGAAGAAACATTTTCTCCTACTCACACACACACACGGCCTACCACAGGGTATAGAAAGTAAAAAGCTTCATCAGAATTCCTCTCCCCATTCTGTGCAAGCTAACTTGACTCAAACATTTTCCTTTTAAAAATATTTATAGAGCTTGACCCAAGGAGTGACCTCACGGACTACTTTTTACACTGCCTTGAGATAGACTTGTAAAAAGCATTCTCGCCTATACTGGGACAAACCTCTTGTCCCACTGGTTTATAAGAAGCAGGGATTTTCAGCAGAGTAAAATCCTACTTTGTAAGCCAACTACAAGGTGATGAAAATGCCAAATCTTTAATCACCATTAGGTTATTGTCTCAAAATTCTACTTTGTAAATCATCATGATAACATGGACAGGACTGATAATCCACCTTTACAGGTAAAAGGAGTACAAGTACTTTGCTTAGATAAAGGTTAAAAATATGGCCTTGTTGAAAAAGGTTTTCAGACACCTACAGTGTGAGGATTTTACCCAACATACTTGCCCTAAATATACATTTAGATCAAGATAATGATCAGGATGAGACCTGGTATTTATACCATGTGCACGATAGGAAAGAACACAGCAACATTTTTTTTCCAGATCTAGTTCTTACACTCAGAATCTTGTTTATGGGCAAAGAGGCAGCACATGCCTTAAATTGTAATAAAGAAACCCAAGAATTTTGGGAGAGATGGGATCCACCTCAATAAAAGCAGGGCAAAAGTATCTTTGCCACCAGGACGGCTGCCCTGGGAAGAAAGGATTTAAACTAGGAATGACAGGGGAGGGACGGAGTTACCAGCAGCCCTGTGGGGGAGGGACGGATGGGGCTGACAAGCAAAGGGCATGGGGTGATGTGTCAGAAAGGAAACACAAAATCAGCAAAACAAGGCTTAAGCAGGGTCAATTCCAGCATTTGCATGTAAGCAAGGCAACGGTATTGGAAAAAACCCAGACCCTCTCTGAAGCGCATGTACACTAATGTACACAGCACGGGCAATAAACGTGATGAGTTACAGCTCTGTGTCCAGCTGCAGGGCTATGATCTTGTTGGAATGACGGACATGTGGTGGGATGGCTTGCAGGTCATTCCTCTTGCCAGCAGGTCGAGGGAGGTGATCCTTCCCCTATGCTCAGCACTGGTGAGGTCACACCTGGAGTCCTGTGCCCAGTTCTGGGCTCCCCAGTACAAGAGAGACATGGGCATACTGGAGAAGGTCCAACAAAGAGCCGCAAAGATGATTAAGGGGCTGGAGCATCTCTCTTATGAGGAGGGCTGAGAAAGCTAAGACTGTTCAGCCTGGAAAAGAGAAGGCTGAGGAGGATCTCATCCATGTCTATAAACACCTAAAGGGAGGGTGCAAAGAGGACGGAGCCAGGTTCTTTTCAGTGGTGCCCAGTGACAGCACCAGAGGCCATGGGCACAAACTGGAACACGGGAGGTTCCCTCTGAACATCAGGAAACACCGAGCACTGGGACAGGTTGCCCAGGGAGTTTGTTGAGTCTCCATCCTTGGAGATATTCAAAAGCCACCCAGACAGATGTAGTTCCAGCCTACTCTTGCTTGAGCAGGAGGGTTGGACCAGATGACCTCCAGAGGTCCCTTCCCACCTCAACCATCCGTGATTCTGAGATTGTTAGTATAACAGAATTTTTAACAGTCTAATTCAAGGATTACCGTAAGTCTTCATCTAATTATTGCAGAAAAAGAATGAATAAGAAAGTAGCTAGAGTACTTATATACAGGAAAAGATGCAATAATAGCAACTATACAATTAAAAATTTAACACACACGTTTCTTAGCTTCTACCCCTTTTCTGGTGTTATGCTCACCTTCCACTGCTCCTCTGAGTCCTAATGGTGGTGGTTTCACTCTGGTGTTGCCCACGGGGACGAGGTCTTACAGCAAGTTGTCAACATCTGGAGTCCTTTACTGGGAGGAATACTATATTCATGCTGATCATTTCTTCTTCATCTCCCCTAAGATATATTTGCTTTGAATTCAGGACTTTTAAAAAATTTTAAATAAAATCCAGCACACAAAAAATGAAACTAAGATGTAAAGTAAAACTCAGATCTATTCAGAAATGAAGTCATCACATATTAAGCTGAAATGTCCAAATAATAGAGGTAGAAGAACCGAAGTTCCTGATCTTATGACGTTTAACAGGCATAGTTCTCACCAACTGTCAGTGCAATGATGTCAGCCAAGCAAGGCCACTGTGTATGATGATCTCAGTGTGATGGCTACATTTGCTGGCAGGCTGACCTACTCATATTTGTGCTGTAGAAAATACATTTCTGATGAACACCAAACTTCACTTCCAAAGTACAAAAATCCATGTCACAGGGAGGCAGCTTTATTTGCCAAGTCAGGGCAGCAGTATCACAAAGATCTTTGAAATGGATTTCTCTTCCCGCTTCAAACCTCCTTTACCCAGTAGCTCAGGTGCCATTATATTACTTAGAGAAAATTAAGGCATCCAACTGCCTTAAAATTGGAAGATATTTGTAATGATTAGGAGAACTAATCATAGCCAAAAGAAGAAAAAATCAAAGCATTTTCAAATCATCTTTAAAACAGTCTGTTGGCAAATTATTAAAAAAAAAGTCTATACCATCTATTCTTAAGACTAAAGGGACACAAATAAATAAAAACTTTCAAAGCAGAAACCACTTTAAATAAAAATGTCACTTTTCAGGTTACAGAATAGAAATTTTTCCTTCAAAAACAATTTTCTTTAAGATTAGCATCTGTCAAAGAACTTAAAAATAAGGACAGTACATGACCACCTTAGTCTGGCATCACATTTTAGCAGATAAATGCATTCTTCACTCTAATCCAAATAATGTCTGTTTCTGCCTCATCAGGGTATTTTTGGAAAATGCTTTCCAAGTGGCAGACTACCTTCATGCAATTTTGTGAACTGTTCTCCCTCTCTTCTCAAAATACAATAAATTCTGCTTTCCACATTGCCTATCCTCCCATTACCAATAGCGATTTTTCTTCTTTTGATCACTTTCTGGCTGAGACCTCTGGAATGCCTGTTCGGGATAAGGCAGCAGAGGTTAAAAATGAAACTCGCCCACAGGTAGCGAGCCTGCCACTTATGGGAGCAGGGGAAAGAAAAGTTAGGCATTTAAGTACCACAAAAAGGAAACACAATACCAGCAAGGCGGAAAGTGTGTTTATGCTGCTTCTGACTGTTACAGGATAGCTACCGCCCACAGTTATGAGACAGAAATAAACACATTGCCCATGTGCTTGACTCTTTTTCCAAAATTTAAAATACAGTTAGTTACACATCTTAAAAATAAGATGTGGGCAAGATCGGCTTTGTGAGCCACAACAGGATTCACATGTTGTAAGTCTGACTTTTTTTTCCATTGTTTTTATTTTAGGAAAAGTTGTTCGGCGCACAAACACACCCAGTACTGCTTTACAAAAAACTATTCAAAATGAAAAAGAAACCGTCTTCCTCCCTCTGCTCCTCAGTTTAAACAAATGCATGCCTTCTGACACACCAGCAAGGATTGTTCAACACTGCTAGAAGAATTCACATGGATCGAGACAAGGCTTATAACTAGAGGTGATTCTTATTAAATGAACTAGTGATTCCACAAAAGAAAAGAAGTAGGCATGTTATCTACGTGCCCAAAACCACCACTAACTATCACCAGTTGGACTGTCTCCAGGAATGTACCACATCTACCTACAGAACACGAGGCCTTGGTCCTGGGACCACTACGGCTGCAACTCTGCCAGTTACCTAGACCGCTCGTGGTTTGGGTTTGGGTTTTTTTTTCCAAACAGAGGCCCCAGAGCCGACCCCAGTAACCAAACTGATGCTCCTTGGGCCATCCTAAGTTGCAACTTCAAAGCCAGGAGTGCTCATTCCGACTGCTGGCCAGTCCCAGAACCTCTGGGTCCTCTGTCCTGGATGCCCCAAGAGCATCAGGGACAGTTCCCTCTAGCATTTGCCCAAGCCTAACTCATCTGCATCAGATCTACCCTGTAACTCCCCTGCGCAGAATGCATCACTGCGTTCTGTTCTGGGGTTGATACACCAGCAATGCACTGGTAACCACAGGGCTGGGAAGGGCAGCAGAAAGAGAACAGAAAGCAGAGAAACCTGAATATATCCATGGGCAGCGCTTCATATAATGGCATGTGCATCACTGCTAAAGGTCTCTGTCAAAACAGACTGTAAGCTGTCGTCATCAAACATAAAATTAAAAGGTTATGTTCACCTGCTAGGTTTGAAAACAATAAAGGTTTAATCACAGGTTGAAAAGAAGAAATTACCAGTGAACAAAATAGTTCTGTCCTTTAGCCAGGTAAATTATGTAGTCCTTGAATACACATTTGGATACATAAGAGTGCATCTATTTCTCTTACTGTCTTCAGATAGAGATAGAGTATTTTTCAGATTTCCTAGAGATATGCATCCTATATATCCTCTAACTGAACAACTCACATCCCGCAGTTGCTGCTTCCCCCCACACCTTCTGCCGGTTTTGCCGTGCTGCAGCAGCTGCTCTGAGCAACACACGTACACTGATGGACCTACGTACGTCCAGAACAGACACAGAGTTCAGTTCTGCTACCTCCATCTCAGTAGCAGCACTAGGCTAGGGGAAGGGAGAATCTCATTCCTACACAAGCCATGAGAACCACTACAGGGATGGGAAATGTCTCCCTTTGACAGCTCTACTCTGTCCATTTTGGCTGATGCTAGCCAAAAGAGTCTAAATTGTCTTGCCTGTCCATCAAGACTCCCATGACCTATAGTTGCCGTGGTCGTCGTTAGTAAATCGGCTTAAGTGTTCATTCTCTTTTTTCTCCCTTTGCTGCTGAGACGCAATGAGCTTCACCTTGCTCATGGCTTAAAAATAAACAACTGTAAAAGCCTAGCTTACATTTTGATGCTACAAATTCTTTCTGCCAGATGTTTTGCTTGCTTCCTAAAAAAACCCCTCTAAAAAATTACTTAGAGATAGTAAATGAATTAATGCCATGCCAACATCCTCCATCTAGCTTTTTAGGTCTATTTATGATGGCCTTTATCTACAAAATTCTTTACCATTATTTCCCTCCTTGCTCAAGACACAGATTAGGCAGTGCTGACTCCCTCCGCATCTGTTTTATACCTGTCTGACACACAGTCTTGTATTACCTGAACCCTAACCAGCCTCTATGCTGAATACCCTGTCATCATATTTCATTGCTTCAGAAACCAGCTAAACATCAAAAAGAAGCCTGTACTAACCTCCTGCTGTCCTGAGTCCCACTCCCCTTACCCACTCCATCGCTGCCTCACCTGATTATAAGTACGTTTTTCTCCCAGCTCCCAGTCCCTGCCTGTGTCTCAACGTTCTCGCAGACTGGAAACCCAGTTTCTGCCCCATTTCATGCCTTTCAACCATTTCCTCCACTATATTATCCAGTCCAACTGCCACAGAGACTAGTCCTTCTGCTCTCAGTTCCGACACAGTCCTGAAGTCTGCTTGGAGTAATGAGCCAAGAACAGACAGACACTTTCAATAATTTAGCCATTCACTTCCACTAAGGCTGTGCAAATTTTAGTTTCTAATGGCTTAAAGTTTGCATAGTTTATTAAGGTTTTCCTGATTTTTTATCAGACGTTGTGGAATTATTTTAAGCTTTCCATATAACACAACCTAAGGCAGACAACCTGGGTAGGAAATTGTAGTAGCTAATTAGTCAAAGCTTAGCAAAATATGAAGCTTTTAAGGGCAGGAGCAATACTGCGAATGCTGAGCACTTTGACAAGCAGTTCTCCTCGGCACACACAGCACATCCCTAAAGCCAGCTAGAAATCTAGTCAGCTCTCAGATGGAAAAAAAAATCCATTGTCATTCACCGCCAGTGTTTTCTTTTTATCAGTTTTAAATTAACATGCTTCAAGTTTCCACTTGTGTTTATGTGATAGGACTGAATTAACAGAACACCTGAAGTAAGCCTAAGACACAGAGTTACCCCCGCCAGCGTGGTGCCCTCTGAGATACCGGGGTACCTGCTGCTGTGGTATAAACCGAGTGCTGCTATATTAACGCTGTCAGTCACTCCTCAAGACATCAAACATTAATTCCTTACCTATAACACATTTCAAGAAAAGCTCAACTTTTCATATTGTTGCCTAGCCAAACTGGCTGATTACACTTCTATTTTTACCATCCCTGAAGCATGGGTACAGACCTTTTACTTGGGTTTCAGGGTTCTATTCTAACTGCCTTGCTCAGCTGGAGCAGCCACAAACCTCAGATCTTCCACAACAGTTGTGTAAAACCCACTTCTTTGATGTACTGGTTACACAAAAACGCCAACAAAAAGAAAAGAAAAAACCTTCAAATGACATGCTTCGCAAAGAGGAAGTCAAAGAGGAAGTCAAAGAGGGGAAAACATATTTTTGCACATGTTACTTTTACATCAGTCAGGATCATGTATGAGAGGTACGCACTGTAGAGCAACAGAGGAAGAGAGAAGAGATTTCTCTTTCTGTCTTCCAAGATTGAAGGTGATCTCAACCTTTTTAAAAATTAAACAGCAGTTTAAAGTGATATATATAACAAATAATCAAACAAAACCAGCAGGATGTATTCTCAAGAAAAGCTAAAGCTAAGTTTCTGCATGTTAGTTCTTAAGAGAAAGGAGGAGAAGCAGCTCTTAGATTTTGGACTTTCCAAAAATAAAGCGTGGTAGTTATTTGTAGCTTCTTTCATCCTCTCTGTCAGACTTTTTGAGTCAGACTGCCTAGAACAGTTCTGCTTCTTGGAAGAAAACAAAACAAAACAACACAAACCAGAAGACTCACTTAACAATCACATTTGCTAACTAAAGCAACAAAATGCTAGTCTTCCAGACTTCTAAGCTTTTCAGTCCTGCATGCCCAGCTTCTACGTTTTCCTGAGTATTGCCAAAAAACCTGAGCTGTACGTATCAACCAGTTACACCTGCGATGGCAATGACAGCAGTACGGCAAGTGCCCAGACGAGAAGTGGGATCTTCCAAGAGTAGTTAAGGATTTACTCTGAGACCATTTTGATAGCTGGTACTACACCAGCAAAGAAGAAAAACTTGGCTGGATTTTTGGCACGCAGGTGAACTTGCAAAAAGCAGAAAAGTGCTACATTTTTAATTTAAAACTGAGTGCATTTGGTAAGGTGTGACCAATATGCAACTGATAGAGAGCCTATGTAGATTGACAAAGTCCTTCCACAGATCAAGGATACATGCTGATCACAGGGCTTCTGCTCTGTTACTCAGGAATTTTCTCTTCTTTCCTTTAGAAGTGCTAATAAACAGCAGGAGAGAGGGCACTGAATAAGTCAGTTCCTGGCTATAGTAGCTGCTGCTGCAGAGCACAGGGATTGTTTTGATTAAAGTTTGTGTTTACAGAGGTGACTGCTCAAAACATACCTGAAGTTTGGCATTCTGTTTTGTTGTTGTTATTAGCCCTGATGCTAGCATATATAAAAACGGGATTTCACAAGCACTTGTTTGCACATCTGGATGGTAGTTGTCCTAATAAAGAAACTGGTGTTTCCTGGGCTCCAAGAAAGTGTAAACAAAGGAGAAATGGAAAAAACAAGTAAGATTAACAGAGGGTTCTTTTAGCACAGACTCATTTTAGCTTTCCTGCAGCATTATAATCCAATGCAGATGTTCATTTGCCTCATTCTTGGCAGCTGTCTTAGATGAACTTCCTCTCTTCAGTAACATTTTCTCAGGGATTTATTATCCCTTTGTTAGTCTGCCCTTAACTTGCTCGTTCCTTTCATGTGACAGTGAAAACCCAAAATGGTGAGAAGTCAAGCTAAATATATGGAAGAATTACAAGACAATAGTAACACTATGAAGAAGTAAATACAATATTTAGGTGATTTAAGCACAAACTGTGATCTCTGCTTTTGTTTTATCATTTCTGATAGTGGTAATGGCTCTTATTTATTGAGTCAAAACCAAGCAAATAATTATATAAGAAAATAAGACAGATGGAGCAGTAGTAATAAACCTAATGGCATGGCCAAGGTTTACATTTAGTAATAAATTTATACAAATGTGCTTTATCAGAATTTTTTTTAAAATAGCCTAATGCATTAAGCTCTCGGACAAATGATTTTTATTCCCAAGATGAGTATGTCCAGACAAAGAAGGACGCTTAGGGTCTGCTCACCTCTGAATTTCCTGCGTAACATTGAAGCCTGACCTATTGCTAAGAAGCAGCTTCTGGTAATGTGAATATGAAGGAGAAGCCAGTGCTGCCATTCTTAGCATTAGCTAAGTTCTTAGTTCTTTAGCATTTGAGTTGTTCTTTTCATTTAAAACCTTCCCTTGAGTTTGGTGCAAAAAAGTAGCAGCTCGTCAGGGCCTTGAGTGCACCAATAGATATTAATTGCCCTAAGCAGCCTCATCAGGGACCTCCACTCAAACCATCTGCCCGTCATGCCGGGAACTCCATCCAAGATGAGGTCCGGGGTTTCGGTCTGAGGTATGTTGCAGGTGCGCCTACCTGTGGTCCTGTCTAAGGTACTACCTCCTGGGTGGTCTGTGGACCTCTGCTGCAGATAGCTTGTCTCCTGGATGGACTCAAGACCTGCACTGTAGCCTTATCTCCAGCCCGGACTCCATTTGTTTCTGACTACGGACCCTGGATCTGAGTGATTGCTTTGCCTTGCCTGGGACAGTCAAGGGACCCCGTTACTAGCACCCTGCTTTCCTTGCCCAGCTCAGGTGCTGTGGGACACTGCCCGGGTGGGCAAGGTCTCCACCTGAGCTGCCATCACTCTCGGCTCCTGGCTCACCTTCCCTTACGGAGCAGTCGGTCTTAGCCGCTCCGTGACCAGACCCCAACAACCCTGTGCTATTGCATCACAGCTCTCTCTCTCCGTTAGTGCTAGCTGAAAAAAGGCCAAAGTGTTAAAAAAAAAAAATGCAGCTGTTAGGGTATTTTAGGAAAAATGCCTATTTTGATGACATTCTGTTGGAGAAATATTCATTTAGGAATCATTAATTCTCCTTACTCTAAAACTAGTTTAATCACATCTTTTACAAAAAAAAAAAAATCACAGGCTTTTTAAAAGCTTTGATTTTATGAAACTCTAAACGGAAAACATTTTAGGTAAAGGAAGTAGTAACAATAATCTCTATCTCACCAATTTTTCTTGAAAATACTAACTTGAGTCCTGAAGCCCAGAATCCCTCCTATCCCTTTTAAGTGACTGAAAAAAAAATTACTTTGCGTGGTGACTATTCTAGGGGTTTAATAGCATGAATATCTGTACCTGTCAGGGGTTGCCAAATCCAGTAGCGTGGGAGAGGTGAGTCTGCGGAAGCGCCATTTCCCCAGGTCCTGCCTGTAGTAAGCCTAAGCATGTATTCCCAATAGGCACACAAACATATGTAATATATAAGTACATGTGGCTGGCCACACGGATCAACACAGACAGAAAACACAGCACTCGCACGAACACAAACAGCACTGTCTTGTTCCCCTCCGTGACTGGTTAGGATGGAAGCCCGTTAGTGGATAATATGTAGAGATACATACATACTGCGTTCCCCTCTTTAGACACTTGGGTCTATCCAGTAGCTGGTCCCTGAATCCCCTTGTCTCTCCAGTTGCTGGCACTCTAGTTGCTGGTACTCAGACTTACACACACATTTGCACACTCGCTATCAGCCCGTCCATTAACTGGCCTTAAACACGCAGCCTACCCCCGTGCTGTCCCGTTGATCCCCTGGTCTTCCAGTTGCCTCCCACCTAGAGACACACACATGCGAACCGTTGTCTCTGATAGCTGGTCCAGACCTATGGCCCTACCAAAAACCAACCCCCAGACCCTACGGTGTCTCCAGTAGCTGGCCTGAACCTCCTGCTCGCTCCAGTAGCCAGCTCACACACCCTCTAGTCTCTCCAGTATCCAGCTCAGACTTATGGTCCCCACTCCAGGTGCTGCCACTCAAACCTCCATACAGACACATCCACACAGAATAGAGTCCCTTAACCCAGGGGATGGTCAGAAATCGAGTTTAATTAGAAGACGCAACAGACTGCACTGACCAGGAACAAGGCATGGCCAGAAAAACATACTGACCAGCCACCTGTTTACACATGACCAGTCCCTTTTTGACCCTTACCCATCTATTTTCCCATGCTTGTTCCTCCCCAAACTATTGTGATCCCCCCACCTTCCTCCACCCTTAGTTCTTCCCTTAAGCAAGATGCTTCTGCCCAGCATCCCAGCGTGAGTCCCACACTGCCGTAGGCAGCGACCTCCTCCTCTGCCTGTTGGGGGTCCCGAGAGCCTCTCTCATTGACTCACGTTGGTGGGTTTCATGTCCCAACAGTGGGCTGCACACTATCCCATGGGATGCCCTGGGAGTAGCTTAGGTCGAGGTGGTCTGTTCCCCCTGATTTAGTTGTTGGAATTCCTCTGCCTGTCAGGATGCGGTACTCTAGCAGACCCCCCAGGTCACTTTGACCTTCCCAGGTCATGTTCTTGGAGAGATGATCACTTGTGCTAAACTCGGTTCTGAGCTACAGGCACGCTGACGTACCAGCATGTGTTATTTGCCCAGATGATCTTGAAGGTCTTTTCCAACCTAAATGATTCTATGATTCTATGATCTCTGCACGTTGGCTTGCCTGAAAGGTGGAAACTCTCGCTGCCTTTCCCTCACTGTAGGCATGAATTTAGGATTCTTTCGTCCAATTCTCACAAAACTCAGAGCAACATCTTTGCAAGTCTATGCTTCTCCATCAAGCGTGGTTGAAATTGCCTAAGTAAGCCATAAGACATTGGTACATGGATGGAAGAAAAGGTGTGGATGGAAGAAGTATTTCTTCTCTCAGAGGATAGAAGGAAGGTGTGGAGCGGAGAAGAGAGAAATCAGATAGTTGGGCAAAGAGGAAGTACAATGTGTAAGCTCCATCTTCTTAGAAAAAACTGGTTAAGAGCACAAGGCATCCAGCTACTTCAGATCTGTATGTAGAATCATTAGCCAGCAGCTGACAAGCGGAGAGGGAGTGAATGCAGCTAAGAATTATTGCCTGGGACACTGGTAAGGACAGAACAGCAGTAATAAGGATTTGCCTGAGCGGTACAGTGACCAAAAGTAAAGGAAAACCAAGACTGCAGGGACCCACGCTGCTCCCTCATAGCCACTTGCCATTAAATAAATCAGGTCTTTTATCTCTTGCTGCCTGTCTGTGAAAAGTGTAGGAAACTAATCTGCTGGAAGCCCTACTGGTACCAAATGGTTGAAACAAGCCAACAAACGAGCTAAAAAATACAGGAAGGATGTGGACGTGGAGACACACATAACATGACACACACACAAAGGCAGGAGGATTGCGTAAGCCCCATTTCCTCTGGAGGTTCTGGGATAGTTTTGGAACATATTAAAGGATTTGAACCTGATTTTTAAAAAACTCTTAATTGCAACATTATTTCACGAAATAACCAGCAACACGTTTGGTTCCTTGCCACTCTGCTAGAATACAGTGTTCTGTGTCTTTGAAAGATCAGGAGTACAGAAAGGGAGAAATCAGGATTTATATACCCATTCCTCAGTATCTTCTAATTAACAAACATGACTACCTGAAATTCCAGACCGCGGCCCAGCACACCAGTATTTCTAGACTTTCTTCACCATCTCAAAGTTTTTGATTATGCCACAGCAATAGCTGTTATAGTTGCGAGGACTTTTGATACCAGAGCTATCAAAGTACAGATAAGCAAAAGAAACACTGATTTTTTTTAATGACTCCATGAGTAGTTGCCATTGTCTCTGTAAAGGCACTGGGCAGTGCTTCACCTTGATTCTTCAGTAATGAAAAGACACACATTTACCCTCAAACTCCCTATCCTGGGTGACAGTTTCCCCTCTCTTGACCGTATCTCAATCCATTTCTTCCCCACATACGTTAACTGTATGAGAAATCTGACTTTTGATAGTTCTTATTTTTGTCCCATCTTCCCAACATGACTCGCTGAGCATCACCTTCCTTCCTTGAAGCATTTAGATAGAAGAAAATGCTCTTGAAGGCCATATTGTCCCCAATTTGGTGTCTGCTGTTGTGTTGGACACATGGCCAGCTAACCTGCTTTGTAGAGCAGCTGAGTTTCAGCAGCCTGAGCAAAATTCGGGTGACTGTCTTCTCCGCTCTGTACTATCACTATGTCTCTGAGAAGTCAAAGGGGTCAGCTCAGGATTCGTTCTGAGTTTATTCCATGCAAGTTTCAGGATCATATCCAAACAAGCCATAAAGACAATTTTGAAGCTCAGTTATTATTCTGTTTTATGTACAGCAGCTATAATAGGTAATATTTTCCTGATAACGGCTAGAAGCAAAAGGAGAAAACAAAAGAGGTTCATCTGGAAAGGAAATCAAGAGATATTTTCTGGTTCCTTTGTGGGACTGAATTGTTCCATTGTCACAAGTGCTGATGTCTCCATCGTCACCTCATTTCTGGAAAGAAAGGATATTTGCAGGACCACTAAGGCAAAAGGAACTGGAACATTTTAGTCTGATTATGGATAAAACACAGACAGCTAAATATTAGTCACATAACTTTCCAAAAAATTACCAATACTGTTAGTATCATAACCCAAGCCTAAAAACATGAGATTTTTAAAAATAATTAATTAGGAATACTTTTTTTTATTATTCTGCATTTTTTCTCCTCAAATGAGTCTGAAATAAATGAGAAATTAGATATTTTCTTAAAGCTTTTCTCCCAAAATATTGTCAATTACTATATTTAAAATGGTATGACTTCAGGAATTGTGACATGAAGAAATACATGTATAAATAGTATAAGTATTGCAAGAATTGCAAATTGTAGCTGACAATACAAACTAACTCAAAAACAAAGGATGACAAAAGTAGCTCCCCATATGCAGGGACCATGGGTCTGACAGGCATGGACTTGGACAGTAGCTTGGAAAAAGGAAGTTTTCTTTGTTCTTGGAGAATAAGATACCTTTCCACTCCACATTCCTTAGAGATATCTTGACTCACCTGGCATCATCCAAGAAGAAGTCAAATGTGACTATTTAATGTGACTCTGGTGCACCCATACTGCAAATTCTGGAGGGTTTTTATAGACTTCTGAAGAGGTATATACAGGGAATTGATCTTTTTGCCTATAAAATGCACTGTTTCTTTAAAAGATCTGAGCCATAACAATTTCCACAGAAGATGTGGGTTTTTTCTTGGTTATCTTTCACTTATCATTTGATGTCAGCATATGCCACCAAGCTAAGAGCCATTGGTTGAAAGTATATAAAATATAACTGGAGCTTTTTCTTAAAAGGTGATGAGACATGTAAATGTCCAGATCTATGCTTATTGCCAGCACAAAAACCATTTGAAAACTACAGAATGCACTCAAATAGCCCTTTTCTCAGAAACCAGTTGCTAATAGTTGATCATCTGAAATCTCTGGATTATTCAAATGGATGTTGCAGAAGAAATTAATATCTGAATTTTAAACTTAGTCATTCAAATTATTTCTCTTTTTGAACGAGTAACAAAATGAAGAATCAAATGTTGACTTGCTTATGAGGCCTGAAGTATCTTACAAACTGACCTTTTTGGTTATTTCAGGAGAGTCGGGTAGCATGCCTTTGTAAAAACTTTGAAACACATATTTGTAATTCACACTTTCAACATTTCTGTTGAAAATGCCATGCTGCTTAAGATGGAAAACTTGCTAAGAGGTACTTTGCTTGCCATCCTCTACAACTTTAGTGAGGAAGCAACCATGACAGAACATGGGAGAAGTTACACGAGTGGATATGAAATGCTTCCTGAACAGTTAGTGTCAGCAGTGCCCGGTAAAACTCATGAGGGAGGGAAAGGTAATCCTTTTTTGTATAAACAGACTCTATTTTTCTCAGCCATTGCTTTCCAAACAGATTATGAAATCATAAATGCACATAAACACCATTAACTAATAGAACGCTCTACATCACTTTCGCAAAAGGCTTATTTAATGTTGGATAATAATAAGTATCTTGCTTTTAATATTATTCTGCCAAGCAATTCTTATGAAACAACCAGAGATGTAATATCTGGCAGGAACTACAGTTTCATCAAAAATTTTGAGATAAGGGACATATGGACTTTTTAGGTAAGATCTATTAACATTTCATCCTGCTTTTTCAACATCTTATTAACTTTATGCTAGTGTAAAACTGGTGGCCTTGTACTCTAATACCATGCTGCCACAGAGAGTGTAGCATTTTAGCTTTCTCTGAGAACTTCAGGTGACAGCCACAGGTTCCCTTTGGCTCCATGAGCGCTTTCAGAGAAGGAAGCTGACTAGCATGGGCCAGTCTTGATCGGTATGTATGCGACTTTTGGGGGCATTTCTCCTAAAAAGAGCTAGGCTGACAGTTAGAGTGAATACAACCATTACATTCTTCTTGGGAAAAGAAGGGGTAAACCAAATGGTTGGTACGTTCGTCTTTGAGCCTCAGAACCATTGCCATTGCTTGATCAAGGTGGATCCCGACTACTTATAGCAATTGGCAGCCATAGAGGAAGGAATCAGGGGAAAGGAAGACTTGAGAAAAGTCTGTCAATATATTTTTTTGGCTAAGGTTCCATGTGGATTGTGTATGTCACCAATAGCTTCCTGAAAGAATTCAGAAGTTCCTGAGGCTACTTGAAGTGGTGGCCCAGAAGAGCAGTAACAGACTGCTCTCCTGGAATTAGGACCAAAAACACTGGTAGTGGACTCAGAGAAAACAGATGGAAATTATTGTGGCTACAAGGAAACTTGGACTGCTGAGGGGAAAAATTCCCATATCCCTCTGAATCATAGGATCACAGGATAATTCAGGTTGGAAGAGACCTCAGGGGATCATCTAAGCCAACTTCCTGCTCAAAGAAGCATCAGCTAGACCACATTATTCAGGGCTTTATTCATTCTAGTCATGAAACTGCCATGGACGAAGAATGCATAGCCTCTGTGCAACTTGTGAAAATGTTTCTCCTTATATCCAGTGGAAGCCTCTCTTGTTTCAACTTAATGCCCATTGTCACTCATCTTCCAACCATGCACCACTATGAAGAGCCTAGCTCCATATTCATGCTGATCACTGCCTAAGTATTGGAAGGCTGCTATTAGGTCTCCCAGAAGTTTTCTCTTCTCCAGGATGAAGATGACCCGTTCTTTCAGCCTCTCCTTGTAGGGCAAGTACTCCAGCCCTTCTCTGTCCTGTTGGCCATCTGATGAATTCACTCCAATTTATTGATATCTTTCTCGTAATGTAGAGCCCAAAAGTGGATGCGGTATTCTAGATCTGGTCTAACCAGTGCTGAATAGAAGGGGATAATCACTTCCCTAGACCTTCTAGCCTGTAGCCAGCGTTCCTGTTAATACAAGAACAGCCCAGGATACCATTGTCTGTCCTTGCTGCTAGGGCACACCGCTGGCTCATGTTCAGCTTGCTGCCCACCAGGACCCCTTAGGTTCTTCTCAGCAGAGCTGCCCCCAGCCAGTCTGTCCCCAGCCTGTATCATTGCAAAAGGTTCTTCCTTCCCACGTGCAGGACTTTGCAATTGTCCTTGTTGAGTTTCATAATGTTCCAGTTGGCTCATTCCTCATCAAGAAATTATCACTGACACCCTCCAGAAATCTTCACTGCTTGCTTCCCATCACGTTGCACTTCCAGCAGATGTCAGCAAGGTTAAATTACCGCCTAAGAATGAGGGTCTGTGATTCAGAGACTTCCTCAAGCTGTTTAAAGAAGGCTTCAACCACTTTCTCACCCTGATCATTTGCTGTGAAACAAACTCCCACCATAATGTCACCCTTAGTGGCCCTCTCCTCTGGTCCTGACTGACAAGCTCTCAACCAGACTGTCACCTGTCTCACAGAAGCACTCCATTTATCTGAGCTCCTTCACAGAGATGACCGCCCTCTCTGTCTTTCCTGGCTGTCTTTCACAATTAGCTTGTGTTGATCACCGCAGCAGTTCAGCCTTGTGAGCATCCCACCGTGTCTCAGTCGTTCCAATGATACTGCAGTTCTGTGACCACACATGGAGCTCTAGTTCCTCCTGCTTGTTTCCCAGCCTGTGTGCATTTGTGTACAGACACTCGAGAACAAGAAAACAGAGTGGAAGAGGATACATCTCAAGATGTATCTCTCACCCTGCACCCTTTGCCATCAGTCAATAGAAAAATCAAAAAGGAGCCAATCTCCTTTCGTCCTCCCTGATGCAGCATAATAAGCGAACCTCCTTTAACTTGGTATCACAGCTTCTAACTAACACAGACACACTCCCTGCAGCCTCAGATGTGGAGGGTTTGCATCCTTTCTCTGGAGCTCCATCTGGGTTGAGGTTACTGACGTACGAGGACGCAAGCCTGGACACAAACTCCATTTGGTGCTGGGTACCATGCCCTGTGGCACATCTCCACCACGGTTGAACGTTTATCCACTGTCTTCATTGGAGAGCCCTTTTCTGCATGAGCTGCCCTCTAGACCTTGCAGTCAGACCAAAGCACATTTCATAAAGAATGGTTGACAGAAGTGATTAGAAATACTAGAGTTTGCTACTGGTAAATAGCTCTAGGGTCTAGCAGGCACCCTGAAGAAGAGCTCCTAGAAGTTCTTTGAAGATCCCAAATGTTCCCACAAGGTCTAGGGCTTCTACAAGGAGAGTGAGGAAACTGCTTCACAGATTTCTGCAGCTGTTAGCTCCCTCCATTTTTTGCACTCCTATAGGTCTGATTCCTCTGTCTGCTGTCTGACACTTCACGGATTTTCACTGACTTTATTAAAATTAGGCTGTTCTTACAGAGTAATTCCTATCTGACATATCTGCACGAAGCAGGAAAACAGGTGGAGCAGAAAAACACCTTGAATGCAGAACATGGTAGAGCAGTGCCTGTGGAGCAGGAGACAAAGGCCAAAAGTACGAGATCAGGGCTGACAGTGCATGGCATTACATGGCTGCGTTAGAAATACAGCTTCCTTTGCAGAAAACGTCTGATCCAGGATTCACGCAACCAACACAGAGTTTGATTCTAATATAAGCAATGCCTGCAGTCACTCAAATGAAAATATTTGACAAGAGTAGTTGTGGCTGTCTCAGTTGCAAGTTCATTCCACTGTTGAATATAAACCAGACTTAAACAGGTTCAGGAATGCCTACTTAATGATGTTTAGCATCTTAGTAAAAATATTTTTTACAAACATCTTCTGTGGAACTAATGTGAATGTTTGTCTAGAGTAAGACTCATTTATCATTCCAATATTTATATGTTTCTACATTCTTTGGCCTTCAAAACTAACAGGACCTGAGAGGGATGCATGGTGCTCTCCAGGATACAGAAATTACTGTCAGTACTTACTTTCCCTTTTTCTTTTTTTTTTTTTTGCTTCTGCTGTTAAGAAGAATTCAGATTCCTAAGCAATTCCTTACATTTTATGAAACTGTTGTGCCGCAGCATGTAGAAAGCCATCCTTGTAAGTGGAATTTTAGATCTTGAAAATTTACCATGTCTGAGAGCACTTGCTGAAAAGCAAAGGGTGACAGGAAAAACTTGGAAAATTTTGTCATATATAAAATAAAAACTTTAATCTTCTCTACCCAAAATCCCATGTCACATTTCAAATACAGAACCTGCAAGCAAATTAGTCATTTTAATCATAGAGAATGTACAAGTAATTAATTGTTGGAATCAAAATCTATATTCACTCTTACCTGGGGAATTTTTACTATTCTCTCCAGAATACTAAATCTGGATGAATATTTATTTTTTGGACTTGTATCTGATGCTTAAAGTATCAGCCAAAGTAGGAGAACTCTTTGATCTGGTTTCCTGTCAGTGGAAGAGTATTCCCCAAAACATATTTGCAAGACAGGCTTTTTTGGCAGCGCTGACTGTACCAAAAATAAACTTTGCATTGCATGTTCCACAGTCTGATACGCATTGGCTGTGCCTCCTGCCTCTTCATTATTGGAAGTCTTGATTCAAATAACCAAAACCATTACACTTTTGGTCTAAAACTAGTGAGCAAAAATTTTCTAGAGAAATTAAGATCTCTGCATACTGTCGCCTTGTTACTCCAGTGAGCAGTGTGGGAGCACCACGAAAGAGCAAGGGCACTGTCAGAACTGGGACCATTGCAGACGAGGCCTCAACAGCGAGAGATACAGGGAGCTCTCCTGACTTCTGTCTTGTGTACTGGGTGGCTCTGGGAGAGAACACGGCTCCAGTGGCTCTTGATTTTTTTTGGCTATTAAACAAGAATAGCACAAGTGTATAAAACATTGGGTTCATATCTCAGAAGCAGATATTCAGAATCCTGGTAAACTTCTTGTTTCATTAAAGTAAGAGAAGAAGCTAAATTAACCTTTTGAAGCCTTCTGCAGGAAATAAATCCTGTGCTGGCAAAGGAATCGCTTGCAGGGGATTCATGTACTTTCCACTCAAAGTGGTTGCGTGACTTCAGTACACTTTTTGGTTTTGATTAAGGAAAATAATAGCAAGAATGTTTGTACAGTTTAATGAGCACACATCCCAGTATCCTGGGAAAAACCAAGCTGTCCCATTGTGTCTCCCCATTGCCCCAAAACATCTCCTGCCCACTACCACCAGCTACGCTGGCAGTCTCACTCAGATTGGGGATCAGGGGTTGCACTAAGCTGGCAGGAAAACTGATCCAACTGAAAACATGCAGTTTCCCAAAGACTTTGGCAACTGAAGACTCAGAGCAAGATCAGAGTCCGGTGGAAGGTAAGGACAGGCATTCACAGCCAGGGCCAGCAGATGGGCAAGGTCATGACAGTCAGCACCTGGTTTGGCTTCAACTGCTGTGAAGCCGAAGGCTGGAAATGAGTTTTTTCCAGCAGTACAATTCTGTCCATGCTCTTTCATCAGCTTTCTCATCTTCCCGATAATGGTGCCAGAAGAGGCGTGGGAGGCGTTGTCCAACAATTGCTGCTTCTGGCAATCCCTTCTTTCCTCTCTCAGTAGTATTGCAGCTCTTTCACCCAAACCTTCCCCCAACGGCAGCACCCCGACTGCTAGAGACAAAGCAGGTAGCGAGGTCTTGGCCTTTTCTTCTCTTCCAGCCCACCACTGCAGATGGCTTTATGCCCAATACCCTGGTGTTTAGAGTACGCCCTGAAATCAGAGACTTAAACCGCAGACGTCCCAGCCCACGACGTTTGGCTGTTCTTTGATGTTTTTCAGCTACATCTTGGCCAGAACCATGCTGGAACTGAAAAGCTTCAGGTAAAACCACTTTTCTGTATTTAAAAAAAACCCTAACTTTTAAAAAAAGTATTTTTGCAAAGTGATGATTTGACAAAGTGATTGATTTTTTAACAGAAAATATTTAGCTGAAATAGCTCTGACCAGCAGTACTTGGTGATAATAATAAAGGTTGCCTGAATAAAAGCAGTATCTGTCTCAGGAATGTGTCTATCTGCACAGAGGACAAAAGACATGGGAAGCCTGAGGAAGTTTTCTGAAGGTCGGACTTCACCTCCCCAGAAAACAGGCCTTCTTCTCAAAAAGGGAATGAGCACCCTCATTCAGGCCAAATGCTTAAGAAAATTGTCAGTTTTCCCCAGCCGTTTTTACCTTTTAAACCTTGGTACAAATCCCACTTTGTTTTAGTCCAAGTAACAAATTGTTCCCAATTAATGATGTGCTTTGGTGATTTCAAAAGAGATTAATCTGACCGGTCGCACCGTCACAGCTCACTGTCACAGTGTGTAGTCTATGCCAGAGAGAGGAAAGATCTTTAAGAAATCAAATAGTTTTTACGGCAGATGGACGTGGTTCTGTTAAAAGCTCTTCTCCCCAAGCTCACACCGAGGGACAGGAGCAAAGCAGCGCGTCAGGGTTGCTTGCCTGCAGACAAACAGAAGGTTTCTTTCACTAGAGCTAATGCCTCGCAGTTCCTTGATATGAATATTAAGGGTGTAGGAATTTACTTACCATAAGGCAGACGTAAGTACTGGCTCCTTTGCATAAACATGTGCAACTGTGCTAAATATGGCAACAGTGCACAGAGAGGAGCAGTTTTATTTCCTTGCTCAGTAAGATGTGTTACCCGTGTATAAATTACATACAGTCGATAGATCTACGTATTATATAATGCATTCTTTATGACAATAATCAGATATTATGTAATCAATAATTAAGATAAGCTGATCATGTTAAATAATTATACATATGCACTCACACCTGTGTATACTGCATATGAATGAAAGATTTATTCATAGAGGTGTTTGTGACCAGAAAAATCCAGGCCTATGAGTCTGCGTCATCCAGTCAACAAATGCAGTGATAAAATCACAGGCATGTGGGCTAAAAGAAAAGTGATTCTTATAGATTAGCTCTTCCTGTGGATCTATAGAAGCAATATCCTATAGCTGAAGTTCTGACAGAACATCCAGTTATTCTGTCACTCCTCACTGGCCTGATATATTTTCAGGATCTGAACTTCTAAGACAAACCTCAACAGGAAAACCAGATATTGTTTCTTAACTCAGTAGCAGTCTTTACATTCTAAAGGAATGTTGACACAAATCTACTTGTAATTTTTTGCAAGAAGTGAGAAAATCCTCACAAACAGATTGATGCTGCTGAATCTACTCATTATTATCAATAAACATGTCAATCAAACTGATTACAATATACCTGCACCTTACTGCTGTCATACTGCAGTCAAAGATTCAATGTAAGAAAAAAATAGATCTAACTCAATGTTAGAGTCAGATTTCATCTTGAAATAAGCAATAGCCAACTATGGATTTTCTTTGCATAGAGACAGGGAGGAGATTTTAAACAGCGTTTGAAGACATTAGGTCTGCCTCCTTCCTCTGTCCAGGCTTGCCCTGGAGAAAAACTGTTCTCTTTCCATGACTGCGAAAAAGAAGTTCCAAAAAAAGCAGATGAGTGCAAAAATAAAGATCAAAATCGACAAGATTTCTTTGAGACAAGGTCTTTTCGTTAAGAAATGCATTCAGAAGAGGGCACAGTAGTCAGAGCCTGCGTCGCAGCCCGCAGCTCAGGTAGCACAGAGACAACATGCTGAGGAAGAAGCCTTTCCTCCATCTGTGTTCCATAAAAGAGTGAGATAAAACTGTTTTTCCTGCAGGCAGGTGACTACAGAATGCATCTCCTAATTTCCCTCATGGCCACAAAATCTGACCGTGGTAGAACCTTGAGCCCCATGCTTGTGTTTCTGCTGCGTGAAACCTTACCAGTCTCAGCTTTGGCAGGACCAGCATATTTTGGTGTTAGCTGCAAGAAACTGGCCCAGGACTGCTCCTGTGTACCCACCTAAAGACAACACTGGGGTTTTTTTATACTTGTGTACCCGTGCATTCATAATTGTGGTACACTTGTTGACAGACCCCAAGCAGCCGAGGCTGTCTTCCACTGCTTGGCCTGAGAGAGGGTGGCAGGGGCACTTCCCAACAGGCTTCACCCGTAGGCACGAATAAAAACTCCCAAGGAACACACTACCATCAGGCAGGTGTGTGAATAGGACGCTGGCCAAGAAATCGTGCTGTGATTGATAGTGTCATCCTGACCATGACATCACTGGTTGTTAGGCAGATTTGAGCCTAATGTAGCTACTAGAGTGGCCCGGCCAAGATCTCCTCT
This sequence comes from Haliaeetus leucocephalus, assembly GCF_000737465.1. Taxonomy (NCBI): domain Eukaryota; kingdom Metazoa; phylum Chordata; class Aves; order Accipitriformes; family Accipitridae; genus Haliaeetus; species Haliaeetus leucocephalus. The sequence continues at coordinate 2,389,133 of NW_010972477.1, read as the reverse complement.
CTACTGTCGCGTCCCTGTTCCCTAGAGCTGGTTTTGTAAAACCCCAGATGTGCTTGAAAGCATGGGCTTTACAGAGATAGGAAGGTTGATCTCAAGGGCACCCACACAAGTGCTGCCTCAATACACTTTAGATAAAGCTTTAATAAGTTGCTCAAAACTATCTAACAGTCAGTAGCAAGGCCAGGAATAGGCTATTCTAAAGCTAGGAATGATCTGGCTCAAGCACGTCAGTCACATTTTCTGATTTTCTTTTTGTGAAAATCCTTAGTATTATGTTGAACAAAGCTGGGAAAAAAATAATGTAATAAGTGCTGTGCAAATATCCACACTAAGTGTCCACGTTTTATTTCAGTAACTCAAAAAAAATTTTCAAATATTATAAAATGGAACTTAGTTAATCACTTCAGTAAATGCTTGCTGAGCACTCCAGACTCTCAGCTAATGGATGCGGATGATTAAAAAGAGGAAAACTAAGAGAGCACCCATACACGCTACATATTATGCTGTTACAAGTATTGAATGCAAACTAAAGAACAACATTGACTGAAGTGGTAGAAGAAGAACAAAGCTAACAAAGGGAAGAAAAAACCCAGTATTTACAGCCTAAAGAAATAATCCCACAGGCACCTTCAGAGAAGTGAAACCTGGCTCACCTCCCATTTATGAATCTGACTAATTGCCTTCAGAAGGTTCCCAAATCCAGCCAAGCGTGTGGAGGTTTTACATTAGACAAGAGTCCAAGTATTTAAACTATTGCAACAGCTGCAAAGCAGGTTTGCAGGCAATCCTACACTCATCCAAGTCCCATTTTGTTTCAAAATGCAGAAACAACACTACGAAGTACATTGGAGGTGGCGTTATAAGGGGCACATGCCATCTGCCAGGTGTCGGGGCTCCGAGCTTTGGACCGATGCTCTACGTAGCTTTTCTGCTGGGCGGGCTCCTTGGGCGTGCATTGTACCCTTGTCCCCAGTCCTGCTTCTGACCCCATCCCCTGCTGTTTGTGGATCTGACGGGTTACTTTGCCCTGTTGGGGACCTCCGGCAGACCCTGTTCTCAGCACGCTGCGCTGCTCGCTGTGTTCAAAGCCTGTGGGATTGCACCCGCCTTGGTAACGGTGCCTGTGCTGTGATTCCCTCCCACCCCCGGCTCATGCCCCTTCACTGAGTTGTCCTGCTCTGGTTGCTGCCAGCACTCAGGGACTTCAAGAACTTCAGTCCATTGCAAAGTGGTCTGGGCTGGAACTATCACCGAAATGGAACTGAGGTCCCTGAGCTCCTCCATGCACTAGCAGGCAGTGTTTGTCCCAGAAGGAAGAACTATATTCTATTCTCTGGTTTTCCCCAAAGCCAATAGGCTGAAAATTGCCAGTGTAATGTAGCATGTAGGTCTGTATTCAGTAACAATGTAGGATGAGCTGTTTCTCAGTATGACTGCTCTGAGATGGGTATAATTTTTTTGAAGGGAAAGGTTTTCTTGATAGAAGTCTGCCTAACTCTTTGCCTCTGGCTTTTCCCTTGCTCTCTGTTGGCTCTCTCTGGGTTCATATGCAAAACACAAATGTGTCTTTTTGATTTCATGAAGTGTCTGGGACTGCACAAGGTCGTGCAGAATCTTCATTTCTGATGCAGAAACTGATGTACCCAGGGACCAAGCGATTTGTTGGCACGATGCAGCTGAAACCTGCTTGCATCTCATGAGGAAGAGAACTCACTAAATCAGGAGCACTCCTGAGTTCCCAACCTGTGCCATGGGAGCAACCTCCAGGACGAGCACAGCTGTGGTTCTGCCCGCTTGCGTTCTTGCTCTTCTACATGGCACGCAGTGACGCCTCCGCATAGGCAGGTCTTTCCAAACGTTGCCAAGATGGGTGCTGATGCCTCTATAGTGAGATGGAGGTAGCTAGGGGCACCATTTTCTGGTCCACACAAATTGGATTTAGGACCAATACTTCCCCCAGGTACCTTCACCCTTGAGTGAAACCCGCTACGATGGAGGAAAGAAACTCTTCCCCCAGAATGTCTTGTAGAGGTTGTTGCCCAAAGGGGCATAGGGATTATTGGATACAGGGGGAAGAGAATTTTAGGATCATGTGAAAATCATTACGGGATGTTTAAAGGGAAGAGTCAAAGGTGAGGAAAAGCAGGGATCAAGATGGATCGGGGAGGAACAAGTGCAGCAAAATAGAGGGAAAAGTCGATAAGAGGTCAGTTGTGTGCAAACAGGTGGCTGCTCAGTATCCTTGTCTGACTGAGCCATCACCGTCCTCTGTCCTGAATTATTAAATCCCGTTCCCAGCCAGCCACTGTTTCCATCTGTTGTGATCTGTGGGGTCAGCTGTGTTAATGGTCCTATTGGGCGTACATGCCCTGTCTCGCTGCTGGCTGGACTTGGGGACATGGAGCTGCAGCTGGTTTGTGTCTGGCAGGCTGGGGCAGCAGGTATCTCCCCCGGGTTCTAAGAACTGCCAAAGTTAGCTATCTTCTAGCATCCTCTTCAGAAAAAGGTAAGAAAACTAGCTTGGGGGTGGTGGGGCAGTGAGGTTTTTTTGTTTTGTGCATGGTTTTTCTTTTTCCTCCCAAGTCAGAAATTGTTGCTCTTGTCTTCTCATGTCTTCGAACAAAGCATTAGCAGAAAGTTAATGCTTCTAGGACAAGTTTACCAATTCTGTTTCTGATTACTCATGTGTTTTTTGTGAGAAACCTGTTCATACTTAGTTTCTTCAGAAAGGAGTAACCCCCGATGCAGATAATGAAATTCAGATTTCTGGTATAAAAACTTAAGAATAACTGCACCTGACTCTTGGTTTCCTTGTCAAAGGAGCCATCAGTTTACACGAATCTTGTATTCCATTTAGAGCTAGATCACACTCCCCAAAGGTTCAGTGATTCAGCTATATGAAAACTTGACATAACTTACTGTTCAGTTACAGAAGTGTTGCTCTACATTATGTTTAATATGCAATCTACAAATAAGAATTGAATGTTAGAACAATAATTGGCAGCAGGTTAATGCAGAAAAGAGGGCTTCCAGAAAAGCAAATGCTGTTCTAGTTCCCATGGCACCATCCCAGTATTTGTTTTATATTCCTGAGAGAAGAGAGGAAAGCAGAACAAATGTTAAACCTCCCACACAAAAATCTCAAAGTAATATTATTATTCCCCCTAAGACTCCAGTCTTGCTGTCAGACTGCTTTTTCTGTCAAGTTTCCAAATGCTTTTATTGAGAAAGGATAATAATTATAATTATCCAAAGTTTAAGTCAGTGAGTTTTTACTCAAATAGATTAGCTGCACACTCTGTCATTGAAAAATCTTGTACAGTCATTCATCTAATTTGCACAGTATGATTACCACAGAGAGACTCATATATATGCTTGTGTAAATGGGTTATTTGCCTAATCATCACCTTTATGGGAAAATTCCTGGTTTGTATCAGCAATCTCAGTATTTATTTCTACAAAGAAATATTCACTTGTGCAGATTTTGTTCTGCACTTTCCAGTGATGTTGTACAGCTTCTGATGTACTGCCATACCCTTTTTTTTTAATCAGTCCTGGTGTCAGCTTTGCATAAGTCCTTGGGCTTAGCAAGAACCTTCTTAGAATGCTCCAGAAATTTTTTGTTTGTTTGTTGTTTTGTTGTTTGTGGGTTTTTTTAAGATTTCAGTTCAGCTATGCTTACATGCCTTTGGGGAGAGGAAATGTTATAAAAGTTCCTTTTATCATATTTTATTTGTAAATGTTTTAAAGGCTGCAGACCTTGGCATTCCTAGAAACTATATTTTAACTTGGCACCTAAGTGGTGGTACCACAGGTGCTTAAACACTGAAATAAGGCCATACAACTTATCTGGTAATGTCAGAATGGATGTACAGTGAGGTAACTCGAGAAACAGAAAGCCACAAAAGCAATACAATTATGTCAATAGTTGGAAACACTTAGCTTCTCTGTGCACACATGACAATTCTTCTGTTGTCATTTATTTAGATTCCATCAGAAACTCAAGCCTTCCCTGGACCATGTGGAAGAGGAGCAGGCAGAGCAGCTCAGATGAGATGCTTTACAGCAGGTGTGTTAATTAGACAAAAGAGCAGCTTAAAAAAAATCTACTACAAGAAAACTCTTCTAGACAGTCATGGTCTTTGGATCTATGTCCTTTAAAAACCTAACTTTGACACCAAACTTTAAGCACAGAAGTAGTCTCCTGCACCCCTGAGGAACTCAGGCAAAGGACTATACTGAAATACTCCAGGTAAATGCTTTTCTTAATTAGAACCTGTCAGGGTTTTTGGAGTGTTCCCAAGTCATCAACCCTTTTGACTTTAAAGCTGCTTGCCAACACTCTATAATCCACGCACAGATGTTTATTTTGCCAGATCTGGTTGCTGCTAATAGCACCCTATAGCCAGCTCTTTGCAATCTGAGGAAGATGAGTCTACAGCTCTATCTGAATAGAATATGTCAGCTGAAGGATAAACTGGCATACACTAATATCTTCATTAGTGCAGGAGATGTGTGAGTATTTGCCAAAGCAGCATGTAGTTTTTAGGAGTATTGTATGTATAGTAACAGACTAGACAGAGTTTAAAGGCAAGATTATTAAAAAAACCCAGCTTCATACCAATAAAATGTCATTAGGAAAATAACTGCTAGACCTGGAAACAGTCAGAAAAAGTTAAGTGATAATACACCTTAATAAGCAGCTAAATACTTGAGTTCAGTTTCAAAGTCTGTTCTGTACTTCATTCAGCTAGTAGAGGTGACAGGATAATCTTAGAGCCATCAGATCCGGGACCTGCTTTCTTAGACAAACTAGTTGTCCCTAGACAGCTTTTTTCTGAGTGGGAAACATTCGCTGGGACATTGTTCCCCTTTAGGTCCACTTCTACTTGTGGTAGGTGCCAGCAATTGTATTTCTACAGTCAATGTGTTGAAAACATCAACCTTTAGAGTGAGTTTAATTAAAATGTTTACCAAATTAATTTGATGACTTCCCAGTCCTCAAAAGAAAGGCTGTTCTTCCAGGGTTAGTCTTCACTCTGAAAAAAATGTTTTGGAAGCAAAATCTCTTACTGGACAGCGCCAGAGACGGCCAGCGCAGGAGGTTGCCAGTGAACAACCTACTCAGGTCCTCCTCCAGCAAAACTGAGAAAAGCCTAAACACCTTCAAGTGGCCACCTCTTTTGGTAGCCCCGCTGAAAAAGGCCGGTACATGCGGCATAAATGAGCTCTTAACGGCTCTTCCTTCCTCTTCATCATTCTCCTTTCTTAGTAACTCTGATTGAAGAGCTGCAGTGGACAAGCGCAGGGAAACGTCAGGCTACCTCTGGCTCTTTCTTTCATCCTTTCCATGGACCAAGCCTGATCCCACAGCCTTCCTAAATCAAAAGAAAGACCTAAGCCTTGCAGTGACATTAAGGGTCTTTCAATCAGACTGAAGAAGAGGTATTTGTTATTCCAGACAACATTGGCTGGCGCTTCTCGCCACCCATGAACTATTTAAAAAAAACAAACATCCTACTCTTTGAAGTATGTAGGGAAACGGATTAGTATTTATTACAGTCAGAAAGCCTCTAACAGTCTGAAATACACATAAAGGTGAGAGCTACTGTAACTGGTTTATTTGTATCTATCTGTAATTATAAGCTCATTTTTACATTGAAACAGCAAGCTCCTGTCTACATGTAATGTCAAGACATTAGAAAAAATGGGATTCTGCAGTTTTGTTGATAGCAAACGATTAGAATCAGGCAGGCCCATAACTGAGTGACCTAGGTGTGTATTTTGCTCTGCTTTATGCACAGCCCCCAAGCTGTGGTGCTCACATCACAGTTTGACACAAGGCCCACATGTTTGCAGGTGGGTTTAAGATGATGCTGAGCTCTGTTCAAGCAAGAAATTGCCAGCCCACAGTCCCTCAAGCAGAACTTGCTGTGCCGGAGAGAAAATAGCAGCGTGTTCCTCCAAGCCCTCTTGAATGGGAGCACAAGTGTGTAGTTTTAGGATGAGGGCGTTCCCTCGGAGCAGAGCGATTTTTTGGCTGCTTCACCCCTGGATTGCTAAGGAGGCTGAGTACTAGCCTAGTGTTATTCCTAGAAGATTACCAGCTGGAGTAAGGCAACAGCCCTATTCAATGATTAACGATTACCTCAGACAGATTAATTTGATGATCATTTGCTCTAGCAGCAAAAATCCTTAAAGACATTTCCATGACACCTCTTTGCTGCTTCTTCCACAGAGTTCTACAAGCAGTGTGCCAGCAAAATGAAGAGATAACAAACTGCTGCAAGAAATAAGAATGGTCGCCTGGGGATGGAAACTTAAGGCATATTTGCAATCAGAGAATATGCAGCATCATGCTATTGCTTGAGACTATGTAAAATGGAATTCCAGAGCAAATTACTGTATGAATATTTCTACAGTTCTGATGACTACAGCTTATTTCTATACCATAACAAAAGAAATCCAGGGGGAAGGAAAGCTGCTTGGAAAACAGCATCCTCCCCAGTCTAGCTTCCAGCATATTGCTGAGTACATTTTGATTTAGCCTCTAAAGAAAGATAGTGCAATAGTCAAATAGAAAACAAAGAAAAAGTCAGAACCACCCTAATGTCACTTAAAAAGGATACAACCCCCCTCCCAAGTTTTCCTACACAAATTTAGGAAATCTAGGGAATAATATAGAGTAACTGGATGCCTACTTTTCCATGAGAATATTGGTAAATAGACATGTCAAGAATGAAGGAAAAAAACCAGTGGGAGGAAGTAACATCAGAACAAAGTATGCTGGAAAGGCTGCTCAAGGAACCCGTAAGAGAAGAAACAGCTCTTGGCTTGATATTGAGAAGTATACACGATCTGATTCAAAAAGTTACCATCTAAGTTTCCATCTGTAACTGTGACACAGATTGTGACACGACGATGACATGAACTGTGACATAACTGAGACAGGAGCTTATATTTGGCTGCACTTCGCAGATGGCAGTTCTTTCCAAACAGCAGCTCTTTGCAAAGGGCAGCCCTCTGCAAACTGCAGCTGCCCACGAATGCCAGCAAACAGCAGCTCTTTATGAACAGCAGCTCTTCAGTGGAAAAAAGACTTCAGTCAGGAGGGTTTCTTTTGTTTTGTTTTCCGGCTAATACCAATTCACCCAGGCAAAAGTTAAAAGGCCCCAAAAAATTAAAAAAAAAAAAAAAAAAAAAAAAAGGTTAAGAAGCATACTGGAATCATCTACCTTACTTCGGGTCACTCTCACCACTATTCTGTGGAGGGTTTTGTTGTTTATGGGCTGGACTTTGAAATTACTTTCTGGCATTCTACAGCATTTAGAAAATTCTGAGTTTTGGATTTGATCCTTTTCCAGGCGCTATCATTTTCTCGTTTTCAGCCTTTCATTATAAATTGAACTTCTGTAAACTACTTGGCTACTTTGAGATCAGCAGCAAGAAAAAAGATGTTCTCTCCTCTGGCACTGTCTGTGGTCCCTGCCTGAATCATGCCGTTGTTCAGAAGCATGGTAAGTCAAACCAGCAACTGGTTATGAGGAAACATGCCCTATCCAACCTCTACTTACTACATTAGTGCCTCAAGAATCCATGCAGAATTAGAAGGGACGAAAACAGATTGCACCCTGCTTTTCGGTTTAAGTTGATCTGCAGCAATGTGAAGTATAGAAGGTGTTTCCTTATAACTGCTAGCATTGTACTCAAGCTGGGGCGTTCCACTGGAAATGCAATTCCCCCTCCCAACTCGTATAGAGATGGTAAAAAGTTGGAAACTTCTTCCCAGAGAGCTTATCTGGGCAGCAGCAGAGAGGAGACACTATACGGCAGCCTGGCTAGTAAAAGACAATGCAGGGTAGTGACAATCAGTGCTAGAAATACCGTAGAGAAATCATAGCACCAAGCATCCTAATTCCTGTCTTTCTGTGGAAGGGGATGAGAGTGGCACAGAGCACTCCTGCTCCCTGAACGACTTAGCAGACGAAACATAAGCAAATATTGACTAGTCTATCCTTTGAACACACTTTAGGAGGGCAGATGAATTTAAAATCACAGGTAAGAAAACTGGGGCAACTAAAAGATAAGCAACTTGTCCAGAAAAGCATTCAGAGGCTGTCAGAGCAAAGATGCAAGCAGCGGATTTCTTTACATGGCACAGAACAAATGATAAAAAGAAAAGGAAGGATTATGATTTAAATATAATTTTTACTAAGTAAAAGGAGACAATTCCAAATTTGTACTACTTAATGGTCAGAACACCACAGCTTTATATACAATGCTTTTGTTTAATCAAGTCTACCCAGAAGACTTCACTGGACCTTCAACCGTTGTTCCAATAAAGGCTCATTATCCATGAAATATAACTTCATCTGGCGTGAAGCTGAGCAAAGAAACACTTCTTTAATGACCTTAATTATCATTCCTTTAAACTCAGAGATGATCCTTAGAGAATTCAATGTACCATCATTAAAATTTGGAGACAAAGCTATTTTGTCTCAGACCCAGCAGTTTTGACATACAACCCCACACGCCTGATTTAAAATGTGTGCATCTACATCTTCATGCTTTATCAAATTACCTGACACTTACTTTTCAGCAGACCATATCAACTACATTCTCTTCAGTTCTTACAAACACATATATAACAAATCTTCTGTTGGTTTCTAGAAACTTGCCTTAAAATCGTCATATTGTTCTCAGTGTCTGGCCTTGGCTCTCCTACCCTGGGTTCTCATCCCTTGCTAAACTGAAAATTATGAAGCGCAACACTGCACTGACAGTGAGCCATGAGAGTAGGATCATTTGAAATGAATTTTGTATTTCCACAGGTCCAAAGTTTTAGACAGTTATTTAACCTTTAAGATTAATTTTAGAAAAACCACTGCCTTTGTATAATTTCCAGTGGATAAACTGGGTAATAAAAGCCATCCCTCTTCAACCTCCTCTCCCCCAATTTTGAAAATCATGTCATAGGATCTGGATCAGAAATGAACACTTTTAGCTGCTTGGAAAAATGTTAGTCACAGTAACGTCTCATAAAATAAGCAGTGCTCAGCTTGGCAAAGGGTCTACTTTTGCTTTTTGCAAGCAAAGAAAAAAAATTTTACATCGCTATTTCAGGATTACTTAAATGTTATAAAATCCCACATTCCACGCACTTTAATGTGCTAGGCTGAAAGTCTTTGCCTTCACCAGGCTCAGAATTTCATCATCTACGCTTATAGTGACCTAGATCCCAGATATTCTTCTAAACCCACCACCCAGTGGATGAGATGGTTAAACTACAGTGCAAAATAACTTCTGCCATAGCAGGGAAAACTCACTGTTTCTCATCTTTGGATCAAATTCTGCAACAGCTTCTTTTTATTTGGCAAAAGATTTTATATCCCAGAATCTCTCTTTCTGTAAGAATTTCAGAGAAATTCTGTGGTGTTACATTACAGCTAACATTACATTTGAAGAGGGATTTTCACTGCAGCAAAGTAAGTCCTGTTCGTTAGGACTTTTGAAACTTTCAGTCAGCATTCCCATTTTCCCATGACTTGCTAAAACTCAAGGATCCATGCTTGCCATCTAGTGGCTTTGAGCAGAATTAGAAGCAATCTGTTAATAACAAAGCAGAATTTTTTTTTTTGTGCTAAAAGATGGTTTTTCTAATTTATGGTTATGTCTGAAAATAAAAAAAATTGTTCTGGAATTGTACCTGGAAAAGAGGACTATTACCTCCATATAACCGTTAACTGAACACGGCAAGAAAACAGAGGATTCGTGTGTAGCCACTGGGTCTCCTGTGAAAAGAACAGCCATGGTTACTGCATTTAAGCATGGGATAGACGTGCCCTGCCTGGGGGAGAAGGTTCCTCTGAGGACTCTCCATATCCAATGTGTCCTTCCTTATAGCAGTCCTGCAAATCTATAAGACAATCCAAGCAGAGCACAAACATTCTTTGTCTGCCTTCATTAAAATAAAACTGTTACCTGTTTGCACAAAAAGGCTAAACAAGATTCCATGGGGCCTGATACAACCATGTGGTTTGTTGCACCGAAAATGTGTGTACTTCAGAGTAGATGGTCATTAAACACAAGATAGAAACTGTTCAGTCTAGCACCCTCTTCCAGCAGAATGGCCTGATCCCTAGGTTGTCATAAGGCTCTGCATTTTATGTTCTTTGTCTAGTTTAATTTGTTTTGCACTCTTGGATAAAAGGAATGTATCTTCAACAAAAGGAACAGAAAATACTTCCCTCCAAACCAAATACAACCTGTTCAAGGTGATTCACTTCAAAGATACAGATTCAAAGTCTTTAGAATTTAAAATTGTGTTGAACTAAAATTCTCAAGAAAAAAAAAATCCCAAATGTACATTCTATGCAGGGTAGTGCTTTCCACACAACTGGAAAACAAGGAGAAGTAACCCTCCCTCATTGTGTGAGTTTTCTTGCTGGAACTACCACCTAAAATAAATCACTCATCAGAATTAGTTAACTAGGATTTTAATAAAAGATTAAACTATGGCCAGCCATAGCACAAATCCATGTATTAGCAAAATTGCACATACTAAAAATGGTCTCTAAATTCTGCTCAACTCTCAGAATACTAGCGTGTCTTAGTTTGAGTAGAAATACTTAGAATATCTATGAAATTCTAAGAAAAAGGTAAACTACATGGCTGGGGAAAATGCCATCACCTCAGATCAAGGAATGAGGAGGGGAGAAGGAGTAAACTGCAGGAACAGCTGGTCTTCACAGTTTTTATAAGCCTTGATAAGATCAATGAGTCTACAGAAAGACCAAGCAAGCAATGCTAGTGAGGTCTGCTTTCAACGCAGAGGAAATGTATATACCCTCAATGAAACATATACACATGAACTTGCAATGTGTGGAGCTTCTACAGTTCTTAAAGAAATCTCAAATCCAGACCAGCAGATAATTCCGTGCTTTTGCATTACCATGGAAGTACTCCAGTATCTATACATGGATCATCAAGACAGGCACACACAACAATATACACCTGTATTGAATGAATACTCATTTTAAGTCTAAATCTCTTTACTTCAGAAGCCACAAATCCACTATGGACTAGAGTCTCTATAAAATTTTACCTTTCAGTAGTCTTCCTATACCTGGCTTTTAAAGAAGTTTCTTGCATGCACCAATATTTCCAAAACAATGATTGTGGGAAAAATAGAGTACACAACTGCAATTGACTGAATTTGGGACAATCTTCTCCTGACCACCCCCCTTCTTTTTTGGGGGGTGGATAGGGAAGAATATTTAAAAAGTTATTTTCAAAAGTAATATAATGAGGCTTATATACTATATATAAAACATATATAGTAAGGCTTAACAAAAGAGACTCTCTTTGCATAAATATAGATGCCATAATAAAAACTTACTAGCACTTGACAAGTTCTGTGCAATTTTTTAATGCACAGTTTATAGCTTTCATCAATAAAAATAGCTCAGGACAAAATAATTCATCTCATGAATGTATAGTATAACATTGATTTAAAAGATACAAACAAGGAAGTAACAAAATACACTATCACTAGTGTATTTCCAATACCAACAGCTAGGCGGCATGCATTAACTGGATATCATCAACTTAAACCTCACTATTTCATCTTCATTTAAGAAAAATTAAACTTCTGATCTGGAAACTCCCCTAACATTTCATTCCTTCAGCTGACTGCAGATAAAATACTTGTCAATATAAAAAAAAAGAAGAGTTGACTGTTTTGTAACCACTATTATATAGGATATGTATTTACCACATAAAAAGTTGACTCTGTTCCTTTAGGAACTGGATACATACATTTCCTGGCTTTTGCACTACAAAATATTTTTCTCCACAGATGATTTGTAACTTTTATGTCATGTTTATAAAACAAAACCAAACCAAACTCCATGCATTTTAAAGAACCTTTCTTATACATTGTAGCTTCTCTTTAGTGAAAAACCACAGTCCACTCTGGTTCACGTCCTTGCTACAACACAAAAAAGTAGTATTACAAAACACAGTTAAGTGGTATCTTATTTTAAACTTTTGAATCTGGTGTAATTAAAAGAAGTAATACTTGATATTAAATTTCAAGATAAAGAGACGTCAGTATAAAGGGTCTGGGTCATCAGTGAGCACTTCAAATCCTTCCCAGTTCACGCTTGTTATTTCAGAAGCAATAACAAATAGTGCATTTATGGCAGAAGTATCAGATCCAAAGACTGAATTTCTATTGCTATGAAAAATATGAAATAAATCAGAAGCATAAAAACTGATGCACAGTTAGAAAGTTAGTGACTAAGAAACAAGGAACAGAAGTCTGCCCACTTTCAATAACTGCAAAAGATGAAAACTGACTTTTAGCAAGAATTCTTTACAATCCTCTTACTGGTATTTGAAATAAGGCTTTTAAAAATATGCTGTAAAGTTTCTTAATTGTTTATTAAAGAATGTTTTGAAAAACTAGATTAGGCATTCCGGGTTTTTTAAGGTTTTGAAAATTTATTTTACAGATGCACAGATGTTGCACAGTTTGTATGAAAAGTATGTAGCTTTCAGTGTTTACAATACAGACAACTATAAAACAATAGAGTATCACACACAGTCTGCAAGTTTCTTTCTTTCTTCAAATTGTTTGTCTACTGCAAGTGAAAGAGCCTGAAGAAACGTTGTCATTGTAACACTGGGAGACTGAAAATAAGAGAACATTTTGTTAGACACACTACAGCAATAGGCATACATAATATTTTACATACAAATCACAGTGTTTAAGGGAAATATTTGACTTCCATGTTACAAAGTTTTCAAAATGCTACAAAACAAAAAACTGAAGGTTTATTTTAAACCAGCTAGCATATTAAAGTCAAAATCAAGCTATGCAAAGTATTGAGTCAACAACTATCACTGTGGATTTGCTTCAAAAAGGTTTTTAATGAATTAATATTATTTATAAAGTGGCAGAGTGGTTTTTTTCAGCAGGAAATTATCAGAGAACCAATATCGATGTTCTGCCACAACATTTAATTAAAAGTAGAATGCTGTTGGACAGGTTAATCCCACCTGTCTTCAATCACATTTTAAATTACAGGCAGCACAAAATTGTTTCAGTCTACAAAGCTGCAGAAACAGTGCAATTTAGATTAAAAGGGGGATTTAGGCCCAATCTTTTACTTTGGGAAGTGTCCAAATGTCTTCCCACCTGTCTTAAAACCAAACCAGAACATAATTAATAGAATAAACTTACTTGAATATAAAGTGCATGTGCTAGGAAAGGAAGTTTTCTCAGGGCCCGGCCACTAAGACCTTCACTTTTTCTACAGTAAAACAGAGAATAGTGCTGCTTAAATGCTAAATATCCACTCTTAAAAGACCACGTTTCCTTTTTCTGAGTTTCTCTCATAAGTTGCTCTAAGAAAACCTCAAATCACAATTCAGCAGGTCACTTGCAGCATTTTTAGCAGAAGCAGCAAGTGAACAGACAACTTCAGCCTATGGGAGGCTGAAGCAAGGGTACAGAAATAGCAGTCACATTTGCCTGCCAACGCTTACATCACGCCCTTCACATCACTGTGTCATATCTCATGAATATGGTGGGAATGTCTACACTGGAAGGGTATGGTACAGACATAACCTTCCATACACTCTTGGAAGGACTTGAAAAATTTGTTTTCAAGGCTGGACCTCACGGCTACTGCTTATCTCCACCTTCCCACCATTTACACACAGCTTCCTTTACCTCACCTACTTGATACATGTTTCTGTCTCCTCCAAGCACCACTCTGTGTATGTAGAACCCAAACCTCTACACCTGGAAAAATTTACTTGCTTTCTTGCTTTTACTCCACTCCTCACTGGTTAAGATTGTATACTTCAGGAACAGAAGGAAAACACACTTCTCTGACTTTATGAACATTATTTTATTTTGTTCCACAGGGCCCAGCACTTTGGAAAAAAATATTGCTTAATATTGTGAATATAATTTTTATTGTTTCAAGAATTGTTATGCTGCAGTGAAAGACTATTTGCTCTACTAGCATACTCAGCAAATCATAACACTCTGCATTTACACTTCACTCCTTTCCCCTTTGCTTTTGTCCAGTTAGATCTCGATGCTAAAAACTAACTTAGTAGATTGCAAGGCGTTCCAAGATGCTTTCTTAGTGGGAACTAAGGCCAATGATATTTCCACTAAACTGCATTACAATTCACAATGTCCACTGAAACCTCAGGCATCTCACTAATCTAGCTGGCAATTTGTCAAGAGGACTTCAAAGGGCAGAGGAGACCAGAACCAGTACTAATCCAAGCCAGATGGGAGACTAAGAAATGTTGGCAAAACCTGATCGCTTCCACTTTTTGTCTCCTGAAAGGTTTTGCACTAACCCTAACAGAAAAAAATTGAGATGTTTCAGAACTCTAGCCATTATAAAATTCAATTACTTTTATACATCATTCCACAACTCATTATATACATATATCTATATGCAGAATTTCAGAATCTTACCTTGAGATTTCTTTTAGTACAAGGCTTAATCTTGACACGTTATTTTCTACAAAGCCTATCATCTCTAGCTCTCTGAGTGTCAGGAGCTGCTGTCGAGGATATATTATTTGACACTAGAAAGAAGAGTTATACACTGTTGTATGAAAAACTTTAATACATTCAAAATTAAATTCTACAGTAAAAGTGGAAATACACAGAAGGAATGAAATTTGTGTATTTTTGTTATTTAGGAAGTATGATTAAGATGTCAGATTTATTAAAATACGACATTTTAGTCTTGCTTTCAAAATATTACCTTCATCAGTTCTTCCAAGCAAGAAAGATATATTCTAAATATTGCTGCAGTGGATGGAGGTCCAATGTATTGCTTTATGTCAGCCCTGTCTACAAAGGCCATGTCAATTTTCTCCGTAATATTTGAAGTAGTCAGGATAACTACATTGGGATACCTTCAAGATAAAATCAGATTTTTAGGTCATATGTACAAGAATTATCTCCTTTTGTGACTGGCAAATTGACACCTTCCTTCTTATGACTCAAACGATTTCATGCAATAAGCAATCGCATCACTCTTGTCAGCAATTACATTAAATAATCTGAAGCTCCTGACCAGTTATCACCAATCTAGTTCAATGCATAGTCTCTTTCTTTCAGCTGTCTGTCAAGTGTCCATAGTTTCTCCACCCCTATTTTAGAAGTGATATACATTAACTATCAAGAGCCTACTGGCATAATTTCTGCCACAAAAAAAAAAAAAAAAAAAGACAACTTGTAAATTTAAACATTTAGTTTACACATTTTTCCAATTCAATTCAGTAGAAAGTATATAGTTTCACTGGCAATGTGACACATTCTAACCGCAGATGACATTAGAGTGAGCTTAAAAGAGAAGTAACATCTCCTTGCTCTAAGAAATACTGAAAGAACATTCTTAACCATAGCTATTTTTAGATGAAGCCTGTGCACTTTTATGTATGAATAAGCCACTTACCTTTTAAAGACAGGGCCAAATACTAGAGCACCTTTCTTGCTGTGAACAGAGCCAAGTATGAGCCAAAAGGGGAGGCAAGTGGCAGGAATAAAACAAAAGATAGTATGCTGCACTAACTCCAGCACACAAAGCGGACCAAGCATCATTAATGATTGCTTCTAAACCATGTGTTGTGCAAGTCTGCTTTCAATTGACATCCAGAAGCTGTAAATAATGAATGAATTCTTCATTGATCTTATTCTTGTCTCTCTAAGCAGATATCATGACCATCTATCCTGTATCTCTCCTTAGCTTTAAAGGAAGTATACCATCAGTAGGTTTGATTGTTCACTTAGTTACATGCAAAATATTCTGTTGGATTACTCCTACTTCTTTTCACAATTAGCACCTTTAACAAAGAATAATTCACTAACCAATTTGGTTTAGTATTCCAAGTATGAATTAAGATTTAGCAGGAATCCTGAAATTGTCAATTACCTTTTGCTGTTGCAATAACATGAGTTTACCTTTTAATCTGATCTATTTGTGTCAGTACAGCATTCACCACACGAATAGCATCTGAAGGCTCTGTGCCTGCCTTGAAGGCACTGCGGGCTGCTGTGAGGCTTTCCACCTACAAAAAATCAAATGAAACAAACAAACAAAAAACCAACAACAACAAAAAAATCACCAAAACCCCATAAAAGATTGCACATTTGGAGCTCTGGCAGCAAGCAAATAACCCAGACAATACACCTTCAGATCCTTGTGTCTGGTATCTAAAGCTTCATCTTCAAAATCTTTTGTTAAGTAGGAATTTACAGGGAAAGGGAAAGGAATGTCAAGGAAGCAAATTGTAGTGTGCGAAATTCCTGTTTAGACAGCAGAATGGAGGCTGTTTTTCATTTTAACAAATTTCAGGGCCTGGGGGTAGGTATGGGGATACACACAACAGAAGAATGAATACACTGAATTTAGAATGAACTTCCCCATAGGAATTCCAACATAACAAAGCTAATAAGGTACATGCTTACTAAGTTGCTTAGGTATGCAAGTCTGAAGAGAATCTTGACAATGAACTGAACCATAATAATGCTTTTTAGAGCTTTACAACATACATAAGAGCACAATTAATACAAATCTAGGCTACTCTGAAGTTTAAAACAATACTCCATTTGTAAACACACAGCAGCAAGGCAAGTTCACCAAGAAAGCTTTCGCTTCATTTTCAGCTGGAATTTGCCTGCTAAATCATACTGTGCTCCTCCCAAATCTCTCAAATCTGCAGCAGTCAAGATTAAAATTCACTCTTCTGCACCAAGTTATGTAACTTACAAAAAAGCATAAATACGCTTTTATTGTTCTTTACAAATGAGCATTATCACAGTTCCCTCCCATCAATTTACTTTCTGTTAAATTTTATGTACATCGATGCTATTAGAATCATACCTCATCAATCAGTACAAATACAAGAGCATCTTTGTCATCAATTAACTCTTGAATCTTCTGGAACATCTTGGTTACAAGCTTGCCACTCTAGAAAGACACCATATGCATCTGTTTAACTATTTCCTTATTACACAACTTTCCAAGCCTTACCATATTTGAAAATGGAAATACCTGTTTCTTTAAGGTAACTTGCTAATATAGCTTCTATTTAAGCGTTCTCAAACACATCAATTATTCTGAGTAATCTTAGGTGCACACACTTATTTTATGAAACAAGCTCAACAGAAAGTCTAATTTCTAAAACACAAAGTCTACTTAATTAGCTACATCAATACATACCTCAGAAAACCATTTAGAGAAAAGGCTATGGCTGTTTATCTCAATTAACTGTCCATACCTATACCTAAAGTAAGAAGGGAAAAAGAAGTATCAACTCTATTGTAAATAAAAGTCAGGTATATCATTGATTTCCCTAAGTCTCATTCCCTCCATTTCAACCCTGGAATTCTGTGAATTAGCACTTTAAATTACTTACTTTTCAAAATATAACACCTGTTTTGAGTTTGTCATTTTCAGAAACATGTCTCACTAGAATTCCTTATATTAAATTGCTGTCAGAATTTCTTCATTAGAACAGGTGCTATTTACATATAGTTTAAGTAACAGTCACCATGCTAATGGCCTCATTCTTCTGTTCCCGTAAGATTTTGTTCAGTATAGCAAGAACACATACAAGAGCATGAAGTTTATTTACTAAGCTCTGCATGGATATCCTTAGGACAAAGTACCTCAACCACACATTATATAGCCCATGTTTATCATAAATTCAGCTTGGGCTAGAGACAGATCACTCCAATGTTTACACATTATTTATGTTACACCTAATATTTTATATAACAACTATTTTTTTATATACATTTGTTAAGTTGCTGTGAAGTTTAAGACTAACTCTTATTACTTATCTGATATACAGACTGACCTCTGCAGACAGTGGCATTCAGACAATCCAAGTACAAAACAAATTGGTTACAAAATCACTACCTATTAAAAACAGGCTTTTGTGAGCATGAAAATATAAATAGCAGGCTCAACAGTCTGTGATCTGTTGTCCTTTAATATTCATTGATGTGCAGCATAAGCACAAACAAATGACTATATTGCCACTGGAATTTGTTTTACATACCTGGGCACAAATAATGACACAATTTAAAAGGCATTAAAATATCCTAACCAGTCTCTCTATCAGATCAGTTTTGTTGCTAGGCAGGCACACTACAAAAGAGCTATGAACATTAGCACTTGGCACCAGTTACTTGAAATCAAATACTAAATAACTTTGCACTACTGAAAAAGAACAATTAACAATAGTAAATGTAAGTGAAACACTTCCAAAAACAATCACCTGTATGACAGTCGAATTGTCAGTTTCTGAGCCAATGCTTTACACAGAGAAGTCTTCCCAGTTCCAGGAGGGCCTGGTTTGAAATCAAATCCATACATTACACAGAATCTGCATCAGACTGTTAATGACATGCAATATCTCTTTAACTACATTTCATTACAGCATTAATTGTAGAATGAAAACACAGCAGACAATGATTGTGAACACTGGGGTATTTTCAGAAGATTGCTTACTCTGCTACAGTCCTAGAGCTGCGCTTTGAATTTATATAATTTTCAATTATATAAAATTCAATTATTTATATAATTTTCAATTAGTTAGTGTAATAGTTTGTATGCAGACACCATAAAGTTAAAATACTCAATGGCCACAGAAGCAAAGTCTATCACCCTAGCAGGGCTTATGCTTACCAGCATTCTCAAAAGTCAGTGCTATGCTTAAACTTGTATCTTTCTGAAACATACTCTTCTAACATGCAAAACAGAAACACATCATGCCTAGTTTGATCAGCTGTCTGCTTTCCCAGAAATCTCTACCTTGGAGCAACCCAGAGCATCTTAGGAAATATGCTGTGGGACAAACCTTTTGGATCTGGCTTTGACACCCTATGGAAGAGCCACACATACTTTCTCCAAACAGACAAGTACAAGTATAGTAAAACAGAGTACAAATGTATGGGAGATGATGTGTGGGTGCTAAACAAACTGGTAACGTCAACCAGATGACAGCACTTTCACTCAAAGCCATTACTGCCATTATAGCATAAATGTATTTTGCACTACAACAGTTGTAGATTTCCCAGTATAAACTTCTTTGTGATCACAATCATGAGCTCACTACTAAAATTAAATATATCTATCATAAATTTATTAACAGTCTGAAATAAAGTTTTCCAAACAAAAACATTCTGCAGCTTCTAAACTGATAGCTATAACTTATGTATAGTCAACACTCACAACAAACATTTCCACTATGATCTTTTATTTTTTAATACCAGTCTTGATGACAAAATTGTAATTAATCAACAGCAAGCTGCATTTTGCAAGAAAATGGATTCAGCTGATGTTAATCTCGTTTATGGTATAACCTCCACAGTAAACTAGGACTGACTGAAGATTACAGCTTCACTGAAATAGTAATAACTGAATTAGCGAGAGTACTGCCTTCATACTCGGCAATAGAACACACAGTAACACAACACACATTGATTTCCCAGTTTCCTCAAAAGTTTTTATAAAGCCGTAACTAACAAATTTTTTAATACTGCAATAGAACTGTGACTAGTATATGGCTCCTAAAGTTCTCACCATCTGCATTATTTTTGCACTTTATACAAAAAAGCAATAATATCACTTTAAAATGAAAATTTAAAAAACAACTACTGTCACTGCATTATAAATTTTAGAATTTAAATTCCTGCAAAACATAGTACATGTGAACATTGATTTGATTCTGACGTTACATTTCATCTAAATTTGTATTATAGAGAGAATACTTCCTTGCTGCTTTTGGATCATCTAATTTCACTACACAGAAGTGCAATACAAGTTTTTCCAGAAGGAAAGTATAAACAGATGGCCAAAGAATCTACTTGATTTAAGACAGATAATTTTTACCATGCAGCAAAACAACTCGGTTCCACGATATCAGGTTGCTGTCAACATTTTTGTCAGAAAATAGTAATGTTGTCGTCACATAATCAAGTAACTAATTGAAGAAGAGAAAAAGACACAAAAATTAGAGACATATTAGCAAATACAAACAGAAGCAATCTCCTAATTATGTCTATTATGTACTCTTAACAAAATAAAAAAAATGGGCTCGTCTTTTAGTCATAGGCAAATTTTCTTTCTGCAAATGTTGGAAATTCACTTCCTTCCTGCCCTCAGGAAAAAGAACAGCATGTACTGGGAACAAATGCAGCTCCAGAACTTTACATGAATAAATGAAATGCTTTAAGGAAGTGAAATTATATTCATTTTCCATCATCCCACTTACAGTGTGTCTTTAAAACACAAGCTGACCAAGCACAGAGAGTCAAAGACTCAAACTCCAGGTCCTGTTTAGATGTCGTACAACTATACATTTGTCCAGTTTGTTGTAATCAACCCACTAAACAAAGTATTTTCTGTCACATTTTACCTCCTTTCCTACTGAAGCATTTGTATCAGCTACTCTAAGGAATTTGTAGATTGGCTATCCTTCCAAATAAGGGAAATTGCACGTACTCCCCTGAATGCTTGCTTCTAAAAATAATGCTTCATTTTAGAATTATCTAGAATTAGGAAGTAGATAACGCTTTCAACAAAATTAATATGAACCTCAGGTGTGAATCAATACTGATTTTTACCTATAATAACACCTGATACCATATTACTTTCTGTTGCTGTTACCTGTAATGTGCTTTTGATCCATGTGTTAATAGGACAATACAATAGTATTCCTGCAATATCTCACGCCCAAGATGGAGCAATTACACAACAGCAAAACACCTGAACTTCGTCCAGCATGTCTTTCAATATTATATTGACACTGTCTGTATTATTTTGAAAATCCACAGCAGCCAATTCAGAGTCTGTAGAACTCAACCGTACCCAGCTAGTTCCATGGTTTAAAGAATGAACATTCATCACAGTTACTTTTACAGAAGTAGTTCTAGTTTTAGTCATTAAAAGCCACCACTTCTTTCTACCAACACACACTTACAGTCAACAGTGATCAACTTGCTGTTATTTAGTACATCAGTAAGTATAATTAAATAGTCTTGTCATTTCACAGATGATTTGGAAAGTGGTTCCATAACTTAGAAAAATGTTCATGTGTTAATTGATATTTACCTTATAAATGAAGAAGTACAATCACTGGAATGTTTTGCTTTACTATAGATGGTTATAAAGACTTAAGTGAGAATACTCTATCTATGGTATTATAAACAAACTAATGAATTAGTTATTTGTGTCCAAAAACTTCAGGTAGAAGCATTTTTTTTTTTAACAAGCATGATAAACATCTTGATGAGTGCTGTCATAAGAGCAACTGAATTGAATCACTTGTGGTTTTTACTCACATCACAATTACTAAATCTCAGATTACAGTATTACAGTTCTACAAGCTCTGGCAGTTATCATCGCAACCTTTGATGAACGCACAGAATCTGCATAGAAAATGACCCCATGGAACTGTTTTGTGTCTTCCAAATGTCTAACCAGCTTCCAAGTGGGAGCACACTCACTCTAGTCAAACCATTCAATGTGCACTTGTATGAACAGTAACAGTGCTGGCTGACGGTACTGCTAAACCAATGAGTTGTCTAGCTGCTGCCTGAAACACACAGTTAAACTCCCATTCCCTTCCACCTAGCCTCCACCCACCACTTCTGTTACATGACCATTAGCTATGGTCACAGTGGACCAATTAATGGCACAAGACGAGGTGGAAATTAGCCTATCACACAATAAGTTGAACACTTCCATTAACTTAGTTTCCTCAGTTAGTTTACTGCAAGGTTAACAAGAGTGCCAGTAGAAGGGAAGCACTGCAACTACAGCTGAGAGCAACATGCGTCTCTGAAGTTATTTTTTTCCACCAATTTTCTTCTTCCCTTCTAGAAAAACAAGCAACTAATGAGCCTTAAATTTTAATAAAGTATTTTAATAAAGTGAATTTGTACCCTGTTCTACAGAACACCCATTGTTTTCTTCACGCAGGCTGATGACTATGTCTAAAGCAACAGTGAATATCTTCTGAGAAGTTTTAAGTTGCTACCAAAACACCTCCAGCTGTTAAACTTCTAATTTCTGTAAAATAAGCCAATGCATATGAAGAAATTCTTTATAATTTGTGGCATAAGCATCACCGAATCCAGTTTCACAGGGAAACTGAGATATTTTGCAAAGCTGACTTCACAGTAGTACATATTGATATACATCTGAGATATGATTTTAATCTCAAATGTCAGTTCTGCCTTCTTTTGTGAAGTGTACATCAGAGAAGTATGTAACTATCAAAAATTATCTAGAGGTTTTTTGAGCTGGTGATTTCCAAATAACTTATCCATGGGATGCAGCAAACATCAAACAGGCTACATTTCAACTCTTACTTCTCCTCGAGCAATTTCAATTGTTATTCATTTTCAACTTACGTGTGATTTTACTTCAGTGTCATATATAAGACTTTCCCAAAGGCCATGGAATTCAGCTGTAAAAGCAACATATTATATACCTGTTTAGGAAAAATCAGTCTGGGAACTTGTAATCTACCACTATAGCACAAAGCAGTTTTCAAATTATTCTCAACTAAAATTAAAGATTAAGAACAGATATACGAGAGCAATTAAAATATATGGAAAAAAATTATGCATTAATTTTCTCAAAATGCAAACACTACTTTCTAACAGACAAATTCAGCAGTTTCACAACTTCTGTTTCCTCAAATAATTCTGAGGAGAAATTAATCTTCCTAATTTCTTAACATGAAAGGAAAAATATCATTCTTTCCACCCTCAATAGAGGATGGACCTACATTTCCTCAAGATAGAGAGCTATGAAAAGTTGGAGTGGGAGGAGGGTTCTAAGCCCAATTTTATCATTCAGCTTTTTTTTTTTTTAACATCAACATGTAGAGGACAATAAAAAGCATGTAGCTGAATAATGCACAAAAAAATAAAGTTGTGATTTCCTAGCAGTTAGTTTCTAGCTTTCAGCAACGAAACAGGAATCACCTGTAGTAGTTCAGTCAAAACTATAAAGAAGAAAGTCCAGATACATTGGTTCCATTGACACAGGACAAAGTTAAACAATATATACAAACAATACCTTTAAAAAGTAACCCTATAAAAACTTTTAGCCTTTCCAAGATTTTCTTTCATTGTAATTGCTCTAGACCTTCCAGAAATATCACACGGGTACCTGCTGGTAGCACCCAGTGGTTAGCTGCAATGATATCCTCATTCTCTTGCTCCAGGTTTTCAGAGCTTGGTCCTTCTTCATTCAGATGAAAAATATGAAGAGAAAGACTGCTTTTGCTCAAGTCAATAGGCTAGAATGGACATAAAAAGACTTTTAATGCATCGTATTTCTCATTCAAAGCTAATTATAACACACGAAAGTTACAGTCCTCAGCTGGCATTCAGCTTCAAAGCCTACTACTTCTGTTTCAGACCTTACCAAGGGGTGTAGGCCCAAAAACTTAGCCACCTTTTCCTGGTTATACCAGTCAGCCTAATAAAAGATACTACATCGTCCTACAGACCTTGCCTTGCTTATGTCCTTAGGCTATCACTCGTTTACCTTCAACTAGTTCACTGGCATATGAACAGAGCTGCAAATTCTTGACTGTGAATACCTGTCTGTCTTTCAGTTTCAGCTCCGTATCCACAATCGACACAGACTGCACGTTGCTGTTAAGGAAACCATCATCAAACTCTGTCCACTTGTAATCACCAAACACGATGTTATGTCTGTTCAACAGCTTTAAGACACTCATCCTGATATCTTCTTTCCTGGCCACACTAACAAGAAAGAAACAGCATTATTTATGGCATTGACATTTATAAGGAAGTATGAACTAATATCTGAGTGTTTTATTTCATACACTAAGCCTACATGGAAAACAGCTTCCATCGCACAAAAATAAAGAACTCAAAAAAAAACCCCAAGAAAAACCCCCAGAATCCCCAAAACAAACCACCTCCAAATAAACAACCCACACAAAAAAACCCCAAATGCCACTCAACCCTCCCCCGTAACATTCTGCAGAAAAAAAACCCTATCAAATTCAGTTTGCTTGCAAAAGCAACAAGTTTGATACTTGTTTTTAATTTGTGCTTTAAAAGACACAAGCCAAAGAATACTATTTGCTCTGTTCGCAGTCATATCAGGGGACACGGAATGACACAACTAGAAGATTTCAAGAATGGAAATCAGTTATGTTATCTGACTGCGTTTCACTAGGAAAACCAGAAAAACTCATAGTCAAGCTACTAGATTGAATTTGGCACACTTAGCTTGGAAGCTCTGTTATGCTTTTGTGTCTGAGGACAGCTGATACCTCAGGACGGGGACATGCTATAAGGAGAATTCCAGTAGAAGAGACAAAAACTACAGGAAAAGGAATACCATTTTAAGATTTCAGAAAGGCTTTAACGTAATTTTGCAATTTCAGTGATGCATTCCCAGTTCCTGACAAAAAGAGAGCAGTGGATATTTTACACCTTGATTTTAACAACACCTTGGACACACTCTCCCATAGTATCCAGATAGTCATATTGGTAAGCTAAGGACTGGATAAATAGACAATGAAGTGGCTAGACTGTCCAGCTCAAAGGGTTGTGATTAGCAGTACAAAGAGTAAGCAGAGCTGCCAGTATGTTGGGCAGGGAAAGGCGGGGTGGTGCTATCAATATTGGGACCAACACTGTTTTTACATCTGCATCTACACCCCGGACTACGGGATGGAGAGCAACTGCAGCAAGTTTGTGGATAACACCAAAGCAGGGAGAGCTGCCAGTATACTAGAGAGCAGGGCTGCCACTCAGGGACCTCCACAGGTTGGAGATATGGTTTGACAGGAACCTCTCAAAGGTCAACAAAAGTAAATGTGAAATCCTCTCTCCATCTACTGCCCGGACAACAGTGCAGACCAGAGGCCAACTGGATGAAAAGCAGCTTTGCAGAAAAGGACCCGGGGATACAAGTTGGCAACGAGTCAGCAGCATGCCGCTGCTACGAATAAGGCCAACCTTATTGTAGGCTGTGCTAGCAAGAGCGTAAACGTTAGGGAAAGCGGTTCTTTCCATCTACTGGCTGTTTGCGAGACCTCATCTGGAGTACTGCGTGCAGTTTTGGGGTCTGCTGTAGAAGAGACAATGATACACTGGGGCAAGTCCAGAATACGGCCACTAGCTTGATTACGAGAGCGGATCACATAATGGAGAAGGAGCACAAGGAGAAGCTGAGAGGAACGGGCTTGTTCAAGCTTAGGAAGAGACACCTGCGTGGGAACTCATGGGAGAGCACAGTGAAGGCAGAGCAGAGCGCTGTGCCCCCTTGTAGGCGCAGGGCACGAGGACCCACGGCAGCAAGACACAAGCCGCCGCGAGTAATGTTCGGATCGGAGAGACCTGCTTGGTTTCTGGTGAACTTCCACGTGTACTTGGACGCTGTCGCACACGTTGGGGAGCGCTTGCTTCAAATCCCCAGCGGCTTCGTCCATCCTCTCTCGTTCCTAAGCAGGGGGGAAAAGCGATCCTGAGGAGAAGCAGCTCCCAGCGACCGTTACACGCCAACGGCACAACGGGAAACGCCGTGTCCCCCCTTCCCGCTCCCCCGGGAGACAGCGACGGCACCCACGGGACACGGCGCGACGGGGCGGCCCGCTCCTTCCCTCCCCCACCCCCCGCTCCGCGGGCCTCCACGGTGGGGACGGGAAAATCACCTCAGGCCAGACAGGGCCCCCAGAACGGCGCGCTGCGCTCGGGACACGCGCACGCACACACACGCAGGTTCGCCCGGGCAGCTCCTCCGTCCACCTCAGCACCCTGACTGCTGCGGGGGCTGCCCCTCCGCCGACGCAGAGCGGGGAAAAGGCGCCCGCCACGGAGGGCGAAGAGGACGGGAGGCAGCGGGACGCGGCTACAGCCTTTTCGTAAAAGGCGGGCTGGCTGAGGGGAGGGCCGGCCCTCCCGCCTTGACCTGGATCTTCCTCCGCGGCGGAGCGGAAGGAACCGCGTCCGCCCCGAGCGCTTCCGCCGAGGGGAAGGC
>NW_010972477.1:2297355-2362842 GCF_000737465.1 Haliaeetus leucocephalus | reverse complement strand
GCCGGGGCCGGGCGAAGGCGGCTCCGGAGGGGCCGGGGGCGGGCGGTGGTGTTGGTGGGCTTTGAGACCGAGCGGTCTTGGTGGTTCCTGCGGCTGTCGGCGAGGGATGCCGGTCTGTGCCCTTGGTCGGGTGGTGCTTGGGTTTCACCTTCCTCTGACAAGGATCTCGGGAGCGTTTTCCGGGAAAGGCGAGGAGTTAGTTCCATACTGCAGTTCCTTACTCCACACCTGCGGGTCTGTGGAAGAGCATGATGCAAAATGTGCTGAACGGCTGTTTCTTAACAGGGGTTTGTTAGCCCTGGCTGCTGTTTTTCTCCCCACATGTATTGCGTGTATCTTCAACCTGCAGCAGGTTCTAGTACTTCTAGAAGGCGCAGCAATAATTGTTGTTTGTTATCACTTCCATGTGCATTCGTGAGATGTTTTACTTTTTTACTTTAGATTATGTGGATAAGCCTTTGGAAAAACCTTTAAAGCTGGTGCTTAAAGTCGGAGGAAGTGAAGTGACTGAACTTTCTGGGTCAGGGCATGATTCTAGTTACTATGATGACAGATCAGATCATGAGCGAGAACGACATAAAGAAAAGAAGAAAAAAAAGAAAAAAAAGTCTGAGAAGGAAAAAGAAAAGCATCTAGATGATGAGGAAAGAAGAAAGAGAAAGGTAAACTGTGATTTTTAGAATTCAGACATACCGGTCTTCTTCATGCTTGCTTATCAGATCTAAAATCTGGTGTGGAGTATCAGAACTTTTTTTTTTTTTAAAATCACTGTTGCAAGAAGCGTATTGTTTGGAGACAGCCCTTCACCAAATGTGGAAAACCCCTCTGTGTGTTTTGGTGTATTTCTCCCATTTAAATGAGATATCCCTGTGATTATTTTTTTTGAACAAAGTAAAAGCTCGTTTCTTGTAACTGCTTGTTTGTCTTATTCATTTGCTTTGTCTGTAAGTATGAATAGTTCTGGTTTTAAGTTGGATGTTTTGTATTTCAGCGAGGTGAGAAACATGTTTTGCTACCCTTTTGAGGAGGGTATTTTCAGCTTTTCAAATAAATCTAGATTGCATTTCTGTTCCTGAGATATGCCAAGTTATTGTACATTGAAATTGATATGTTTACTCAAAACAGCTTTCTGAAATCTGATCTGTTGAGTACTGTGGTACAATAGTCTTGTTGTCTCTTGTTTAGAATAACCTGCAGGCTAGGCTTTGCGGCTTTGTTAGTAGCAAATGGTACGATCACCTTAGTTGTCTGTGCTGAACCTTTAGGAGTTAGATTGAAATCAGCAAGAAGACGACGGTACAGTTACCTGTACAGTTTCATTTTAATGGTATTTCTTTTATGTACTAATGATTCTCTGACCTCTCTGCTTTTTAATTCTCTTCTGTTATGCAGGTTTACTATTCTCCTATGACAGTTTTTTAGTTCTACTTTATATGTGTGTATGGCTAACATCTGTCATTTTGAATTGATTTGTTTGTTAGGCTTGTATTATGTGAAAGTGATATATCTTGTAGGATTTTTCAGAAGCTCTTGAATACAAGGAAAATTTTCTTCTTACAAACATTTTAAATGTTTCAGTTAAGAGTATAGCTGTGACTTGAAATGTAGCAAAACAACTGTCTTTAATAGAAGATCTTGCAGCATCAAATCAAATTATTTGGTTTGCCTTTGCTAAATTGGGGGTGGGGTGGATTTTGTTTTCCCCAGAACTTCATTATTAGTGGATGCAAGAGAAGCTAACGAATAGATAAGTAACAAAACTGTAGTCTGAACAAAGTTAATGAAAGTATGCTTTTCTGTGC
This sequence comes from Haliaeetus leucocephalus, assembly GCF_000737465.1. NCBI lineage: Eukaryota > Metazoa > Chordata > Aves > Accipitriformes > Accipitridae > Haliaeetus > Haliaeetus leucocephalus. The sequence continues at coordinate 2,361,040 of NW_010972477.1, read as the reverse complement.
AAACATGAATAATGACTGTGAGATTATAGGAGTGACTCAGGCATGCCTTTCCTTTGAAGCTCAGGAAGAGATCATTAATTGCCACCACTGTTACAAAGCATTTCTTACGGTTCTTTTGTAGATGGCTTACTTTATTGACTCCTGTTTAATGCACCAAACAACAAAAACACATTGATCAAAGCAGAGCTACAGACTGATTTTTACTAAATAGTAAATTAACTTCCTTCAGTCTCTGGTGTAGCTTATTATCATGCAATATAAATATATATATATATATATATAAAAATAGCTTCAGTGTTTAACATTCTTTTCAGTAAAAGTACAGTAACTAATGATAGAACGATAGTATATTGAATACAAAGAAGCAAAAGCTGAACTGTATTAGTTTTAATTGGAGAAGAAAATTGAAAATGTGACAGTGCAAATGTATGCACTATTGTTTAAACCATATTATGGCTCAGATATAGAATGAGTATTCCAAATGAAAAATCACTGTCTCTTACCTTTTGGTATGTGGGATTGCATATTTCAAGTACGTTCTTCAGAAATCTGTCTTATTCCTGCTGTGCTAGGAAGAGAAAAAGAGGAAAAGGGAGAAGGAACAGTGTGACACTGAAGGAGAAACTGATGACTTTGATCCTGGGAAAAAAGTGGAGGTTGAACCTCCTCCAGATCGTCCTGTCAGAGCATGCAGAACTCAGCCAGGTGAGCAATATGAAAAATTAAATCACCTTGGGTGTTTCTAAAAGCACGCACAACAAAGCTTTTGTCAAAGGTACCAAAATGTAAAACTTCCATGAGGATTTGCTGAAATCTAGAGACCTTATTTTTTCCAACATTCAGAACTTTCTGCTATCTGAAAAGTCAATATTCCTCTTGGTGCTTTTGGGTTTTAGTACGTTTGTTTTCATGTGACTGAACTTGCCAAGGACATCTGTCTCTGGCTTCTGTTAATTGGCAGAATAAAGCTAGTATAAAAGTATTACTGTGTGTAGTGTTCACCTAATTCCTTTTCCTTAGCATTTACAGAACAATGGTCAGAATGTCTGAAACGAAGTTTTGCTCAGTTCAAGAGAAAAGAATCTTGCAGAGACTGCTTAGCTGTTGTTATGGTCTTTTTTATAACCTATGTGGAATTTTAATTTTAGTATCTCTATTTTCATCAAAAGTATGGCAGTAAGTTGTGATAGGGTGTCTCTAAAGACTGTAGTCCCCCCAGTTTTCATTTACCAATCTTTAATTCTCATCACCAGCCAAAATACTTATCAGTTGCATGTGGTAACTTCTGCATGTTTAATCCCTTCAGATTTTGTCATGCTTTCTCTGCCTGTAGCCATTGCTTGATAGTTAAATTTCAACATTATCCAGTGGAAACTTTTACTTACAAGAATTTTCAAATACATCATGATCTTGCTACACATATGCCTGGAAAATGAACTTAGTAGCAAAAAGTTGGGTCTTTGCAACACTGCCCATTGACTGGTCAAGTAATGTGTTGAGGAATTTTCTAATTATGACTGCACATTAAATTGAGGAATGGTGTCCATCAACTGTCAAGGTGACCTGATAGGGGTAACTGAAATTTTCTGGTCAAAGCTACACGTCTCTGGAGCCTTGAAAAACTGACAAGCTAAAACCTGCTCTCTATATTGACAAGGCTTATGTTGGCATCTGCTTAGGAAATGTCGTTCAAAAGCATACAAATTACCTTACCTTTTCTGGTTAAGAAAGGAAATGTCTCTGCATTTTCATGTTGAAGAGTTGGAGTTTTGATTCTAGATTTCAGCATGCTGCTGCTTTAGTTTTTAAACTTCACATTAAAGCTAGTCTCTCTGATGTATGTGCATGGAACAGGTAATAAACATGTAGTGTTTATTGTTTAATCTGTACAGGAAGTGAAATTGTAATCAGTACCTCTCTTGGTACAAATCTGCATCTATTTGTCACTCTTCTTTTTGATTGAAAAGATTCAGAGAAGCTAATTGCATGGGTGTTATGGTAAAGAAACCATTAAAATTGAATTGGATAACATGTTGCAAGAACATGGATTTCCCAACTGCAGTATATGAGGAACCAAATTGCACTTTTCCTGTAAAAATACATAACACCTTACTTGCACCTTGCTAATACATTTTCTTACAACTACTAGACTTAGCATTACATCTGATTTAACACCTACTAGTTTCTAATGTGATTAAAACTCAGTAAGTAGTAAAGGAGAAGAAATAGTTACTGTATGCTTAGAAATCTGATGTGCTTCTGCTTTGAAATCCATGTCTCATTGACCTTCAGATCAGTACAAGCTGTACTTGTAGTTAAGCTTTTTCTGTCTGGTATTTATCTTTTAAAATGAATAAATACACCTATATTCTGTTTCATTGCACTTACCTGTGTTTCCATCTCAAACTGCAGCTGAAAATGAGAGCACACCGATCCAGCAGTTACTAGAACACTTCCTTCGCCAGCTTCAGAGGTATTGAGCATCTTGTATCTACAGCTGTGTCAACAGATTCTAGTGCATATTTGTATGTGTTACTTTACAACTTCTTATCCTGGTTTTCTGTTTGAAAATAGTGCCTAAAGACTGGCTGTAGTATGTTTGGTAACCTTTGTAACCATGTCGGACCTGGTGGTTTTTAAAGATTAGTTGAGGAAAGTTATTACTAACTATGCAGTTCTAGCTTTTGGTGGGGAAGTGTTTTGGGCAAGGGGTACGTTGCCATTATAAATTTATTAAATGCTAATGACTTAATTTGTGAATTAAAAAACAGTTCTGAATTTTAATAGTTTAAAAGATTGGACTGTTCTCATGAAATTTTGTTTTATTCTGTGTCCTCTGTCAGATACCAAAGCAAGTTTATACCTGCTTACTTGATAATCCTCTTAATTTGGAGAGGCTTTTTATTTTATTGTTTTCCATAAGATTGTTAATGCTGTACCTCATGTTTTTAAAAAAAAAAATTAGTTTTCCTTTTTTATTACATAGCAATAAGCTGAATTTGGAACTAATTTGAAAATATTAAACACTGTAGTTATTGTTAGAGGACCTCATGAACAAGAATTGAAGAGGTTATTACTCAGTGAAGCCAAAAGACCCATTTGAAGTGTAGATAGAGACACAGAATGCATACCAGAAATAATTAAGTAATTCAAGAATTAGCTGAGTCTCTTTCAGAAAGTCTACATATGCATAATCAAAATTCTCTCCTGTATGAGGAAATTTTTCAAATATGCTTCTGTTTTATGGAGTGCGTTTAGTGTTTTTTCTTTTTTTAAGTAGTGCTATTCTTTTTATACCATGAATGTAGTATAAAAACAATGATAATTTTGTTTGCTGATATAAATCTAAATGTATTGTTTTTATTTTTAGGAAAGATCCTCATGGGTTTTTTGCTTTTCCAGTCACGGATGCCATTGCTCCAGGATATTCCATGATAATAAAGCACCCCATGGATTTTGGTACGATGAAGGAAAAAATTGCAGCGAATGAATACAAATCAGTCACTGAATTCAAGGTGAATTAATAGATATTTAGTTATTTCAGAACTGTTTAGTAAGAAACTGAAGATTCCTTTTAACTATAGAAGCCTTTCTTACATTAATTATTTTAATGTGCATTTTTTCAGAACTGAGCACTTTCGTATGTTCTGTGTGGTAGAATGAGTTTCTTGCTTTGTTTTTCACTGTGGAAGCTCTGTATTTGTCAGATTCTACTATGATCTACTACAAATTACTGTGGAAACCAAGAACATGCTCTAAAGTTCTATGGAATTCATGCTGCTAGACATAAACAGGAGTAAGACTATCACAAAGACTTAGGCAGAATTCCAGGTTCTTCAACCACTTATTTTTTATCTTTAATTATCCTGTTTTCCATATAACTTCATTTGGAATGGTCTTTTGGCAGAAACTTACTTGGCAAGTTTATTGGCAACTTGACTTGGCTATTTTGTGTATTGCTATTGCTGTAATACTTTACTGGATGCATTGTGGTTTTACAGACAGTGCAGTAAGAAATCTTTTCATGGTATTGCCATGAAAGCTCCTGGAAGGAAAGGAGTTTTCTTTAACTGATTCATGAAGTTCTATTAGCTGCCTTCAGTATTATTGTTTTCTAGAGTGGTGTTGATATAACAACAGACTTGGCAGAGAGGATTGGCTTGCTTCTCAGGGTTAATTTCTTCTTTTGAAAGGTCCAGCAAGGTGAGCAAAGAATGGCTTTTATTTTTTATAGGTGCTCTGACAAAGATTACTGTTTTTTTATGTATGCTTTATTTTTTGAAAAAGGTATAGAGATTTACAGGAAATAGTAAAGCAGGATTCATAATAGCATTGCCATCAGCAATGCCTTCAGGTCTCTAAATTCTGTTGGCTTGCTGGATTGTCTTATTCAGCAACTTAAAAAGGAAGTTTGAATGGGAGCTCTGTGCCTCTAGTTACAGGCAAGGTTGCAATATTGAAACTGGTGGGATAGCAACCTAAAAAAAAAAAAAGGAAAGAAAATTGCAGCACTGTTTAGACCGACAGATTCTTTTTTTTATGAAGGACTTAGTTTCTGCTGATACTCTGAGGAGCAATAAATAGTTGCTAGAAGTCTCCAGCTTACAGTGACATAGAGGTTGGACTCACTTTCTAGATATATGAGTGTACCTAGTTATGCTTATGCCTTTGTAATTCTGTGTAATACAGAAATGAAGTCTATAGGTTTTTGACCTCTAAAACAAGGCCTGCTCAAACAATTATCCTTCATTTCTGATATACCTATTATAATCAGATGAGGCTAGTCACAAGCCAATAAATAATCTAAGACTAGAATCCACAAGAACCATTTTCTGCATTTATAAGAAGGGAAATTGCTGCAGGAGACTCATCAGTTTTACTGCTGAAAAAAGGGTCTACTTCAAAGTTGGGCAAGCAAAAGACTCTTCTCTGTCCTTTTCTGCAGCACTTCAAAGGTCATCGCTAGATGTACAGCTCACGTGGTCTTCATCTGCTTTTTGGCTCATAGTTTGCTCCTCCATGTCACCTTCTCAATTTCTGTTTTTGTGATGGTGTCGTTAAGTGAAGTCAGATGGCTTAAATGCCGTAGAAAGTCACAGACTCTATTCACCTACTTGCTTATATGGGCTTGATGACAACTACTAAATGATTAGGAGAGCACTGCTCTGACACCCCTATATGGAAACAGGAAATAAAACAATTTTTTGTTGTTACAGAATCTGATCAGGATTGCAGTAGGGCAAGGTTATTTTTTGTAATTGTTGGGTGCCAGAGAAAGTTTTAGAAAGACTTTTATGTCCAACCACAATAGTAACCTTCAAAAATCTTTGTCTCAGGAAATCTGTTCACTGGTCTGTAAACTCAATGGGTTAACTTTTCAAAAAGCATACCATTCTGTTTGCATACACTTTTGCACATGGTCAAGTCGTCATCAAATATAGTGGACTCATGCACAAAAAACATCTGCATTTGTGTCTACAGAATAAGTGAAATCTAATTGCTTGAACAATCGTCGTTTAAATATTGAAAAATTACTAAGAGATAAAAATACATTCTTAAACCAGGTGCCACTTTAATTTGTCTGGGCACTTCAGAAATTTGACCCTAAAAGACTACTGCATGAATCTTGATTATTGATTTGCTAACTTAAGAAATTTTCAGAGGCATACAATAATGTCATCTTAATTCAGTGTTTCGTAGAGCTTCTAATAATGCTTTCTATGCTTTACTCTACAGATCAGTAGCACGTGACTAGAAAAAAGGCACCCTAGAAAAAGCTTTTACAATCTGCAACAAAATTTTTTTGGTTCTGTTTACAGTGGACTGTGTTGCACCTTTGTTTTGGGACACCAGGTGCCCACCAAAGCCATTCTATCACTCCTCTGCCTCAGCTGGACAGGGGAGAGAAAATGTAACAGAGGGCTCGTGGGTTGAGATAAGGACAGGGAGAGATCACTCAACCAATTACTGTCACGGGCAAAACAGACTCAACTTGGGGAAAATTAACTCAATTTATTGCCAATCAACCAGAGTAGGATAATGAGAAATAAAAACAAAGCTCAAAACGCCTTCCGTCCACCCCTCCCTTCTTCCTGGGCACAACTTCACTCCTGGATTCTCTACCTACCCCACACAGTGTTGCAGGGGGATGGGGAATGGGGGTTATGGTCAGTTCATCACACGTCTCTGCCGCTTCATGCTCTTCAGGGGCAGGACTCATCGCTCTTTTCCCCTGCTCCAGCGTGGGGTCCCTCCCACAGGAGACAGTCCTCCATGAACTTCTCCAGCATGGGTCCTTCCTACAAGCTGCAGTTCTTCATGAACTGCTCCAGCATCAGTCCCTTCCATGGGCTGCAGTCCTTCAGGAGCACCCTGCTCTGGCATGGGCCCCCAATGGGGTCACAAGTCCTGCCAGCAAACCTGCTCCAGTGTGGGCTCCTCTCTCCACAGATCCGCAGGTCCTGCCAGGAGCCTGCTTGAGCATGGGCTTCCCATGGGGTCACAGCCTCCTTCAGGCACCCACCTGCTCTGGCGTGGGGACCTCCCTGGGCTGCAGGTAGAGATCTGCTCCACCGCGGACCTCCCTGGGCTGCAGGGGGACAGCCTGCCTCACCGTGGTCTTCCCCATAGGCTGCAGGGGAATCTCTGCTCCAGCGCCTGGAGCATCTCCTCCCCTCCTTCTGCACTGACCTGGGGGTCTGCAGGGTTGTCTCTCTTGCAAGTTCTCACTCCTCTCTCTGGCTGCCGTTTCTGTGCCCCAGCAACTTTTTTCTCCTTCTTAAATATGTTCTCCCAGAGGCACTACCACTGTTGCTGAGGGGCTCAGCCATGGCCAGTGGCGGCTCTGTCTTAGAGCCGGCTGGTATTGGCTCTGTCAGGCATAGGGGAAGCTTCTAGCAGTTTCTCACAGAAGCCACCCCTGTAACCCCCTGGCTACTAGAACCTTGCCACACAAACCCAATACAACTTGCATCAGTAAAAATTACTTGAAATTATGTGTGACACATAACCATTCAAAGGAGAAGACAAAATCAGGCTTGGCTGGTCTGGTTTTTTTGTTGCATGCAATGAGCATCTAGAAGACTGTTTCTTATGCTTTGAAGTTTTCTTTTCTTTTTTTGTTTTTGTTTTAGTGCAAGCGACTGAAGAAGCAGTCAAATTACTAGAATTAAAATTATATGTAAGACACTTTGTATCTTTCTGATGTCATTGTATTTCTCGAGTCCGTTCTGATTTAGAAGGTGGGAAAAACACTAAAAAGTACTTACCTTGGTACCTCAGTCCTATTAATTTCTCCATTTCTTCTCTTTGGTCCGTTTGCATAAGGAGGAAATGTAACATCTGGCATTCAGGGAAAAGTTGTGCGGTTTGGGTTTTTTTGTAACCAAAAAGCCAATTCCAAACAAAAGTGAGCATCTTGAAGCAAAAAGGGCTCAAACCTTTGCAATTCTGTGTGACCTTTTGGCTTGCATTTACTCCATGAGCCTGCTGCTAAAATATTGCTGTGTTGTTCACAGAGCTGCTGTGATGGATTGGTATCTTCCAGTCATTTAACAAAGGAAATAAAAATTTTAACAGTTCTTTTGTTTTGTATTTTACAGGCAGATTTTAAACTGATGTGTGATAATGCAATGACTTACAACAGACCAGATACTGTTTACTACAAGCTAGCCAAGAAGATACTGCACACGGGCTTTAAGATGATGAGCAAAGTAAGAGAACTATTAAAAACAAAAAGCAGAAACTCTTCAGGAGGGGTGGGGGTGGTGTGGTGTGGTGTGTTGTCATACTTAAAAGGAACATAATTAATAACAATGATAAATGTTATTTCATCCATCTGTGATTAATTATAGCAGTGCCTGTTAGTGCTGCTGTATTTAAGGGCTTGATAGCATTCTTGTTTTAACCATACCCTTATTTCTCAACTTTACCTGCACCGCTGAAGTCTGTAGGAACTTTTTCCACTGGCCTCAGTGGAAGCAATTAAGATCTGTGTTTATAAAACCCAACTGTAAAATACTGCTTCTGGTTGAAACTTTGAAAGCAAGATCTCTTTTAAGTTTTATTTCTGCATAAACAAGAAATTTTTATTTATTTTTTTTTTTTAAGGTGGTGGGTGTAGGGGAGGTTTCAGGGGTTTCACAGATGCGTGCGTGCAAACACTTTTTACTCATACAGTTGTTGGCTTGTAAAATGAAGTTATTTTGGTGAGCTGCTCTGTGTGTGTGTGCGTGCGTGTGTGTGCGCGTGTGCATGTGTTGCAGTTATGGTAAGTTTTGTGTAAAATAGGCAGTTGTCTTTGCATATGCAGTTTTGTTTGTTTGTTTGTTTCTCTCTTGATAGTTGGGCTGCAGAAATTCTGATGCCATGCTACCATGACCAAATCATGTTGCATCGCCATTGGAAACGAGGCATTAAGAACAAAATAAGGCCATGGCCATTCCCATCCCATCCCATTATCATAGCATCTTGGCTATGAGGGAAAGGTTAAGTCCCTGCCGCTCTGTCCTTTCTGATTCTAGGAACGGCTGTTAGCTTTGAAGCGCAGCATGTCGTTTATGCAGGACATGGATTTTTCTCAGCAGGCAGCTCTTTTGGGTGATGAAGACACAGCAGTTGAGGAACCTGTCCCTGAAGTTGTTCCTGTACAAGCAGAGACTACCAAGAAATCCAAAAAGCAAAATAAAGAAGTTATTAGGTAAAGGTTTTAATGGGCATGCTTACTGGTTTGTTGCAGCTTTTGTAATATTAGACAGCAGCAAAGAATTGAGCAAAAAACCTCCTTTCAGCCTTTCTCCTTGTGGTCAATAGGATAAGTGGGCAATTTTATTGTATTTTATTTGTTTGTTTATTTATAGAACTAGTTTAATAACCCAGTGATTCCCAACTTGAAACAAACAGTTCAAAGAATCACTGCATATTCTTTTAAACACTTACAGTTAAAGTATATTTAGCTATTTTTATCCTTATTTATATCTATGTTAAATAATGAGAGTTTCTTCTCATGATGCTTTGAAATGTACTTTCATTTTTAACATAGCCACAAATACCTTTTGCATCTTGTCCTTTTTTGTAAAGTGATTGACTGTATCAAAACCTAACAGGATCTTTCTGGGAGGCAAAGTGGCCCCAGATCAGTAAATTATTTTATTTAACTTTAGTCTTATCTGGCAGGTTGTAGAGATACAGGAGATTACTTCTGGAGCAGATGATAACATCTTCCCAATGAAATCTTACTAAGCTTCTTCATAAAATACACTGCTAGTGCAATAGCTGTCTTCCAGCTAATAGGCACCCCTGTGTCGCAAAGTCATGTTTTTATAGTTAAAATCTAATTTTAGTCTAACTAAAGGGTTTTATTTTCTATTTTATGAGGAGATTTTAGCGGAAACTGTGATTTACAAGCAAAGTGTGTTGTTCAGTGTACTTACATAGACATCCTAGGATAGATGGTGAATTTAAATTGTAAGGCATTATATCAAGTGGAATTTTATGAAAATAAAACTAAGAGCATTACTAGGCATGTCTTAAATAATCTGATCATGTAGATATGTTCTGCAGGCTTCTTTCTTAAACATCCAAAGTAAAAAAGTGAAATGTAACTTGTTATTCCAAGTTCATGCTCTCTCATTTTTGTTAAAAGTGAACTTTAGAGTTAGAATCAGCCACATTTTTTTTGTTACACTTCAAGCATTTTTGTAATCCTGCTTAATGTCTGATGGAAGTAGTAGTATTTTAATGTAGTTGTTTTGTGGAAATAGGAGACTGCAACATATATCTTCAAAAGCAATTTTAAACTGAGTAATTTTTTTGGCTGAAACTATTCTAATGTCAGCATGCAGAAACATATCTTTTGCTGTATCATGGAGAGTTATCAAGGTGCAATTTGTTCTTTGTTTAATGGATTGTGTATAGGAATTAACTGAAGGTACCTTTCTGTAAACAAGACTTGACTGGGGGGGAGGTGGTTTGGGTTTTGTTTGGTTGGTTTTTTTAAAAGATGATGATTTGGTTTGTATGGTGCCCAGAATAATAGATTTTCTCTTCTGATTAATTTTTACATAAACTCCATTACAGGAGTAACTTTGTACTTGGCCACTTTTTCTGTGCTCATCTTCAAATACAGATAGCTAACAGAGCAAGAAAATGAGACTGCCAAGCAATATAGTACTGTTCTGTCTTTAGTATCTACCTTAACATACAATTCAGATAGTTAAAAATAACTGACCTTTAATTTTATCCTGATACCAGTTTCCTTATAATCAGTTGTGGTATAAATTTACTTTCCTGTTCTTTTCAGTGTTTATGTAACTGTAGTAGTTGGAATTTGTTTTTTCTAATTAACTTGACCTTTTAAACACTTATATTTTGGCATCAGTAGGATAGATGTTATTCTTTTTGATGTACAGTAAGAGCTTTGGGGGGAGAATCAAACCTAACAGCAGATACTTTTGCCTTTGTATTTCACAGTTAAAAACAGAGAAGGAGCTGAAGTCAATGTTTGCAAAGTATTAAAGCAGTTTAGACCTCTCTACTGTAGTTTAAAAAGTGACTTGATCACTTGGACATCCTAATATCTAAGTAGTTTTTGAAAATTTTGTCCAGGATGTCGCAACCTTCTGAACATTCTTGCAAAATTCTTGTCCATGAAGTATTCTGTAGAGTGTGATAGAAAGTGTCAGTTGTTGAGGAGTTTCCTGCTGTGTACACCCTTTCTTAAAGTTTCAATGAAACAAAAATCGTATAACACATTTGTCTCATAATAGTATGATCCTGTGATCTTTTTATTGTCTTTAATAGCAAAACTTTCTTGTGTATCGGATCTGAATCTCTATACAGAGAGAAATTCTTAGCTAAGCAAATGGAAGAAGATAACCCACGAGAGAGAAATGGATTTGGTGTGAGGAGATGCTCTACCCAGTACCTAAGGTGTTTGGCCCTAGTGTCTAATGTCCATATAATGCCCTGAAAGATTTTGATGTACAAAGTTTATTTTAAATATATAATATAATGAAGACTGCCATGTCCTATGATATCTTCTCAATTCCCCTTATAATACTACCTTTCTCTGATTTTCTGTAATAGCTAAGATATGTCCTGTTCCATCTTAGGTATGCTTGTTTGTTATGTTTTTACTGTTTTGGTGCTTTAATGAAAAGGGATCTACTGAAAGATAAATGTTAAATTCTGTAATTTAAATAAGGAGGAATGGCCTGATTGATACTGATTACGAATACTAATTGCCAATATTAACAAACATAGGAATTAAAGGACTCCCTGTTAGACTGGGAGCAGTGTCCTACTTCTACAAGCAACTAAATGACATAATACTCATAAATGCAGCCTGTTGGGGTTTTTTTTCTCAGATCAGAGTTACACAGTCTCCATTCCTTCATCATGTAATTTCTTTTCTGCTTTTTTCTATTTGGAATTTGTGAAAATAGCATATTCACGCATGTGGGAGACTAAGGACACATACAGCATTCACCTTGTATTAAGGCAATTTTACTCCCAATCTCTGTTTTGTAATACTTCCTTTATTTTCATCAAGGTACAAAAACAATTAAATTTTTGAAGTTTGGTAGTTTTCAGCTTCTGCTGCAAAACTTCAGTTTCATGATATGATTATAATTCCACTTAAATGCTAAAGTAGACTGACACTGGGAGAGGAGTGGGACTGGTGGTTTTATTTAGCAAACCCAGAATCAGCCCTTTGTTTTGTTTTAGCTTTTAATTTCTACAGCTACTCCTCTTCTCTTTCTTAGTTGCATATTTGAACCTGAGGGAAATGCGTGCAGCCTGACAGATAGCACCGCTGAAGAACATGTCCTGGCACTAGTGGAACATGCAGCAGATGAAGCTCGGGATAGGATCAATCGATATCTACCCAACAGCAAGGTCTACTGCACAACGAAGTTCACAATTCCATTTTGTGTCTGACTATTGAATGCTTTGTCTCATCTTAGGAAATAGGCTTCAGTATTAATGTTTTCTGAGACTAACATTTAGGATGTATGCTTTGTGTGGAATACCAATGTGACAATTGTCTATCATTTAGTTCCCACTGAAGCCCATTGTAGGGTGTCCTAAATGGATCTCAAGTTGTATGGTGTGTTGAACTTCTTTAGAAATTCACTTGCAGAAAACAGTGAAATGTTGCTCAGTCTTGAATCTGGCTTCCTTAATTGCAACCCTTAGCATTGAAAGTGATTAGAATAGCATCATGCTATTTTTATTGTTGCAACCTCAGAAAAAGCAAACTTTGGCATAGGTTGAAGGGTTATTAGGATTTCTGCCCCCAACCTAAGGAATTCAGGAATTTTTTAAGTGTTAAATTACTGTTTTCAATGAGAAGTCCAGAACCTCTTGTAGTTTTGTACCTACAAGTAGGAGCTGTTCAGCTATAGTACGTTGTTGCGTGCATACAAAATACAGACGTCTTTCAGTGACTAGGAGAAGATAGCAGTAGTTTGTCCGTGTTGGAATTTTGGACAGTGCTAACCAGAGGTTTGATCATCTTGATTGTGATTCTGATGCTGTTCCATGTGTTTGGTTTTTGTGCTGTTCCAAGAGTTGGAAGGAAAAGCTCAGTGATACTGTTAGTGCCGTTTCCTCAGCACGATCTGTTTATGGGCTGTGTTTTTCTTAGGTATGTGATAATACTGGATTCCTTCATTACTTCATGCTAGGGTTGGACTGAATGCTACAGGCATTTGCTACAGGCCTGTGTTGACATACGTTTATTCTGTTTTGCTTGCATCATGTGGAGTCTTATGACCACCTTTGTCATCATTTCTCATTCTGTCACATACTCCAGTGACCACTGCAATCAAAAAAAAAAATGAGGATATTGCTACATCCTGCATTTTCCACCTATTTTTTAACAACTGTTGCAGAAGAAACTCTTGCTTTGAAGCATTAGTGGTAGCAGTTGTGTCTTCAAACTTAAATGTCCGTTTCTTGGACAATGGCCCTTGTTATGCAGTCACCTTAGGCTCAACTGGGTTAGGAAGTAAAGCCTCAAAGACCAGTGGGAGAAGGTTTGGCTTCTTCAGTATATTTCTGTTTCTTTAGATAATTAGAAGACTTGCTAGGATTGAAGGCTATTTGAGACCTCCAAAGTAAGGGTGGCTTTTTAAAAACCCTTTAAAGCAATACCAATCTTTTGCTATGTGCTAGCTTTACTGAAAAGGCCTTTCATGCTGATGCAGTCAGTTTTGCAGTGTTCAAGAAACAGTTGTTCTAGGTGTGCAGCTCTTAATTGTCTAGGCTCTTAATCAGCTAGACAACCCGCTGCAGATCCCACTGAATCTAGGTAACACTGACACGTTCTTAAGAGTTCAGCCGTTGTTAACTTTTGCCATCAGTTGAAGGTATCGATCCTGTTTATTCCTTTTCCAGCATTTGTCACCTCTATTTTTATTATATGCCAACATTAGCTTTGGCCTTATGTATTGAGAATTTTAAACTTTTTAAGAGAGAGGGGAAGAAAACAAAATAGGGGAGAGGTTTATTGTTCAATTTACTTGAAAGTATTTACTAGTATTTCTTTAGGGAGAGCATAGTTTTCATTTTCCGTCTTTCCTGAGAAGTTACAGTCTTTTTTGCACGATTCATGTGTAGTCAGTTTCTGACATCAGCTTAGTTTGTTGTATCAGTTCTGGCTCTATCTTTACAGACCCTAGTGTGTTCTATTGTCTTTCACATCTCTGGCTGTCTTTTTAGCATTGTGTTTGTGTGCTCTGCTAGGTCTGTCACAGCACTTCTTCCTCTTTAAGATTTTGATAGCATGTTCATAAAAGTACTTGTAATTAGATAAAGTTGTGGATGAGATATGAAAACAAGCAGTTCAGTCTAAATTTGAAAATAAACAGTGAGGTAGATTGTGGATAGGAGTTGCAGTTCTGCTTCTAAAAACAAAGTGTGTTTTAGGCTTGGCAGTCAGAATGCCTGGCTCCATACTAATTATAATGGAATTGTTTTTGTTTTGGATGAATACTTTGGATCTGATTTAGGAAGATGAATAAGGTGTTGTATATATGACATATGAACTTTTACTCCTAAGTCTTCTGTTCTGAAGCATTTGCTAGGTGGTGATAAACAGCTGTGACCCAAGGTTCTCTGTATTAAAAAGGGAATACCAGAGTGTGGGATCTGAATACAGCTAAAAATGCTTTTTATTGTTTTCTGTGTAAGTGAGCAACTCCTTGAGTTTGGACTGTTTTGAGTGATTGCTTCTGTATCTTTGTGGTTCTATTTACAGATTGGTTATCTGAAAAAAAATGGAGATGGAACTTTATTATTTAGTGTAGTAAATTCATCTGATCCAGAAGCAGAAGGTAAATGCTATAATCTTTCAAGAAAACGTTTGTAATGTTCAATGTTCTAGCAGATTTTGAAGTCTTAACAGTACATACAGATCCTGGGTAGTATAGATGAGGGGGTTTTTGTTTGTTTTTTTTTTTTTAAATTATTCCCCCAACCATTTTCCCCAACAGCTATATTTAGTATCTCCAGTATAGGATGTTTCTCTTTGCCTTTCAAATTTTCACTCTACTCATGCTAACAGTAAGAAGGTAAAATAGGATCTGTTTATAAGCACTTATACATTGCTGCAACTTTATAGAGAACTTGGAAGACAGGCTTTTGCTCCAAGTACCCTGTAGTGTTAAAATCTAATGGACAAAAGGTGAAGGAAGGTGCTTTAATCCTATGTAAATGTGCAGTGCACAGATGTAAATTCAGAATTGTCTTTCTTAATTTCCTAATTTAAATTATTAGCTACATTTCAGTTGTAAGTTAATTAGGTTTTGCTTAATTGTTTTTCTTTAGTTCCTTGATCTTTTCTGTGGGTTTTTGTTTGTGTTAGTACTATACAATATTTATATTGTCTTATGCTTTCCAGTTGTTTTAGTTTTGAGCTCAAAATGCAGAAGTTTTGAAAGTTTGTAATGAATGAAATGTCATAGTCTTTATGCTGCTGTATGTCATGTTGATTTAGCACTTCCTTCTCTGCACCTTTTGAGATTGGAATTCATTCACAGCTTACCTATTGTTGCTCTGATGAATGCATGAACCCTTTTGACTAGTCACATTTCTGTTGATTTTTTTGATTCAGAGATACAAGCCTGTAACTCTATTACTGTCTAAATTTTCATTTGGAATTTTTCTGGAATGAAATTGAGCATCTCAGCTGCCATCATGCCCTTACCTATTTCTGAGAAAAGTAGTAAAATTAATGTGATTTAATACATCTGAAATCATGCCACTGAAAATTTAGACAGTGATGATAATGGGAGCAGAGCAAGCTTCTGCTGTGTGCTGTAAAGTACTGTACTGCTTCCTGATGTTTCTGTGCTCCAGAATCTTTTTTTGATTGTTTGTGTAGTTAATACTAGTTACACTAAATTTACAGCTAATAGTATAATCTGAATTTTTGTTGTAGTTTGGTTTTTGTTGTTTTGGGTTTTTTTAATCCTAGTAAGGTTCTAGGGATAAATTTGCTTTCTTGTTCAGTAATTGAGCATGATTACTATTAGGTTCCAGAACAGCCAGAGAGATTTCAAATAACTGGAAGTGTCCTAAATGTTGTTGGGATTATTTTTTTTTTAGTTGTTTGGTTTGGTTTTTTTTAGTTTAAAAGCATATTCCAAATTATTTGAGTTATTTTAATTAAGCAGTTCTCAGAACTTTAGAAGAAAGAAATAGTGCTATAGCCATAATGGTACTTATCTTAACAAGGTTCTTTACATGGTATCTGGGTTTCTATAGACAAACTACCACTTAGTCAACAGAAGAAGTTGCTTTTATCACTTCATAATATCTGGATCTTGAATGTTTGTGAATCAGCTAGTAAAAGAATTTCAGATGCTGCTGTATACTTTAAAAGTGAAATAACTAAGCAAGCCATAGATCTTGTGACTAAGAGATGGAAACATATTTACAGCATCTATTTGAAATTTAAATGGAGAACCTGAATTACACTACCTATCCTTAAAGTACAGATTAAAAGACATTTAGCCTTTATGGTAACTGCAGTGTTTTAAAATTGCAAAATCTAAATATTCACCATAAATAAATTTTAAACATTAAAAGTTTTTCTAAAAATTATTACCTTCTTTTAAATCAAATTATTAGAGGAAGAAACTCACCCAGTGGATCTGAGTTCACTGTCAAGCAAATTATTACCTGGCTTCACTACACTGGGCTTTAAAGACGAACGAAGAAATAAAGGTAAATGCCAAAGAATATGTTTTAACTTTGTGTTAATTAGATGTTTGAGCCATTTCTTGATATAAAATAATTTCAGATTATACCTGTCTCCAAAAGAAAGTTCACTTGGTTATTTCTGTAATATGCAATTATTCCATTTACAGCAGAATGCAGTTTTAATTAAATTTACTTTTTTGCTTATTAAACATAACTTATTTAGGAGTTTATGGATTAATGTTTTGCCTTAGTGCTATAGCCACACTAGAAGCTTTTCAATAATGGTACTCCACTTTCTCTGGAGGAAGTAATTTTTCCTGAGCAACTGCGCTTAAAAGTTGAGAAAAGACCTTTTTGGTCATTTGCATTTTTGTATCATATGACAAGGATTTCACAAACTGGATTTTTTTTTTCTAGTATTATTGACATTTTTCATAGTTTTTAATCTGCTCTCCAGAAACTGACTGGCAAACAACAGTGAAGTAGACATGTGCAAAAAGCAGAAATATAAAAGCAGGTGGGGGGATGAATCTTTTTGTGGGAGTGGGGTGGTTAACTAGTTCTTTATTTTCCAGTAGTGTAAGTACGTTTATTTATATGGTTAAAATAGTTGCGCTGATACTAGAGTCACTTGTGTTAATCATTTGCCATCTCTTTCTTCTACCTGTCTAGTAACCTTTCTTACAAGTGCTAGTACAGCACCTTCCATGCAAAACAATTCTATATTTCATGATTTGAAATCAGATGAAGTGGAACTCTTGTACTCAGCATATGGTGATGAAACTGGGATACAGTGTGCCTTAAGGTAAGCGCTTCCTTATTAGGAGGCCTAACTTCTCATAGCAATTTTATGAAAAGCAGTTTGGACCAAATGTCAACTAGGAGCCTCCAAATCCTGATATTTTTTTCTAAAACTTACTTTAAAAATAACTCACTATAAAACTTGAAGCTAGCTTTCATCCTGGTTGGCTGGGGTTTTTGAGGGGTTGGTTTATTGGTTTTGGTTTTTTCCCATTTGCACTTTTAAGTTACCCTGTTTTATTGCAAGGCTGTTATGGATCTTGCTATTAGGGCCTTTGACCACAGGATATTGTAGGTTGCTAAAGATTTAGCATTTTGCTTTAAACCCAGCAGTAAGTAGGTTTAGATATGCAAGTAATAGATTTCAGTGACTTTAACACAGTGATATTTTTCAAGGAGGTTCAAAACAGAAATGCTTGAAAAGGAAAATGCCAGTTTTCATTAAATTGTTAATTTTGGAGGGAAAGAATTAATCACAAGCTTTTTGCTTCTCTGTGCTTTTTTTAAACCCACTACCAATGACAGTTCAAGTGAAAATTTGCTGGTAGTTGTGAAAAACAAGTTTGCACCTACACTTACTTCCATTTAAAAAAAAAAAAAAAAAAAAAAAAACAAACAAAAAACCAACAACCAACCCTTCTTGAAGGCCTTAATTACTTTTCTGAAGAAGCATAAAAAAGTAAAAGAACAAGGAAAATGTAGGTGTAATGCAGCATAGTTGGGGAAAACCATATTACAAGTTGAAATGTGTTTTACAAAAGTAAACATTTTCTATAATGCTTATATCTCCATTCCTATTAGCTTACAAGAATTTGTGAAGGACGCTGGAAATTACAGCAAGAAAATAGTAGATGATCTTCTGGACCAGATCACTAGTGGAGATCATTCCAAAACTATTTATCAGCTAAAGCAGGTGTGTCCTTGATGCACAGAAATGTCACAAGTTCATCAAAACAAGAACAGGCCTGTGTCTGTTTTTTAATGTAGTATGAGATGCTTTGTTCCACTGTCAGTTCAAGCAGTGCAGGCTTAGCTGTTCATGCAACCATGCGGTGAACCAAATTAGAAACTGAATCAGCAGACAACTAATCTTTTTCTTTTCTTCAGCAAGATCAGTTCTCCAATGTGGTTCACTATGTGACTGCAGAAAGGAAGAGGCAGGGGGGTGCAAGACAGCTTTGGGGAGAAAGGGCCAACCAACTGAATGGTGTTTGGGTAGCCCTGTCACTCAATGTCATGATATGTATCTGCTTCTGAGTTATATTGCAATGCTTTCATTAAGGATTTTTTTTTCTTAATTTAAGTGCAAAATATATTCCTTGTGGAAGGATTAATTATTTGGAACATGGAAATAATGTTGGAGAATAGATTAATACCACTGTACAGGTATCTGTTACCCAACAGTGCTAACTTCTAAATTCATGTAGTATGTCTGAAGGAAAAACTTTTCACTTATTTCCAAAAGCACTTTACCGAGGAGATTCATACTAAGACTGGAGAATAGATTTTTCTCAGAATTGTGTATAATTCTAGTAGGAATCTTTGTATGCCCAAGACAAAACAGACTACCAGAAACTGCAAAATCTTGTTTCATATGATCTTTACTCTGAAAACCTCTCTTAGTTTGAAATAATTGTCTGCTGTTTAAAATCACGACATTCTGAATAATTTAAGAAAAAAGAAAGGGGGGGGGGGGGGGGGTGTGCAGGATGGAAAGTACTCGGACTTCCTGACATGGAGGAATGAGATTTAGCATAATCTCTGCAGACTTCGAAGTAGAAAAGGCTAAGTGATGTTTGGGGAAAAGGAGACAATAGAATGAAAAATACAGAGGATCCTTCAGAATTTTCTGGGTATTTTTTTCCAGTCCCTACTGGAAAAAGATTGTATATGAAGCAGGAAGAAATGTAAAGGGTTAGTTAAAAAAAATTGGAAAGTTCAAAAAGTTCAAAAACAGTATTTTGAATATTCTTCTACATTTAGAAACATATGTATACAACATATTGAACTTAGCTTTAAAATAAAACATGTGCCTTTCCGGTTTTGCCACCCTGTTCTATGAATATTGTTCCAAATGAGAATTTCTGAATACCTTTCAAATGGTTAATGGCTATTTACACTTAGAAATGCTGTTCAGTTGTGACATATGTGGATATGTACAGATTTTGTACAGTTAAATGTGTTTCAGTGATGATGTGCCATGGTGTTTTATGCTTGAGTATTTTGGGCTGCTACATTTGAGTAAGGATTAATAGCTCTAAAAGTGCAGCCTTAAATGACTTGGAATCAGAAGTTACTGAAGTAATGACTAAGGTACCGCACTTGAATATAAAATTCATGGGCAGAAGAAATAGTGTAAGGGGACTCAAAGATGAGTTAAAATGCATAATACTAAAATATTTGAAAACAGCAACTGTTACATTGTAATTCATTACAGGTATGTGAAAAGGTCAGCTGTCTCTCATTTTGTGTTTGAATATACTTGAAATTGTAGAAGAGAGAGGTCTCTCCCTTATGTTGAATAAAACTAATTGTTAGTATTCTTTCTTTCTAGAGGCGAAACATCCCAGTAAAACCACTGGATGAAGTTAAAGTAAGTTATGCTGATACTCAGTCTGTTTGGGTTTTTTCCATTGGAAAAAGTGTCTTGTCATTTAAAGCAGGGAAAGTTATGTCCTCTGGGCTTCCAACGTTCAAATCCCTAATTTTATTTAATGTGCATCTGTTCTATATAATAATGCAGAAAAGATTGGTAAGTGGAGTATATGATAAAGAAGAGACTGTTAGTTAGTCCTAAAGATGCTGTCCTAAGAGGCTGTCCTGGTTAGTTCTAAATTGTTTATACAAATGTATATGGTCACCCTTTAGGGAAGAGCTAGTCTTTATTTTTTGTGTAAAGGTTCTATGCAAGCATCACAAAACATGGTAGTGTTCTGTGGTGGCCTAGGATCTGATCATGGTAAACCAGTAAATTACACAGACTTAAGAGTATTCTTAGGAAACAAGTATAAGTGATGAAATGCTAAGATCTAAAATATGATTTCGTTCTTTAGGTTCTGCCAGTTCTCATAAAAGAAGAACACAAGTTGCGTAATACCTGTCCAGATTCTTCCAAACAGATTATGGTAAAGTGATTTGTGTTTAAAAAAAAAAAATGCCTTGAGACATTCATTTTGTTTCAGTGCAAGGGTGTGCATGCTGCATGCTCTGAGGTTCTGAGGTAGAAGATTAAAATTATTAAGATTCAAGTATCTAGAATAAGCTTTCAGTACTTAAAATGGATTCTCTGACTTTCAGTCTATTTTAGTTAGTGGCTTTGTTTGTCCTGTTGTTCTGTATTCTCTACTTTAATTCAGCATGCATAACTAAAATCTCAGAGACAGGAAGACCACTTAGGAATCTGAAAGATACTTGATCTGCTGATGAATATTTGAGGTTCAATCTGCTGTAAAAGTGGAAAAAAAACCAGTGCTATTTATCAGTTTTACCACATCCATTGAAAATGTCTTTTAGAAAGTAGGGGTAAATAATGCACATCTTACGCTTTCACGGTTACTAATCAAATCTTTCTTTAAGTGGTACAGGTTTTATCTTGCAAATTATATGTGACAACAGAAGATATGCACTGTATTCCATGGCAATTCACATAAAAATTATATAGATTACATTATAGCAACTAATAAAATTTATAGTTTTGTAAATATTCCTTATATTTTGTGGAAAGGTTTGTATCTCTCTAGAAGGTGACTGGTTAAGTTAATTCATGAAAGTGCTAAGTTTCATTTTCGTATTTCTAAAAGATAATACCTGGTTGTGTATTTACCTGCATGTCTTATTCTTCCTGCTGGAATAGGCAACCTCAGAGAATTCTGTTAGAATGTGTTTTGAAGCTTAACGACTTTTACTTTGATGTCTTATTTTTTGCCATTAGATAGCAGTATTGCAACAGGTATGGAAAAAATGAAATTGTTGTAGTGCAGGCTGTATTTCATTATCCAAATTTACAGAAAAAATACTGGAGAGACCAGCTCCAGCTGATGCTGTGTAGGGGGAGGCCCACCTTACTGGTTTTATTAGTCACATACTAAAAATTTCAATAAATCCAGTGTTGCATTGAGAAGGTGAGGGAAAAGAGGATCTGGGAGTGGTTCATGATGGGGAATACTGATAATGCTTCCCTCCACCAGAGTTCTGCCATGAGACAGGGATGAGTTGAGCATATAATTGAGTCCCAGAGGATTCGGTAATGTTGGTTTCAACAGTCCCGGATGATGAGATGAAAGATACTTAGACTGCCGTGCAGATCCCTTGCTATTCATGTGACCAGTCTGTCCTGGAACCATGTTTGAGCTGCCTGTGAGCCACAGGTTAGCCGAGATGGTTATGGATGCTCCAGTCTCAAGTGTTGTGGTACACACTTCTGAGAGTATGGATTCATGTGTTTACCTTAAACATTAAAAAGTTATTATGACAGATTGTCACTATTACTAGTCTTTGTTTCTTGTATTTTAATAGGTTGGAGAATCTGCTGGAGACAGTAACACTTCTGACTTGGACTTTCTGTCTATGAAACCATATTCTGATGTATCTCTTGATATTTCTATGTTAAGTTCATTAGGTAAGTAATTAAATATACAAGACATCAATTATGGTTTAGTTGTACCATTTAGGCAAAGTAACAGCTGGATTTGCTAAGAATAAAAACGTGTTCAAAAAGTAGTAATAAGTCTACATTTGACATGGGTTAAAGTCTAGGGCTGGTACAACATAAATGAAACCTTCGTCTGTTTTTCCTTTGAGACGTCTATGTGCTAGCGAAGCTAACTTTTCCTGTACCATTGAAGAAACCAAAGTATTTGTACTTCACAATTTTGAGAGCCTTGCTTGTTTTTGATGTATTCATAGTAAGGCAAATTTTAAGAATCAGTATGGAGCTTTGTCTCAGAAATGTTACTGCTTCATATGCTGTCTTTTGAAATAACTTGGGAAGTAGTTAAGTATGTGAAGTTCAATCATATCACCTCTTGGAATGTCCCAAAACAAAAAGCAGAAGAAACTTCAGGTGTTGGAAAGACTTTACCTTCAAATAAGGCAGATGTATAGAAGTATTAGGATACTTTCAAATACATGTCTTTGATAGGTATCCTCCTTTAAATAGTACAGGAAGTAATGTTCCCATTTCTGCCGGCTGCTGAGCTGGTCAAATGTCTTAAATAATGTCATCACACAAAAAAATAATTAGTGCTTATGGTTTAAGATACTTGTAATTCAGAATGTGAAAGATGCCAAACTGTCTATTATAAAACATAACCAAGGTTATTGAAAGCTTAAAGAAGGAAAAAAACATTTCTATATTTTTCTCCCATAGGTGCAGTATTCTTTGAAAAGCAGTTGTAAGCTCTGATTATGCTGTTACACACTAATTTTATTGCAGTTCAGTAAAAAATTAGTAAATATCCATTTTATAGATAATGTTTAGCCATATCAATCTTACTATGAATTTCTTGCTCCACTGAAAGCTGCTTATATTTTTCTTCTTCGATCTTTCTGTAAATAATCATACTTATAGATAACATAGCTTCCGGAGAGAGTTTATGGCATTATTTCTTATAATTCTTGCAAAGTTAGCAAGGTCTGCATTGAAGACAGCCCAAAGAGAAGGGAAAGAGTTTATTTGCCAGCTTGAAGTTGAGGGAAATTTTTTTAAGTCTTCAGATCAAAGAACAGTGTATGTTGGCAGATACTGGCAGTTCTTTCCAGTTTTATTTGGCTTACTATAAAATCTGTGTTGCTGGAGAGGATACTGTTCTAAAAACCTTCTGTGATGGGGATTTCTTCACCTCCATAAATTACATCTTCTATTTTAACTGCATTTTAAGTTAGATATTTAAGTAATCTTTCTACTGACTTGCTCTCCTTTGCTGCAAACTAAATGCATTATTTCATGTCTGAAGTTTAACAGATGAGGAAGACAAATTAAGCTCTTACAGCTGTTTAAATACTGGGAGTCAGTTCAGTTTCAGCCATTTCTTGTGGCATTCTCCTTCACTGTCCAGTATCGGCCAAATGCATTTCAACATGTATTTCTTGAAACTGAAAACAGATCTGCAACTGTTGCCTTTTAGAAGTGCAAAGGACAGTGCAAAGCTGACATCATTTGTGTTATAGACAACACTTGTGTTAACTTTAGAATTTTTTTATAGTGACTTTGTAATTCATGAGTCAATCTGCATGTGCTAATTATGGGGTTTGGTTGGTAACTGGTGGCCCTTAGGGAAAGTGAAGAAGGAGCTTGATCATGATGATAACCATTTACATCTGGATGAAACAACTAAGTTGCTGCAGGACCTTCATGAAGCTCAGGCTGACAGAGTGGGATCCCGGCCGTCATCCAATTTGAGTTCCCTTTCCAATACCTCTGAAAGAGACCAACATCATCTTGGTAAAGTTACTTGTGTCACAGAAGTTGCAATACTTCTGCTCTAATTGAAACTGGTTAAAACTTACATTTTGATTTATGTAAATCTTTGCATGAAACTCCTCTGATAAAACAGTGTGCTGACTACAGGATCATGTTTTAATTTTTAAATATGCATGGCAAAGGCAACTAAGAAGGCATACTTTTGACCTGCAGAATTAAGACACTAATTGTAGTTACTTATTTTTTGATGAGGCATGATTGAAGTAATTGCGAAGTAAATTGATACTGAGTGGCAAATCCCTATGTGCACTTGAATTTTATGCTGTTAGAAATACTGATGAGTAGATAATGTTTATTTTACTTTGGCATATGCAGCACCTAACAGGTGGGAGTCTACAATAGTCTTCCAACTGTAAAATTCAGTGCTAAGACGGGATGATAGGGTAACATACCCCTTAACAATTTGGTGCTATTTCTGAGAGGGTAGGAGATGTTGGTTGGATGATACTCAATTACATTTTGTATAATTTTTCAACTCAGAGTAATAGAATAATGACTGCTTTTTTAAAAAGTATCTAAATTACTGAAGAACCTCATAACTTCTTTTCCAAAATCTCCTGTTTAAATATCATTTAAATGTCTGTTTTGCTTTAAAAGTCTGAAAGGAACATGTGAAATAATCATGCTGTTTCTATATATAAATATCTCTCCATTATTTTTCTGTACTTGTAAAGGTTTTGATTTTATTTTTCCTGTATTCTACAGGAAGCCCCTCTCATCTGAGTGTTGGAGAACAGCAAGACATGGTTCACGATCCCTATGAATTTCTTCAGTCTCCAGAAACCTCAAATGCCACTACTAACTGATCTGACATGTACTATATATATTTTGTATTTTAATTGTATTATGTTTTTATAAAGTTTTTGTCTATGGCAGAAACCTCAGTTTTGTCCTCTTTTTCTGTGAGGATTCCTGTATAGTATTATCATATATGCTGGATTAAGCAAAAACAACAAAAAACCCCTATTTAGTACATCATGTTGTTAGCAATGTACCAAAACCTGCTTTTGATTTGTTTGTTGAGGGAGATCATTGTCTACTGGTGTGTGAATCTTGACTTAAAAACAACAAATAATGTGCTAGAAAAACTTGTATTTTATAAAAATTAAAAAGTGATAACCTTCCCAGTATCACGGCAGCAGTCATTAAGTGTTTCTAGTAGAATTATCTACCAGTCCTGTTCAGGTCTTAACTTGAATGCCTTCATGGAGGAATATTTTATTTCAGCAGTGACCCAACTGCATGAATTGTGATCATTATATTTCCCATCTCCTAACCCTAATAACCTGTAGAAGTTGTTTCTGTTTCCCCATATTTTTAAATCTTTTTAATCACTCTAGAGAATACTTATTTGAGAGTAACAATAGTTGGTAGTTGCATTAAAATGCTCACTACGAGAATTCTACCCTGGATCTAAAAAAGTTGGATGGTTTTGTGATCCCTTGTGTCTTGAAACACAAAGAAGATACAATACTTATTTTTTTTAATTTGATTTGTATATTTACTTGGATGGAAAAAAATACTGGATAAGGTGTGCTTTTCAGTAATTTTGAAACAAAACTTTTATAATTCAGTACTGATGTAACTGGCGGCTTTTGTACCATTGATATGTGCAAGCTGGACAGATATTATGAATTTTACAGTATTTTGTAAATAATAATAAAAATACAAAACCACTTTAGATGTTTGCAAATATCTTGTTCTTGCCAGGAGAAAATTTGCTTCCTTATCTTTACTAAGTCTGAAATATTAGGAGTTGTTGGTCTGAATTTTTGTGCTGCTTCAAAAGATAAATTTCATCGTGCCACATGTAGCCGTGAGCAAAATTAATTGTGAATTTCTAGGAACCAACAAGGAAGTCTGTCAGATAACTGATGATAAAGTCTAAATAGGAATCTCTGTTCACTCAAACTAGTATTTGGTCTGGACTATTTTTCTCCCCCTCCGAGTTGCCTCTTCCCAGCCCCTCCCCGATCCCACTCCTTAGGGATATGTGTTTTCTGTTTGGCTGTGACATGTAATTCTACGTTCAGTCAGCTATGATACTGGCGGCTGCCTTTTCCCCTCTGTGCGCTAGTTGCCTGCTCTTTCTGTTGCCACAAGTCATTTGTGGGACTTCCACCTGACCTGGATCAAAAACTTTGGAGTTTCAAACATTCTTTGCTTCCCCCCCAGTCAGTCAGTTCTGAGAAACAATTAAGGGAGTAGTGGCCCACCTAAAGGCTGGAAGTGAAGAGTGAGGATCAGGAAACAGGAGCTCCTGAAATCAGCATCGCCTGGCAAAGATGGTTTGATAGCACAGCCTTTATAATTACAAGCTGTCTCAACTGCGAAGGATCTGACACCGATGCTTCTCTCGGAACGAAAATCTGCAGCATAGCCCCCACACTGCCAGTATATCGTTCTTGTGTCTTGCCTTAATACTGAGCAGAAACAGATTTTGATAAGATACTTTGATAAATCAGGTAAGTATCTTACCTATGTCAGCCTTCTTTGATAGAAGTATCTTGTTCTTGCAATTCATCCTGAGGTGAATAGCTTTGGTCAAGTAGAAAGTTTGCTGGCTAATGGTGCTCTTTATCTGTTACACCTTTAAATGTTGGAGTGTATTTTTAATCATTAGTCTGCAAGCTCTTTGATTTTTTTTTTTTTAATTTTTTTTTTTTACAGAGTGCATACATTGTGTTGGTCAAAAGTTGGGATGGCACAGCTAGAATGGGCAGGAGGAGAACTGGCAGAGGATGTGTTAGAGCCAAGATACTCATCACCCGAATTACTGAGGGGTGATGATTACTTCTGAGTATATAGTAAATGTAAATGTGTAATTCTGTGGGGAAGGATTTTTTTTTTAACTTGGACCAGACATTTGCTATAAAACAACTTCTGGGATGCTTTTGGAGAGTCAAATTAAATATAAACACTACTGTATCATAGATTTTGTGTAGTAATGGAGGTTCAGGTTTACATTTTGGTTACTATTCAGACACCGTACTTACCCCAAAGAAATGCCAAACCTTCTCAGTTAACACTACTGGAAGTAACCTGTGCCAACCTTAAAGGATTGGGTTGATTCCTGTAAAGCACTCCAGGTAATGGTTACAGTTAGTGAGGAAATCTTTATTGAAACACTTACTGTTGAATTGCCTACCTTAGCTCTTCAATAAAATTCCACAGTAGAATGTTTAAAATATTCCCCTAGAAGAATGTGCTGGTTTGGTTTGGGTTTTGCTCAAACTTCTGTGTATACTATCGAAAACTGAAATAACGTGCAGTGTTTTATTTGATATCTTCATCTTGGGTTTCAGACAGAAAGCATTCAAACTTTCTGAAATTTGGTAAATCAGCCTTTATGGGCTCCATGGGCTAGATGTATAAAAGGCTGTATATTCTTTGTATCATTACATACCAGGAAACGCTTTGTGCCTGGGGAAGGTTTGCTTATTTATTCAGTCTATCAGACCCTTAAGCAATGTCAGGTATGTACAGCAATCTCTAACTGCAGTCCTAAGGAGGCTAGACAGTCCTTTTAATAGGCCTACTGCCTACATTCTCCAGGAAAAAAAAAATGCTTTTAAGAAGAAGCTTCTTCCCAGAAGCAAATGTCAATGTTTTTTGCTTGCATGCTCTGGTGTCTTCCCATAAATGGCAGACGTTGACTTGTAACCTGTTTACTGATATACATGACTGGGCGCACTAAATGCCTCAAGAAAAGCTTTCAGTTTTCTTTGAGAAATCTCATTCTCCTATATTTTATAGAAAGAGTTGGACTCTGAGTTTGCAGCCTCTGGTAAAAAAAAAAAAAAAAAAAAAAAAAAAGAGAGATTCCTGAAGTTATTTAAAATAAGTGGTTGAAGTGACTTCTTCCAGCTTGGCTTGTTTGTAACAGTGCATTTTTACTGATTCTCAAGCTGAAAGAGAATCTCTTGCTGCCATTCCTTGCGCCTGTTTGTGTATGTGCCTGTCCTTGTGCCGGTGGTACGCTGGCTGTTGCATTTTCCAAATGATTCTGGTTTACTTCAAGAAAAGATTTAGGAAGCAATTCTGCCAGTCCTGTTGCTACTTACGTGAAGGGGAAAAAATTCCGAAGCCATGTCTCATTTGCTCTTGGCTATGCAGGTTGTGAATTCATATGAAAATACATTGAAAAGCTTTGAAATAATCAGTAATCATCTGTAATCTTACAGTCCCATATAAACATTAAGAATTTGAAATAGTTTACTCTGGAACTGTGGTTTTATTTAACATATACCTACCTCTGTTTAACTGTAATCCCAGATACGCTAGAAAGGGATGCTTTTTGAAGTTTATCTGGTAGACATTTCATCTTTAGCTCATTTGGAGGAGGACTGTATGTTTCTGGCAACACATTTAAATCTGTAATACATGCCATGCATAAAATCTTCTAGCTAGGTGGCACCATATGTCAACAAACTTTATGCGAGTTACCAGCAGTTTGAATGTGTGTTTCTGATGCTGCCATTGAAATAGAGTTGAATTTCCCAGGATGTTTTTTAAAACCAACCCAGAGTTTCTATAACAAATTGAGAAAATGAAATGCATTTGTTCTAAATGCACCAAAGGATTTTAAGGAAACACTGAAGACTGATTTGCAATTTATTTTTTTCCTGTAATAACTGCTGTATCAAAAATTGTGTTGAAGTAAGGATGTGAGCAATGGTAAGAGAAATCAGCTTAGTTCTGTTCTTCCACGGGGTAGAAATACATCAGTGAAAACCCAGAATTGTCTAAATAACTGTGATTTTTTTTTTTTACACCCATCATCAATATTGTGCTTCAGTGGCAACAAAGGGAATGTTGAGAATGTATTGCACACATTTGCAAACATCTTTGTAAACAGGGATTCAGCATGAAGCAACTTTTCTCCACTGTCTGTTTTGAGATACACAAGTATAGGGACAGAATTTACATGGAAATATTAGGAATAAATTAAAAAATCTTTCTAATGTGCCTCCTTTGCTCTTTATTAAAAAAAAAAAAAAAAGGGAGAAAAAACACTGGGACATTTTTTAAAAGCACGTAGTTCTTTGCTTTCTGGCAGATGAATTACTATGACAAGAGATTAATGTAGACAAGACCTGAACAGCTGACCAGCAGAAATAACCTGATTTCTCCACCCCTACATTCCCAAGCGAATGGTTGGTCTTTACCACACCACTCCTTTTTGAGTTTGTTGCTTTGCTGCTTTTTATCTACCTGGCTACAGTAGGATTTGGAGTCTACATAGTATTATAGCCACCTGGATGGAGATATGCTGGTTTTTCTGTACCTTTTTTTTCTAACCTTCTACCATCCTGCTTGAGATATGTTTTATTATAAATGCTAATCTGTGTCCAAATAAAGGGAGGGGGAACACCACCCACCTCACTAATTATGCTACAAGGGCTAGGGCATCTCCAAAGGGATGACGTTTATTCCCAGTGAGTTTAAACCATCAGTCGCATGTTGTAGAACTGGTTTTATGTGGATTAGCTGGGTTTATGTTAGTTCCCATCTTGCAGGAGGGTATGTGTGTATGTAACTGTGTCTGCGTACATATTATTTTTAATGATGTTTTGAAAGATCCTTTAACTAGGTGGTGGCTGGAAGAAGAGGGGCATGGGGTGGGAGAAGAACAACAGTTGTTGGAAGGCCAGGAGGCAATGCATTGCAGTTGAAGGATTTTTCCTAGACTGATCAAAAATCACTAGGAGATGTCTTAATCACAGAAAATACCACCCTACAGAGAAACGCTGGTCTTTGAACTAGTAAAACAAGCGTGCTTTTTCTGGCTTTTTTTTAAATCATGGGTCTTTCAGGTACTGGAAAAATAATATGCAAGGAAGAAAGAGTATCTTTACATGAATTAAAGAATTGTTCTTCGCTGTGCACCCTTTCACTAGCTACTCTATAGCCCAACAAGCAGCGCAGGAAAGAAATGAGTTCTAAGCAGCTGTTGTCCCATCACTTGACTGCAGGTGAGGGCTTGTCTTGCTCACCAAGAATCTGCAAGAAGCCGGGGCAGAGTAAAGTTCCTCCTCCGCATATTTGATAAAGGAAACAATACTCCATGCATCTCTGTGACTGCCCATCGTGGTCCAGGTCTCTGTACTCCTGGAGATCAGGGTATCCTACAGTAATTCCATAACCAGGTTATGCCGTTAGGTGTTTGGAATGCATTCGGTGCTGCTTTGCAGAAGTCACGTATGAGAATCCAAGTAGGCTGCCATTGTTACGAGGAATTTACTATTGAAAATAGAAGACTTGATGAAACGTTCTTTATACTTAGTGCTTTGGCTCACAAAGAATTTGAATGATAAGACGGGATACTATTTTTGCAGGCAAAAACTCCTCAGAAGCAGACTTATGAAGAGCAGAACGCCCAGCTCTTTATTTGCTTATGGGGCACTCTGTTCGTTGCAGGATTAAAGATCAGTGAATCTGTAGTGGATTTATGAACTAACACTAACTTTATTTTTAGAAGGGTCAACTTGAATAACGTGAAGCACCTTGTCATCTGATCGCTTGTTCTTTGGTAATTCAGTACATTACAGAGCATGGTTTGAAGTTCTGCGTTATGTCTGAATAAGACTCTCTTCCTTTTACGTGGGGGAGGGAGAAAGGTTTAACAGCATAATGAGAAAGAAAACACTGATAGGCAGTATTTCATCCACTTTTTTATGTACAAAACATAGATTGTTGCTAGGAAATGCTAGGGTGTCAATGGAGCACTCTTATGACAGCACCGTAATTATTGTTGAAACAGAGGTTGAGTAGTCAGCACAGCTGTAGGTCTTATGCCTAAGTATTTTTGCAATGTGTTTAAGAAAACAGTCTATTAATTTGCATCCCTTCTTTTTCTTCTTTTGAAAAAGAAAGAAAAGTTTAGCACATGCTGGAAAAAACAGGATGCCGATGAATACCATGTCTTTGTATCTGAGTTATTAACAGCCTCGCTGAAGCTCTGATGTGCCTGCAGTCCTGTTTTTTCAATCATGTGCATCCTCTGTATTATCAGTTGAGGATTTGTGCTTTAACTATGTCATGTCCCACAACCATTTGATTAGTCTTTATGTTGTGAGAAGCCACAGTCACAATAGCACATATCACGTAACCTGTGCTTTATGTAAGTTTGAGTGAAAGAAGCTAAATTCCTCGTATGTTAATGTCTGCTTTGTATTTAAAATGTCATAAAAATCTACAAATTAAGGTGGATGTGAAGGATTGACTGTGAAACATATGTGTTAGTACAAGTACAGTTGCATTTAGAATGCAGGAGAGATCTAGGAAAAGAAGAGAGAGATCTGTAAGCCCAGTAGTGTGTTGAGTTTCTTGCTCAGGAATTCTTGAAGGCAATGGCAGATCAGGTTGTCCGTTCAGAGGTCTTCCCACTTCTCTCTTTCTCTGGAGGAGGAGATAGGTTTAAGCTGGGAAGACTTGAAGAATCCTACTAACTGTTCTGAACCCTGATTTTTATGCCATTTTCAAAATATAGTTGTTACATACCAAAGCGGTAGAACATAGTAAGAGGTTTTGATTCTAACACTAATAAAAGCATAAAGAAAAATGCAGCCAAAACAGGCATTTGTCACCTATTTGGCAAAGTGGCTTTATGTTCTGGCTGACAGATTTAAATCTAAGAAATATTGAGACTTTTTTTTTTCTTAAATTTTTTGCTTCTTTTAACAGGTATTTGAAAAGGCAAAGTCCTAAAACTGCTGTACCTCTGCATTGTTCCTTTCTGAATTAGCTTTTTTTCACCAGCTTAGCTGCTGTTCTGTTTCTGATGAAGAATAACTTTGCCTAAACATCATAGGAAATAATTGCATTTGGGCACACAATGAGGCTTCCTGGACTGGTGAAGAAAACACACCTTCCCATTGTCCTCTTGTTGTGTCAGTGCGCAGTCATTCTCTTCAAAATATTGGTAATTGCTGTCATGGTAACAAAACAAAAACATGGTGTGGCAACTATTTTCAGCATTGCACATGTGATATCTCTTCTGACTGTAAACCACTTCAGTTTTTAACCAGATTGAGAGGTGTCCTCTAGTTTAAACCTAGCATAGAGAGATCATTTTTTCTGAGTGATGGTCCGGGGGGGGGGGGGGGTGGTGGTAGTATTCTTTTGGTTTGTTGGGGTTCTTTTAGGCAGATGGGTAGCTGGTTAATTTTTAGAGGTGGGAGGGGAATGACACCCCAACCAGTGCAAAGGAATCGACTTGTTCCTAGCACTAGTCCTGAACACCTCTGCAACTAACTAGCCGGGACAGGGTTGGCACTGAAATTCTGGGGGCTCTGGCAATAACCAACCTAGTCCTTGCGTTCTTCAGCACAAGAACAGACCAACAAGCTAATGCAGGAGCTTCGCAGAAAGCGGTGGTCACACTGCAACTTCTGGAAGAAGGTTCCTCAGGTGACTCTGGCGAAACAGCCGGGCAAACAGTGGGGAGGAAGGTGAGATGAGCTGGCAGGGAGGGAACACCTTTGTGAAGAGCGGGGGCAAGTTAGGAACCAAGGGTTGGACAGCTTTTGTGTGTGACTTTTTTCTTAGCCTTCTGCAATAATGATTTAATGGTAATGTGCCTTTTTTTTCCTCCGCCTTCTCTGCACCAGCTAACAACTTGTAAGAATTGTAACACCCAGCTCTGGGAAGGCAATTCATATACTTCTGGATATTAGAGAACATTTCATTGTAAATGATTGTCTTAGGACGTCCTTCCACTGAGTTAGGGAAGATGATAGAGCTCGAGATTCTTTTTAGACTGCAGATGTATTTCCTGCTCTGAGAAAGGCATGCTGACCTTGTCACATTTGGATTTGATTCGAGGGAGGAGGCTTCAAAGAGGTGAAAGAAGATTGTAATGGGGGTTTAATTAGTTCCTAATACTGTTCGTTAGATTTTTAATTCACGCAATTCTCTGATGTGTCACATGCTACCTAAAATCTGAGGAAGGGCAGAGAGTAATATTTAGCTTTCAGTCAGTAAGTATAAAAAAAATTGGAACAAAATGTTTTCTCCCTTCGTAATATTGAAAACACACTCTTGCCAACTGAGAGGGTAAGGTGCAAAATGAACCCAGGTCTAACTTGCACAAGAGGACGATAAACTATGCTAGCTGATGTTTTTCCTCTTCCCTTATGGTACTGAACCTCTCACCAATAAAACAAACATTTTAAGTCATATGATACAAAACTGTTAAAAGGGGTATGTACTTGATCACAGTTTGTTTTCCATTGAGTGAGTTTGTCATTAAAACACCTGATGCCTTCTTAACTTGTTTTAACACAAGTCACTGGTCTACTTTTTCTTCATCCCCTTACTTGCTCACCTTGTTGCTGCTACAATTGCCCAGCAGTGCAAAATGTGCTACGAAAAAGTTGAATAATCCTGTTCCAGTCTTCAACAGAGATAAACATGTCATCCAGAATCAGCACTGTTATCTCTGCAAAGCTGATGTGCAAATTATTAGGTTAAGGAAACAAGTAAGTTCTGGGTTTTAGGGGGAGGGGATGGGTTTTTCTGATTTTTTTTTTTTTTTTTTTTTTTTTTTTTGGTGGCTCGGCAGCAGTAAGAAGACTTACTGGTCTTCTCTACATGTACTGTCATTATACTTTTCCCTATCTTATTAGAGCAACCTTTTACTAGAATTCATAAACTCATAAGGAGACATGGTATACTGCTTTTAAATGTTTAGAAGTGCTTTTCTTAATTTTACTGTTTCAAGGAACAAAATGGATTAAAGCACTATTTCTTTCTATGTTATGGATCCCTACAAACTTTTTAAAGTCTGTCACACTGTGTCTTATGTGTAGAATTAGGGCATTGCAATATCAAGAATGTATCTTTTTCTGTCTTCCTTGAAACTTGCTCAAATTTAGTCATATTTTTATCATACTTGTTAAACTAAGGCAAAATTCCCAAATATTACCTGCATTGAGTATATTTTTCACCTTCCTACAGTTACTACGGAGTATCTTTGCTAACTTCCCTCCCTAATTTAGCCAGTGTTATGAAGACTCGATAAGAGAGTGCCTACTGCTTACCTTCCCGTTGCTGCCGAGGCAGTAAGGAGAAGAACAGATCAATATATATTGGTTGAAATGTAGGTAAGGAACCAAAGCGGGGAGAGTCCGGGGCTCTAAGCCTGTTATGAGATTGATTGATTGATAATATAGTGCACAGCAAGCAAGTCTTCCAGTCTTTGAGATGTTTGTCTATTATATTCAATTAAAATATTTCAAATGTGAGGTTTTTTCCTCATTCCTTTTCAGGCAGCCAAAAGCCAAGCACTTGAAAGCCAATAAGTGTATTTCAGACTTTGATGACCACTGCAAGTGACTGAATAACTGTGTGGAAGTCAGAAAATACTGGTGTGTGTTTTACAATGAATGAGAGATGCTGTCTTTCTTTCCAGTGGTCTTCTGGATAATATCTCACTTCTCGGCAGGGTTAAACACCTTTACTGCAAATCAAATACCATCAGCCTTTTTTCAGTAGTTTATAAAGAAATCAGCTTAGAAATTTTCACTTCCTTTCCACATAAAGGTCAGGAATTTCCAACTCTTACTGTGCTTCCAGTTTGTTTCTAGTCTATATGTAAATATCTTTAAGCTGGGTACCAACCACTTTGATTTCTGTTTGTTTTAGAATAACGTTAACTCATCATCGGGTTTTGGAGTTAATTGTTCCGAAAAGCAGGGACTACGTAACTGACTTAGAAGCACAAGAAAAACGATCTGATGGAATTGCTTCTCTTCAGGTAAGTTCTGAATTCAAAACCTTGTCTTTTCCCTGATCCCTCTAGTCCTGCAAATGGGAATAGGCTTGGTATTTCTAATCTAGCGTGGTTGCCTGTTTACCCTGCTAAGCAAAACTCAGTACCTTGTGAAAACACAGGGACTAGCACGACCCAT
Organism: Haliaeetus leucocephalus; assembly: GCF_000737465.1. Classification (NCBI taxonomy): domain Eukaryota; kingdom Metazoa; phylum Chordata; class Aves; order Accipitriformes; family Accipitridae; genus Haliaeetus; species Haliaeetus leucocephalus. Next base: position 2,326,636 of record NW_010972477.1, on the reverse strand, counting down.
GCTGGGTTTGCATTCCAGGAGTTCACAGGCATCCTACCCCAGTCCTGTACATCTCCTGGCGAGAAAGATAGTGGGGTTTATTTACCACGGTATGAAATATAGTGAACAGGCATGTGTTACGATGTACCTCCTTCGCTAGTTGAGCATTTTTCTTGCACTATACAAATATTTGTCCTGTCTCATTTTCTGGAAGATATATGAAAATATCTTTAAAATAATAATAATAATAATACTTCTGGATGTGTGCAAATCTTCAAGTATAATTTTTTGAAATGTCTTTATATCTTATCTTTAGCATAGTTGCAGAAGACATATGAAGTTCAAACTTCTAACTTTAGGTAAGCTGAGTGTTGAATGGATGTAATATAACAAAGCCAGAACTGCTTGTACTTGCATGTATATATTTGGTTTATATAAAGAAAAATTGGAAAATATTCTATATTCTATTCTGTTAGTGTGCATGATATCAAATCTAAAAATGTGTATGTAGAGGGCTCATTCTTTAAAATATTAAGTCTACTGAAATATCTATTATATCTATTATGCAGATATTTTCTTGAAGATCCAAGTTTGTCTTTTTTTTTTACTCAACTGAAGAATGCTAATTTAATAAAGAAAAAAATATAATAGCCTGTCAAATGTCCACTGGCAAGATTTGTATGAATTGCAAAACAGCTGAAATTGATATCTTACGTATTTTGTATGTTGCTTGATCTTTTTTCTGCTAACACTGTGGACAAAATCCTGATTGCAGTGAAGATGATTTGACTTAAGTGGAAGCAAAATTTCCAGCAGATACCTAGAATTCTCTTTTCTGTCCTACCTATTGTGAAACTATGAACAGTAAGAGGAAGCTGGTCAAAAGAATTTGAAACTAGCTAAGAGAGAGCAGAGGACAAGACATTTTATTAGGGGCCTGCAACAGGGAAAACGGGGCAGGATGTGCCTTAGTCTTCACATTAAGTCTGACTCATTTTTTCTTCTGAGCAACCAAATGGCATTTCTTCCTCGCTGCCTGGCCTCCATCAAAGGAGACCAGCAGTTGCTGGAAAGTAATAAGGTTGTGTAGATCAGTAAGGCTGTGGAAAGTGATTGATGCTCTTATAAAAAATGTAGGAGGGAGAGAGAGGAGGAAAAAAGTGAATATTTTGGTTAAATAACAGTGGACAATCTCCCCTTTCTGCCATGCTGTGCAGAAGGCAAAGCTGAAACTATTTTGTTAGAGTTTACTAATCCCTCCATTTTGACACTTGGAAGTGAAATGGCAGTTCCTCAAATTTCTTTGAGATCTTGTGGCTTTGTATATTTCCTTGGACATGTTTAGACGTCTGCCCATTGGGCAGTGTGCCTTTTGTTGCACATTGTACGTTTAGCCAAACTGAGTTGGCACCGCACAGTGCTAGAGAAAGCTGGTTCCTTTTCTAGGTCACCGGTTTGCTTTGTCATTTTGGTTAATCCATGTAAATGGCTCTGAAGTTAAATATCCGCACCCTTAAGTGCGTATACATAGGGTTGCATTTTGAAATCTCTGGACAACAAACACTGCACTCTGTTTATCAGCCACAAACAGGTTCTACCTTTTGGAATTAGTGGCAGATCTTCCAGTTAATACATTTTACTGCCATTATATACTAAATGAAGTGCTAACAAAGGCTCTTTTGTGCTCTGAGAACAACCTGAAGTTTGTAATATTTTTGGAAGTTTTGTTTTGTTGTTCTTTTCCACTTTGTTGTCCTTTTTCTGCAGCCTCTGGAGCCAGAGTTCTGAGGGGTTTTTTTTCTTATCTTTTGGTCCTTAAACTACAATATGAAACCCGTCCCATTGAACTCATGCAATACGGGTTAAACTGCTTCTGACATAAGGCACACAGAAAGCTTGTAATATCATTCCTGATGAATGAAATTACTGCATAATTTTTGGAGAATTAATATTTCATTGCTTCTTTTAAAACAAAGTTAAAATCCTCTGGGTCATGCCAATGAATGAATTAACAGTCTTAAGTTGTGTGGACAGGCTTTCTTAATCAGTAATGTGTAGCTTCTCTTTCAAATTATTTGCACCTTATGTCCTCTGTTTTAAGGTGTTTCCTTTGTCTTAGGGCTTGGCCTATATTAATAAAATATAAATATTTTTACTGGCTTTTGAATTGTTAGCTGACTCAAACAATAGCTTAGCAACTGAGATAACACAGAAGGTTATCTCTAGCATTCTGTTCTTATGTGCTACTTTGCTGCCAGAAGTGCTAGGGAAGACTTCGGAACAAATCACCTCCTGGCCCATTCTGGTGTACAGGGACTAGAACATTGTTGATGTTTACTACTAAACAAACTGGCTTACAGTGTGTCAAGATCCCTCTGTAGAGCCTTTCTGCCCTCAAGCAGATCTCAAGCAGGTCAACACTCCCGCCCAACTTGGTGGCATCTGCCAACTTACTCAATCCCCTCGTCCCGATCATTGATAAAGATATTAAACAGAACTGGTCCCAGTACTGAGCCCTGGGGAACACCAGTTGTGACCGCCCGCCAGCTGGATTTAACCCCATTCACCACAACTCTCTGGGCTCGTCCATCCAGCCAGTTTTTCACCCGGCAAAGAGCATACCTGTCCAATCCATGAGCCACCAGCTTCTCAAGGAGTATGCTGTGAGAGACAGCATCAAAGGCTTTACTAAAGTCCAGGCAGACAACACCCACAGCCTTTCCCTCATCCACTAAGTGGGTCACCTGGTCATAGAAGGAGATCAGGTTGGTCAAGCAGGACCTGCCTTTCATGAACCCATGCTGACTGGGCCTGATCACCTGGCTGTCCTGCACATGCTATGTGAGCACACTCAAGATGAACCATTCCATAATCTTCCCCAGTACCGAGGTCAGGCTGACAGGCCTGTAGTTCCCCGGATCCTCCTTCCAGCCCTTCTTGTAGATGGGCATCACATTTTGCTAATTTCCAGTCAACTGGGACCTCCCCAGTTAGCCAGGACTGCTGATAAATGATGGAAAGTGGCTTGGTGAGCACTTCTGCCAGCTCCCTCAGTACCCTGGGGGGGATCCCATCCTGCCCCATAGACTTGTGTGTGTCTGAGTGGTGTAGCAGGTCACTAACCATTTTCCCTTGGATTATGGAGGCTCCATTTTGCTCCCTGTCCTCGTCTTCCAGCTCAGGGGGCTGGGTACCCTGAGAACAACTGGTCTTACCATTAAAGACTGGGGCAAAGAAGGCATTAAGTACCTCAGCCTTTTCCTCATCCTTTGTCACTATGTTTCCCCCCGCATCCAATAAAGGATGGAGATTCTCCTTAGACCTCCTTTGTTCCTAATGTATTTATAGAAACATTTTTTATTGTCTTTTACAGCAGGAGCCAGATTAAGTCCTAGTTGTACTTTGGCCCTTCTGATTTTCTCCCTGCATAACCTCACGACATCCTTATAGTCCTCCTGAGTTACCTGCCTCTTCTTCCAAAGGTCATAAACTCTCATTTTTTCATGAGTTCCAGCCAAAGCTCTCTGTTCAGCCGGGCCAGTTGTCTTCCCTGCCAGCTCATCTTTCTGCACATGGGGATGGCCTGCTCCTGCACCTTGATGATTTCCTTCTTGAAGAACGTCCAACCTCCCTGGACTTCTTTGCCCTTCAGGACTGCCTCCCATGGGACTCTGTCAACAAGGCCCCTAAACAGGCCAAAGTCTGCCCTCCAGAAGTCCAAGGTGGCAGTTCTGATGTCCCCCTTCCTTACTTCTCCAGGAATCAAACCCACTATCATGTCATGGTCTCTGTGTCCTAGACGACCTCCAACTGTCACATCACCCCCAAGTCCTTCTCTGTTCACAAACAACAGGTCCAGCCGGGCGCCTTCACTAGCTGGCTCCCTCACCAGCTGTGTCGGGAGGTTATCGATCTTCCACACGCTCCGGGAACCTCCTAGACTGCTTCCTCTGCACTGCATTGTATTTCCAGCAGACATCTGGTAAGTTAGTAGTTTATTTTAAATTTTTATCTTATTTTTGTTTACTTTTAATACTTCTTAATGAACTCTGAATTCCTATGGTTTTGTATATTCCAAATTAGGAAAAATATTCTATCTGAAAACATGCAACAAAATGTAATTTAGACACGGGATATGGGGATGTTTGACTAAGCATTGCTAATATTTCCCCAAAATTGAGAGTTTTGCTGGCTGATTATTAGATTCTATGAGTTGACATCAACTTCTGTTTGATTGCAAACAGAGTCGAATTAATTGAATTTGTTCAATTCCTGATCTACGAACATGAAGAAAAAACTTCAGTTCAGACCATGATTCTTTTTTAAAATGGGCTGGGGGGGAGGGTGGGTGGAGCAGAGAGGATGAAGAGGAGGATGTAAAATAACGTATTCAACATGAGATTTCTGTATGTTGACTCCCACACACTTGTATGAAAACTCAGCTGAAAGCAAGCTGGTTTGTCACATTTCTAAACCAAATCAGAAATAACAAGAACTTTTTGTAGCAAAACATTCAGTTGAGGACAGGAAGAAAACAAAACATGAAACTGTAAAGGCATGGCTTCTTTAACTAAGAATTTGTTTTCCAGGTTTAACTTATTAATATGAAAATGATCTTTTTTAATCTGTTTGTTATGATCTTCTCTGTGTTGCAAGGATTTCCTGTCATCAGTTCTAGATCCTTCTGTCATTAAATAATTTTTAAAAAATCCCTTGTCAATTTGCATTTCCTTCTAGAAATCGGAGGTTTAGAGCTCCTGAGTGCTGAGAGAACTGATGGAGATCATCAGCGCATTTTAATTTTGTTGATTTTGAGGTACAGGAGCATTGAAGGCTCTTTAAGGCTTCCTTGCTGAACTGCTAGCTATGTCTGGGGGTGGTAAAGACAAATTCTCAGGAAAATCCTCAGCTGCAGTATAGCAAAACACTAAAACTCAACAACCAAACCCTGTAGGAAAAGTCAAGATGTAGGCTAAGAATTTCATATATGTGTGTGGCTAAAATAGGATATAAATGTGTGTTTTAAAACAGTATTTTTTAACAAAAAGAGATACAGCTGGTAATAAGTTAGCATAGGATTGTCTTTAACTTATTAACTCAGTGTTTCACTGATCCGTATAGGAAGGAGAGATTTTAAAATTTCAAAATGAAAGGGAAAGGATCAGTTTTAAAAACTATTAAAACCATGGGGTTTAGGGAGTCTTTATTTTAAGTTTTCTCTGGAAAGTGGAAAAACCAAGATCTTGGATCAACCATAACTGTAGATCAACCTTGCTATGCTATTTGACTTAAACCAAAAATATTTAGTTTTGATTTAGATAACAATAAGGTTTGCTGTTGATATTTAAATAGAAATGTAAATTTAAAGCAAAGTTCAGATTCTATGAATTGTTCTCATATTCCCCTTTCCATTAAATAGAATGAATGAAATTCCACTCTTAAAAGCAAATATACTCCCTCTTTCATCCCCTTAAATTCTCAGATTTTCCAGGGTTTAACTTCGAGACAACCTGGAATTTGCTTGAAGCTGGACATGAGGAAAACATTGTTTTTCCTGATAGGAATGGTAACATTTTTTTGAAGTTATGACTCTCTTTTTGTAAATAAGATTTACAGCAGGTTTGAGGAAGCAAAGAATTATTTTCAACACTTGACAAAAGTTATGGATCTTAGCTTTTTTTTTTTTTTTTGCTTTAAACTATGTTCTGCAGGAAAAACATAGCACAGAGAGAGAAACAAGCAATCTGTATTTTCTTCCATTAAACTGATGCAGCACTTTGAAATGAACCTAGTAGGAAACATGTGCATGATCTCATAGTAACTTTGTGATCATTGCACAAAACAATAAAGCAATGAATATTTTTAATAAGACCAGAAACCTTAATTGCTCTAAGGTCTTTTTTCCGTTGCTATCGTGATTCTGAGAAAACTCTAAAGCAACAACTGAAGCAACTTCCTGCCATGGAAGCAATCCAAAAATCAGAACAAAAGCCTCCTACAGACTGGACATGGCGTCCTGGATTGTTATCATTCAGCATTCATGTCTTAGTAAATTAGCAACCTTTCCTTCTTCTAGTGCCTAGAATGCTTCAGCTTCTTGTCTAAGGGTGAGAGAGCAGGTAAGTGTCTTTGGGGGAAAAGTATTCAAATCTTTTAAATCACCGAGACTACTTCCAGTTTTACAACAAGTTAGTGGGTAAATGGTTTTGACATATTTAAAGCAGTCACTCACATTAAAAAGCATGAGACGATTACACTTTTCATCAACAGAGAAAAATGCACTGTGCCCCTCTGAATATCTTCTCCTGATGAAAATTACTGACCTTATTTTCGTTCCTCCTCTCTTTGGATTGAGCCTTCTGGTCTTCAGGGATATGTCTTTTATTTACTTATTTATTTTTGTTTTTAAAGCTCTGGGAGGCTTTGAAATCTGCACCAACAACTGCGAATCCTGACTGATGAAAACCTCCCGCTCGGTACACAGTCAGATTTCGTACTTAAGCGTGCTCACCAATCCTATTGATGTGCGAGAACTGTGAATTGAGAATTGTGAAAGTCATGCAACTCGGGGGCTGCTCCAGACTCTGCAAAAGAAAGCATGGGCAGAGGCTAGCAGCAAAAGCATGCTTATGTTTCTGCTACTTGCTTTGTTTATAGCAGAGACTCCCGGACTCCTGAGCGGGAATTCGCCTGCAGCTGGAGCAATGGCTGGTCAAGGGCGTGGGAATACAGTCTGGCAAGGAAAGGGTGGGAAAGCAGCAAGTTGTTGCCCCCTCTCCTAGTTTCCTTGTCTACCAAACAGCAGCAGGAAAACTAAGCCAGCCCTTCCAGGTCTTAGCCACATGTTAAGCCATCTTCTTTTGCTGTTGCAGAAGCAATTTGGACCCATCCCGCTCATCCTTCGAACAGCTGCGTTCAGTCTTGCCTGTGCCACTGAGAAATCTCAAACCAGTTTGGAGGCAATTAAATGAGGACACAGTAAGAGGACTGACATCATGGACGTGCAGTTTTTTTATGTTACTGGTTCTATGATAAACTGAGAATTATTTTGATATGTTTTTATATGAGACATATCACTATTTTTGTGAAAAGAACAGATTTATTTTCAGAAGGGTTATATATTTGAGCAATAATTCCCAGAAGTCTACAGTTGCAAAGGAAACCTGCAGACATACTGTTGAGTCATTTTCAGTGTTAAAAATCAGGTTTGAAACTGTCAAATTATACTCGTACCTTTAGTTAAATACCCTCTGTAAAGGGTAAGAGAAACACGGAAAATCATCTGGGTATTAGCAGAAATATTACAAAGATGTAAATCCATCTTCAGAGAATTTGAAGCTAAATATATCATTCACTAAATTAAGTGACGCTGGTCTGCCTTTTTTTTTTTTTTCCCCCCCTGTAGCTACAGTACCAAAATGGTTTGACACAGGTATAAATATTCTTCTTGGCTGCCTTGATGCAGGACACTGGACTTGTGGGCAGTAATGCTTGGAAAGATGGTTGTCTAAATAATTGCAGGGCAAGGGAAAGAGAGAAAAATGTAAAAACTATGCAAAACCATTCTTGCACCCAGGTAAAAAAGAGTAGGAACAAATTCAGAAAAGTGTGTTCAAAATTTAGATTAAGTTTCATGTTATTTTTACTAGAAAAAGCAGTTGGCAGCGCTGCAGGAAAAAAAAGGTATATTTTGTGGTTTTCCAGAAAAGATTTAGATGGTCCTTGAATTCAGCAAAGCCTGGAAACACTTTTTTAGCCTATGCGAGAGATCTTCATGGGCCTTTCAGCCTAAAGAAATCACTTTATACCACAGAAAATTAAAGAGATGGTGTTGATGAGCTATGGCAGGCAATTGAATTACAAAGGTGTGTTCCAAAACACTGTGCTTAGAATCTGTAGTGGCTGTTTCATCTGTATGTGTATACAGGACAAAGGCATTCCAACAAAACAAAATCTTTCTAATCGTTGATGTTGTTCCTACTGCATTATATGCTGAAGATCTGAGAGGACCCATTTTGTTTGTTCTTTATTCTGCTCCTAGATACTGGCAACTGTTTGAAATTTCCTTTGTTAAATTGAAGGAATGTTTCATGAATTATGTATTTTTTTTTCTGAAAGAGAAATTGTGTGCTTTACATTGTTGTGTTGGTTTTTTTTTCCTACCTTGCCTGGTCCAGGACATCCAGAACTGAACAGTTATTTTAAAATGAGAAGTAAATAACCACAGAGAAGCTTTCAATACAAACAGTGTAACGACAATGGCTTGTCAGATGCTGAGCTCTGTACTTGCTTGCTAGTATTTAAGAATACATATTTTTTTAATCTGTGGAATTATAACAGGTTCTGCATGTTCTTCCTACAAATGGACTTGAAGCAGCAGATGAATTCACTTCCAGATCTTTGATTCAAGATTAAAATCTTTATGTTAGAAAAATTATTAATTCTGGAAACCACGAACATAATATTTTGTAAATGCTCCTTTGTTCAGGATATGTTCTTTTAACTTTGAAGCTGCAATGAGTGCTTGTATAGGTGTTTTCTGGAGTGCTAACAAAGTTCTGAAAGGAAGTTATACTTTTCTTTTACAGCCTTCCTTCTGGTTCAGCATTGTTTTGTTCACCTAGAAATTCCACATAGCTTGTGGGGAGGGGGGGCTTGTTCCCCCAGCAGATGACAGATGCCTACGGAAAGAAGTGGCAGAACTTGTTTCTGCAACCTGGGTTGCTGCAGAAGATACGAAATGTCTTGTCCTCCAGTTTTGGCCAGGGGGTATTGTGATACGCCGTGGGCGTGTTAGTACACACACACACCTAAAATGAATGTATTTTAGCCCACGCTAAAATAAAGTATACTTCGAGCATTGATATACCCGATAGGTAAGAGCCTTGAGTGGGTAGAAATATGCTTTTAAATTAATGCATTTCATCAATCAACAATTTGAATAGTAGGAAGGCCTGGCTGGCAAGGGAGCAACTGTTCTGCTTCCCTGAACCTTCGGTCTGGCTGGTGCTTCCTTTCTTGTACTGCTGATGAACGAGAACCATAAACTTTGCTGATCTTTAGATCACGGTCTTGGGCATAAAGGAAGAGTTTCATCAGAGTAAGTGTCAACTCTTTCAGAAGAGTGTTTGTTAAAGTACAAATTGCAAATACAAACTTCTTACGGAGGCATCAGGCACCGTTGAGTGTGTCCTATAATTTGGTCTGCCTTTTCTGCGGCTTTTTCTACTCCACATACTTGGTGATGGAACTAAGGAGATCAATTTTTAATGTTATGAGGATACATAGTGGGTTTCTCTGCTTGACTTTAAGTACCAGAAGAGCCATTTCAGTCTCATGTGAGCTTCATTAAAACCTCGTGTAAAACAGAGAGAGGGATCACGTGGCTCTTTGTTGCCTCAATAGGAATAAGAAGGGAGATGTTCTGTCCATGCTGATGAAAAATTGGTGGGACTGGAGGTAGATGGTTTTGTGTGTTTGTTTTCAATAGGGATCTATGTGTCATCCATTCCAGTATCTTCAACTTGGGAAATACCTGCTGTGGGAATAAGGGAATGGATTCACACCTTGGTTCCCCACCTTCAAGGCTGTTGTCCGCAGCCAGACCCTCACCAAACGAACAGCCCAGTTTGCTGTGTAATGCCCCTAAATTATCCTTGAGTTGTTAGTGGTCACTGTCCTCCTTTGACTGTCCGACTGTTTGCATGAAATGATCTTGTAGCATTAAAATTTTTGGTGGGTTCTGCCACACTTTACCTGTCATCGGTCACTTTTACCACAGACCTGGAGAAAAACTGCTGGCTCGGTGGAACGGGGTGGAGCAAGGGCTTATTTCAGTGAGAAAGATCTGGAGATACTGAACTAAGAATAGGGTAGTGATAGGTTAGTTTGCTGGATCTTTCCTTTACATTTCATTCCTGCCAGTCCTGATTAACCCTAGCGAAATGCTATTTTGAGGAACCAACGCTGCATAAGTCACTTGCAGACTTTGCGCGCTGGTGAAGTGCAAAGAATTTGTCAGCAGGTTACAGCCAGTAAAAGATTGCTTTGAGCATTCTCAGTTCGAGCCGCTTTGATTGGATAAGGGTCAGGATCTTAATTAATTTCTTCACTATTTAGATGTCTACTTAGGTATTTACACCATTATTACATGACTAATGTCATGTAACATCTTTCAGAGTGTAAGCATGAAATGTACTTTCTGTGTTGCCGAGCTCTTTGTAGTCTTTGTATCTGTTTTGACAGGGCTTTCTGCCAAGGTCTAAGTGGCTGGAATATTCACTGAATTGAAAATTGCTGTCAATTTTTGTTTAATTATGCAAGTATTTGTTGTAAATACCTGTGATAATTGGCTAACTGTAGCACTTCATGTAGTATCTGCTGAGATTAAGGACACAGTTTACACTGGAAAGACCTTTGTTTTAAAACAAACAAACAAACAAACAAACAAAATCCAACAGAACAAACCAGTGTAACTTTCTTTGTTTCCTAATGTCTTTTGCCTTTAATTACTTTCATAGAAATATCCAATGTCTTTCTTTTCAACATAGATCTAGAATGAAATTTTGTTTGGCAAGGTTTTTTCATGTATTTCTTTTTGTTGTCTGATTTTTTTTTCCCTCCAAGTACTGTGTGCCCTGAGTAAGACTGTTAGCGCAAGGTGTGGATTTCTGGCAGTATCTCAAGTAAATACATCATGGAATCATCTGTTTGTTTTTCCACTAATAGCACCCATATTTCCCACAAACAAAGAAGCAAATAAGCACTTTAACAGAATTTTAGTGAAAAATCCTGAGATGGAGTAGATATTGGTTTTAAAGGCTGGTTTTTGGTTTTAGCTGATTCTCAGGATTCTTGTCTTAGCATACTTACTTGCACTTCAGAAATATTGCCTGCAAACTAAGTAAAAGCAGAATGGCTTGTCAAAAAAAGTGGAGACACTGAAATGTAGATTTTATCATTCTAGAAGGAGTTAGAGGAGAAATTTAAACTACAGCCACCCATTGAACAGCTGAGTTAAGGTGTTTTCCGCAGTCTGAAGGTATGTATCACATGGATGTCATAACGCCTTTGTGTGGCAACTGTTAGAATTTATTTCTTGTTCATCGGGAAAGGCACCTGGCAGGTGAAGTGCTGTACGGTATGATTGGCAAAGCCCTTAAAGAAGACAAAGCTAAATACAAAAATGAAGGTGTGTTATTTTTAGTTGCAACATTTATTGATACTTGTTTAAATAGAGACTCATCAAAGAAGATCTAGTTGTTTGGTATGAGTAGTTCTCAGAGCCTTCAGATGGAGTCTGCAAGGCAGAACAGTAATGAAGAGCATTTACTGTGACATTTTTCTTAGCATTGTTCTTAAAAGTAGCCTTTGCCCAGTACCCTCTGGGACCATAGGTACGGGCAAGGTGCTTAGAAGGAAGAATTATTGATCAAGGACATGAAGTAAAATCAGTGAGCCAACAATTTTTTTCAAGAACTGTTTAAGGGAGACCACAGAATAAATAAGAAGTTGCTTGCAGGTTTTGGTTTTTTTTAATGAACTGTTTATTGTTGCACTGTATTGTGACCTATTGAGATCATGGTGTGTTTCTACATAGCTGGGTCAGCAGAAATGCTAATTTTCTCTTGTGTACACACATACTGTCTCTCACAAAATGCCGCTGGGGATATTTGTACGTCTAAGATACCAGTCTGACCATCTTCTCTGCTGAGTGCTTGGGGTTAGCAGTGTCTGGAAGTGGATTGCTGTGGAATGTATGTAAAGAGAATGACAATTTCTCTATGATGATTATAAAATAGTCCAGCTAGCTGTCCGTTGCTGCTTTGTGTGTTCCCAGTACAAAGCAATGAAGAATATTTTTTTAAAAGCCTTGTAAAAGCATTAGCCTCTCTTCTGCACCAACCCCTGATGGCTTACCCTTCACTTACTCAATTGTTTGGGTTATGTTTACTAGTCATTATTGACCTCTTTGTTAACATAGCTACTGTTGACATCATTCCTTATCCAACAGAGATAAGGCCTTGTGTTCTGTTGCATCGTTACAGGGCAGCTCTCCAAGTCCAAATTGTTCATCTATATTTGAAATATTTGTCTTTTGAGCTTTGTAATGAGACTTGTTTACATGGGGGAGGGAAGGAGAAAAATCCCTGTAAATGAAGGCAGTAGTCTCAGTGTAAAAACAGCAATTCAGTGAGATAATAAGGAGAATGTGTTTTCCAGCTGCTGTTTGTAGATCCCAGTTGCTAGGGTGCTTGATATCACGGAGTATAACCTTGTCCCATGGTTACAGATTGCATATCTTTGCTTTACTTGACAACGAGGTTAAAGACTATATCCTCATGGCTTTTTTAATTAGAACTGGCTCAGAAAATTAATGCTGAGATAAAAAATTCTTATGCAGCCCCTGCAACCATCAGGATGTTGGATTTCATTAATGAACTGTTAAACCTGTGAATGACTCATTAGAGGGGTGGACATGAAAGTCTGCCTTGCTTGCATTCATTTTACTGACTCTAATTAAGGGAAACATGTCCTTCGATGTGATAGCTTGCTGCTGTAGGCACAACGTCTATGCAGGAAAGGGAAGCTTTTACTCTTTAGAAAAAGGCTGTCTGCTTGCTGCTTACATTAAAAGAAACAGCCATTTAACCGTGTAGTCACTGGACAACCAGATCGTACATCTCACTGTAGATTGCCCCTTCTCAGTTAACTCAAACATCTCTCTGGTACTGATTAGCCAGTGTCAAAATGTGTCCTGCACCAAGAAAGCAAGCAAGAGTTTTTTTCTTGAAAAAGCACACTTTCTGGTGCTTGAAACAAGACTAAACCAAAACAACAACAACAAAAAGGAAGAAGGTAACTAACACCTGTGGCTGGAGGAAAAGAAAGCAGAGGTTGGAGGAGATGCCAAAAGTTTATTAGTGTTCACAAGCTACCAAAATGCTCTTTTGGGCTTTTATTTTTCTCTACTTGGTAATTGTGATCCCATGTCTTCGATGGTAAACCTTGTTTGTTCGTGATCTGAATCAATCCTCTCCTGAGCTCATTAGTCTAGCTGTCGGCTATATTCTAAGCTATGTGGCTGCTTAGTTGCATTTGATATGCTGTTCTTTCTTTTTCTACCAGCAGTCAGGACCAGAACAGCTCACAGGGCTTTAAACTCCCAAAGAAATCTAGCTGCTGTTAGTCTGGGCCGTAAATCCACTGGCTTGTTATAATGACTCAGTGTAGTGACCTGCACAGTACTTGAAATCTTGGACTGTGGCTTTCATAAAGCTGAGAAATACGCATGCAAAAGGCCTTTTTAAAATAAGCTAGATAGGATGTTTTGATTAAAAATGCTTTAGTGTGTTTCTCGATTTTTCATTGCATTAATGCATTGGCATTAAGACAAAGAATTTTCATCAATAAATTAGCCTTCTTTGAAAGATACTAACTTAAAAAGGAGATTCTGACCAACACCTTTCAGTTACCTTGCCATGGCTCCTCTGTGCTGGGGGGCATATTGGCCTCAAATTCCTAGTTTGTAACAAAGCAATCTCAGGGTTATTCTTGTTTTTACATGAGTATTAAGAGTTCTAGAAATGGCTGTTAAGAATCATTTGGTTGTTAGCCTCCTTGGCTGTGCTTTCTCTTTTTCTGCTTATGTCCAAGCATGAAGGCAGGAATGAAAAATTAAGATGCAACTGGTCACCTGCTCTACTTTCTAGTTTTCTTCACTTGAGTTAAGGAAGCTAAGCTGCTCCGTATGGTTCATATAAAGGGCAGCTAGTACGAAACTGTTAATAAAGTTTGTAGTTGTGAATCTGTCATACTGAGCACATTTCAGTTAGAGAGCACCATTGATCCTTATTTATTTATCTCTTCCATTTCCTTAGGCAACTAAACTATTTGAAGAGAAGAATTACGAGAATTACTGGCTAGAGTCATAATGTGACCTACATATAAATGACCAAACAGCATGGTCCCCATTTCAGTAGGGACTTGCAAGGAAAGCTGTTTAATGGGCAAGTACAGGGTCCAACTTCCACTGCTATCAGTAACTTATCAGTCTCCTGTTTTAGATAAACATAAAATGTCTGTAAATGAACTTCAAACATTCACTTAGCTGTATGTGAATTATAACCATATGCAATATGAAGGTAAATTTAAAATAGAAATGACCAGTGCTAAGGACGCAGAATATTAGTCCAGGACAATCATTACCTGGTTTGACAGGAATTAATTGAAGAGTATCAAGGAACACCAAACTGATCATTCTACTAGAAAGATGCTCTAACCACTCCTGATGTTCCAATATTCATGACTTTTAAAAATACTCTTCTGAAAAAGTAGAAATTGAAAGAACCACCACCAAAACCCAAGCAGTTCTGCAAGAAGGATACTGAAGATTTAAGTTCTTATAGTTCCCTTAAAATCCTTAGCCTTAAATTGATCCAATTCCTTACTAGCAGTCCTATGTCAAATCACGCGGTAACAGAGTTACGAAGTTCAATTCCAAAAGACCTCCGGTCTGTACAGATGTGGCTAAAAATAGCTGATGTTACCAGTTCTTAGTCTTATCAGGAATTTGGTTGTCAAACTAACCAAACCCTAGATGTGAGAGAATCCGTATCTGTTCCTGGAGGCTCCTGGGTGCCGGCATGAGAGCTCTGTGAAATCCCCTGGTTTGTCAGTTGGATTGTCTCTTCCCATGCCTGTACTGTAATTTTCTTCCTTGTTTCATTGCTGTTTGTAACATTTTTTTTCTGTTTACAAAAGGTCATACAGGGCAGACATCTTTCTTCAAATGATGTCCAGAGCTTTAGCTATCTGTGTTTTAAAGGGGAAGAAGTGGGATGTATTTCACACCAACATTTATCCAACTAAACCAGGTGAGAATTTGTACCAGGTTGAAAAGTGAACATATCACATTAATTTTGCTGTTTTCTTCAGGTGAAAATCTGCCAATCCTAAAAATGGAAATTCACTTTCTTTTCTCCTACCCCCACCTGCCACCTTTTTTTTAAGGATTTTCCAGCCACATTCATAGCCATCCTTGTAGGACTCATTGGGAAGAGCATGCGGACTTCTGTAAGAGCTACTTCATTATTAATATCCACTGATAAAAGGATGCTCTATAAGGAACTGTATAAATCATGTACAAGCTTCCGAATCCCTAAAGTGGGCTTAACTGAAGAAATACCTTTGTGCAAGAGCACACTCATTTATTTATTTTTTCGTGCATGTGAGATACTTCTTCCCTTCCCCAACCTCCCCTTTTTACTTAAAATCTGTGCTCACGCTGCCTTTGACAGGAGTGTCATGTGCCACGCTGCACATTCTTTTTCTTAGAAATGACAGGAAAACTTTGTTGAGCTCTGTCAACCTCCTTCAAATCATTATGTGGGAGAATACTGTTGTCTTCTTTTTGCAGTCAGTGTTGTCTTTGTGGGTGTGGGGTTTTTTCAGTATTTTAGCTTAAAATGAGTTTTGTGGGGAAGTAATAAACATGCGTTTGTATGTTTATTTTATAACTGAACATTAGTATGCTGAAGGCATGATGAAGCAGATTATATTCTCTGCCTTGTTGCCTTTGGGAAGGACTCAGGCTGTCACAGACTGGCAGCCAAACAGTTTGTTGGAACAGCAGCTTTACAGTATGACATAATGTGCTTTCAAATCACTTCTAAGTTGGGTCAAAGGAAAAAAAAAACGGAGGATTGACCACAGCGTTGCTTTGAGAGAGGGGATTTGCCTGCCTGTCAGGCTGCTGAGGGGCTCTGGCCTGTACACCTAGTACGAGTGGGACCTTGGCTTTTTCTTTGCAGTTAGTACAAAAACATTTAAAGAGAAGATCCCACTTCCAATTTGAAGTGTAAGAGAGTGAGGGATCTGATCAAATTTATTTTAAACCTTTTTCATCTTTTTACCAGTTCTCATGAGCTTGGGTATATGAAATGGAACATTGGAATTTTATATTCTTAAAATTAAGAATTTAAGGGGCTGAAACACCTCTCCTATGAAGAAATGCTGAGAGAGTTGGGGTTTTTCAGCCTGGGGAAGCGAAGGCTCTGGGGAGACCTTAGAGCAGCCTTACAATACCTAAAGGGAGCCTACAGGAAAGCTAGAGAGGGACTTTTTACAAGGACACATAGTGATAGGACAAGAGGTAATGGCTTTAAACTGGAAGAGGGTAGATTTAGATTAGATATAAGGAAGAAATTCTTTATGATAAGGGTGGTGAGGCACTGGAACAGGTTGCCCAGAGAGGTTGTGGCTGCCCCATCCCTGGCAGTGTCCAAGGCCAGGTTGGATGGGGCTTGGAGCAGCCCGGTCTAGTGGACGGTGTCCCTGCCCATGGCAGTGGGGGTTGGAACTGGATGATCTTTCAGGTCCCTTTCAACCCAAACCAATACGTGATTCTGTGATTTGGTAATTAGTAGCAATTCTTATCACCCTTGTACCGGTCAAGTTATCTGCTCATTTGATCTTGTGCAGTATTTCAATATCCTATTTTATATCTTTTTAATATTCTGATTAAGGTGTATATTTTAAATAGCCATCATGGTAATGAAAGCTATACTTGGGGAGATTTTCTTTTAAATATTATCCTTACTGCTGTACTCCAGTGCATGTCTTCTGTTGCTTAATAATGTTATGTATTTCTTTTATGAACTAGCTTTCTGAACAAATTAGAGATGGTAAGGACCCATATCATGGAAAATGCATGCTCCAGCCTTCCTATTGCTTATTGTCAATGGTTGGGTTTCTTTTAGT
Source organism: Haliaeetus leucocephalus (assembly GCF_000737465.1). NCBI lineage: Eukaryota > Metazoa > Chordata > Aves > Accipitriformes > Accipitridae > Haliaeetus > Haliaeetus leucocephalus. The sequence continues at coordinate 2,309,896 of NW_010972477.1, read as the reverse complement.
CTTTAATAACACCTGAAACGTGTATGTACCTGAAAAATGTTTTCCATTCCTTTTATATGTTAACAATTGTGTGCGTGTGTTGAGATTATAGCTGGAGAAGTTTACTCTGTCTTCTTTGAACAGCATAGCTTTTGATAGCTGTGTTCCCACAAACATGTACAGAATGTTTTGGTTTTGTGTGTGGATACTATATAATTTGAGGAGAAGAACAAATTATGTAATGTAATACTGAGAGGATACAAGTGAAAAGGCATGAATCCAAACAATTACTTAGTGGTTGGAACTATTTGACAATATTTATGATCTGTTTGTTTGCTGTTGGTGATATTCCTGAATAAAATGTAATGCATATCAAAACTGAGTACAGGTTTTCCATCCAGAACCTTTAAACAATATATCCGAACACATTCATCCACCTGCCCATTTTTGCATTAGTTCTTTTCAGATTTTAAAGTCCATCTTCTAGGTACAGGGTGTGATATTCTGCAATGTGTTCTAGAGGCAGTGGGTTCTGCTGCCAGTATTTATAATTGCCTTGCTGTTTGGTACTTAATGAAAAAAATGCAAGCAGAATAAGTTTTAATTTCAAATCTTTAAAATTAGTTATGATTTACATACAATTATTTTTATTTTAAATCTTTCTTTAATCTAAATTTCTCCAGTTTTAGCATTTAGTCTTGTGGAAAACTGGACTATTTTAACAAAGGCTGTAACAACTAATTAAAAGAACTAGATCAAGAATGTCAAAACTCAAAGCTTCATATCAGTTTTAATTTGTACTACTCTGCTGAACAATTTGAAGGGTAGCCATACAAAACTAGAAAGAGAGGAGGATGTAGTAATTCAGGGTTTATTCCCAGCAACTGAATTTCACAGAGTGTACAAAGTATTGCTGTTCTGTATGCTCAGAACTGGCTGATCTAAATCTGTAATTTTTCCATAGCCTTTGGCCATTTTGTATCAGTGTTTGGTTTTAATCTGTAATGGTTAACTGGGTGGCTAGAGACATACATGTTATGCATAAGAAATTCTCCTGTGGCAAAATGACCAAAAGCTTTTGAGGATCTCGCTCATAGTGGCTTACATGAGGAAGAACAAGTCGCGCTAAAGGCAACTGGACCAACAGGGCTGTTCTAGACACACACAAAACAGGCAAGCGCTTAGCACATCACCAGAGTTGTCAGGAAATCTCTCTTTTTGTCTGCTACAAATAGAATGTAATACAATATTATTTCTCAAATACTGCAATTTAACCTCTAGACATTTCTTCACTTTTTTTTTTTTTTAATTTTCTTTTTTCACTTGGTATTCTTGGTTTGGATGAAGTTATGTGCTAGTCTTTGTTGGGTGAATATTTTTAACTTCCTGTGTTGGGTCTTTGTGTCACAGAAATGAATTGGGATGGAAACAACAAGAGGCACACCACCCCCCAATTTGTCCTGTATTCACTGTAAATATCCAATGGAAGAATCTGCATTTATGTGATATGAAGAAAAAAAACATAATGTACTGCACAGGTATGGACAGCTAAGAAAAGCAAAAGGGGAGAATTAGCTAATCTTGTATTGTTAAGTAGAAAATCTCATTCTGACCACATTCTTACCTTTTCTCATATGGGACTGTGCCCAGAAGATGTGGTCTATTTCCCATTCTATTTTCTGACTGTGAAGAAGTTACACGTGCCTTAGCTGTAATAAGCAGCAACCATAAACTGCACAGTCCTTTTCATAAAGAGACTAAGTTTTCAGTAGCTTGTAACTTTGAAATAATTTGGACTGAAATCTTGCATGAGAAATGTTTCAGCCACTAATAGAAATCCTTCACAGGGGGAACCTAGCAAAAGGATTTGGCTTTTCCACAGTTTAAAGGAGAGAGGATCACTTGCCCATGTTACACGTTTTATATTTTTTTTCCTTTGGAATACAGCATTCATTAGTACTTTGCTGTCTGGGGAAACAGGAAAGGAGGGGAAGTTTCCAGATAGTAGAGTAATATGTGTTGTTCATGCTAGAAGACAATTGCCCAATGATGAGATGTCTGTTTCTACATGTTCAGAAGACTCACTAAAGCTTGAAACTCAATGCTGGAAAATGTTCGTGGGCTACAGGGGCTGAACTGGCCTCTCTCTGATGGCTTGGAATCCTGCTGTGCTAATTGCCATCATATGGAGACTTTTCAGTTCTTCCTCCTCTCTCTTCATTGGCACCCGGGTGCTACGGGACAGGGAAGTTTGACTGACCTGAATACAGAGCTGAAACTAGTAGAAAGGCAATGAAACCTGGGAAGAATTGAAGATTCCAGAGGCAGCGTGCAGTTCTTCTGCAGCACGATGGGTTATATGTGTATGGACCCCTCTCTTGATTCAGGGGTCAGAACCAAACTCTTAATAGCATGGAGGACCACTAAAGTGTAGAGAAGTAAGCTGCTGTCAGCAGAGTCCTGTAATCTTTGGTGCTGGCGTTGGGTGGCGACTAGGGCAGGAGCATTCATGTAGGGGAAAAGAAAGGGAATTCTGCAAGAAAGCAAGTGTTCTCACTGGTAGATAGGTCCTAAAACTAGCCCCTAGAGACTATCTGTGGTTTTTTAAATGAGAAATTTTAAACAAAGCTATTTGGCTTTGCATTCATTCTATGTCATTGTGCCTACTTAATGGATGTGAGCATAAAAACAGTAACTTGAATTATTGAATTAACTCTGTGCATAAATTGCTGGAGAGTACTTAATCTGTCAAGCTGAACATGAACCAGCGATGTGCGCTTGTGCCAAAGAAGGCTCGTGTCATCCTGGGCTGCAGCAGGAGGAGTGCTGCTGGCAGGCTGAGGGAGGTGCTCCTTCTCTATAGGGCTACTGGAGCGAGTCCAGTGAAGGACCACAAAGAGGATTAAGGGACAGGAGCAAGCTCAGGAGGGAATCTTGTTAAAGCCGATAAATACCTGAAGGGATGGTGCAAAGAGGATGGAGCCAGGCTTTTTTTGGTGGTTCCCAGTGATGGGACCAGAAGCACAAACTGAAACGTAGGAGGTGCCACCTGCCCATCAGGAAACACTTTTTCACTGTGAAGCTGGCCAAGGACTGGCACTGGTTGCCCAAAATCATCATGGATTCTCCATCCTTGGAGGTATTCAGAAGCTATCTGGACGTGGTCCTGGGCAACTGGCTGTAGGTGGCCCTGGTTGAGCAGGGGTGTTGGACCAGATGACCTCCAGAGTTCCCTACCAACCTCACCCAATCTGTGAGTCTGTGATATCACCTAGTAGAGAGGAATAAGGAAAAAAAGAGGGCAGACCTTTATCACTGCTGCTTTCTTTAGTTCATTTGAAAAAGTAGAACTGGGCTTGGTGACCTTGCAGGAGGAACTGAAGGGAAAGCAGAGAACAGATGTGCGAGTGTGTGTATGTTCGCCTGAGCGAGAGCAGAAGTGCTGAGATGTGTCCGCACGGTGTCTTCCCAGCGTGGGGAAGACAGGAGTGAAGAGTGAAGAGCCAGCCTGAGCCCAGCATCGTGCCAGGACGGTGAGCACTGAAAGCACAAGGCAGGCATGCCCAAGAGCGCAGCGACAGCACTTATCAGTCCAAATGAAACTTGTGGAGCCACATCAGAAAGATGTGCCCAGGTCTCAGCTCCCTGGTTGGGAAACGTTTTTCTAACAACTGCTTAAATTTTTTCACAATCAATGTATGCTTGATCTGCCAGTGCGCCACCTTAAAGAGCTCTTCTATCTCTGTCTTTGCATGGGGGGAAGCAGTCAGACAGCTGTTTCAATAGGTTAGTCTACTGAAACTTAGCCATCTTTTTTGTATTATTCTCTTGTAAGACAAGTTACCCATTCACCTGAACATTGTAGTAGCCCTTCCTTCTCTCTGTGCTACTTGGATTCACTTTTTGTTTCGCTAATATAATATAAGCCTGAATGGTCATAAATACTTTCCAGTCTTACTGGAAAACATTGTTTAACACAACTTTAGAATGTGTTTGCCTTTTCAATAACCTCAGTATGTTTTCGGTTTACTGATAGCTAATACATGTCCTTATGTTTAGTTTCCAATTAATTTTCAGTTTTTCTTCAGTTAGTGCCCAGGTTTTCATATTTTACGCTCTCCACTTGTAAGGTGTTGGTACAGTTCTCAGTCATCTGGTTTTATCGTTTGATATCTTCCTCCTCTAAACTGACTGTGTCTCCCAGCTGTGTTGCTTATATGGGTGTTCCCATTTCTTGGGCCTCAGTTAAGGAACATGTTAAAACAAAGGCCCAGATGTTAAACCAAGTACCCAGGACCTTGAACATCCCTCTAGTTACGGCATGGAGCAGGAAATACAATGTTTTGGGGTTTTGTATGATCTTGAAGAAATAATTTTATCTCTCTTTCTTTTCTTTCTCTCTTTATTCTGTACCTTTAATATAAGACCTAGCCTCTTCTTTTAATGTGTTTTGATGTCTAGGAAATTAAAAATAAAAAAAAAAGGCAAGTACAACTAAAAGAAAGCAATGGGTGTATGGACAAATTCAGGCATGGATTACTGTATCCTGGGAGGCTGGTCGTCACTGAAATGACCTGGATTTGATTGTTCCGATATTCTTGGCTGCCCATGGTTCCCTGCACTAAGCGTGACTGCCAAGGTTTCAGTAGCGGTGGGGCTGCGGGGATGACCCGTGCGGGAGGAGGTCAGGTCTGGCCCTGTGATGGTCACAGCCACTCGGCAACAGAGAAGAAGGCCGTTTATGGCACCTCTGCGGAACCGTATTTAAGAAAGGGTGGTAACCACTAGGAGATGCGGGAGAGAGATGCCAAGCAGGAGGGATGCTGAAGAAAAAGAGAGAGACGTGGGAGTGGAGAGGGACAGAACAGGGCTGGACGAAAAAGGTGCACAAGGCGAGATGCCAGGGCAGTGCTAAAGCACAAGCAGCTGTCTGAGCAGGGGCTAGAGCAAAGAGCCACCCAAAAAAGGCCCGGAGCGAAGAGCCACTGATAAGAGACAGAGGAGACCAGAGTGAGGTGTGACTCCAAAGGTCCTGTGGCTGGTGGAGGAGCCCGTGCTGGAGCAGCTGAGTAAGAAACAAGTAGCAGCAAAAGAAAAGGGCCAACAGCGCACTGACCCCAGCCTCCTGCACCGACCGTCCCACTGGTGGGACTGAACGTAACTTGCGGCAGGGAGACTGGGGACCTGAAGTGAGGTGGGGAGAGGTGTCTGGAGGGAAGCTGAGGTGTTTTCACTGAGTGCTGCTTTGTCATTGTTTCTCAATATTGGAATCAATAATTAACTTTGTTAATTGCCGGTTAACTACATTAGGTAAAATTCCATGACTTGAAACTGTTGTTTTTAACTGTGGCACTCCCCCGTGTATAGCACAGTTAGACCTGTTCTCCTGTGCTAAACCAGACCAGGAAAGGGTGCAGATGCCTGGCTGGGGATATATACTACTTTTTTATTATAGCCTGTTGTGTCTAAATTAGTGATGTTCAGTGCAGGACCAATCGATGTGGCATCTAATGTAAGAAAACTCTACGCAAGACCATACAGGAAGGGATGGTGATTTTTTTTTTTAAAGCTCATCTCACACTCACTCTCTTACGTGTCACCCATTCTGTCAGACCTCTTCTTTCATACTCACATATTCAGAAGTACCAAGGTGTGCATATCCAAGTGGTCTGGCCAGGATCGCTTCTGGTGACAGACTAAGGAACACTGGTTACTAAGTCCAAAACACACCTCCTGGATTTTTCTTGATCAGTAAGCACACCCTAGCTCTCTGGGTGTACCTTTTGCATCTTTATAAGCTCACAGTGATTGTCACCTTTTGCTTTTTCATCATGTCCTGCCTCTGAGAGTCATTAGGCAACATCACTAATTTACTATTTATCCTTTTGCCTCCTTCTCTGAAAATAGCCTGTCCTTTGTTTCCTTAAACTAGGTATCTCGGGAAGCTGCATGTTTATGTGCTGAGATTGTGCTGACCTGCTGTTCTGCACCAGGGTCTGGGGTGTGGGTGAGGTGACAGATAAAGTGCAGGGCTCGTTCTACAGCTCAATAGGAAAGGCCTGACAACAAATGGCTTAATAAATAGCTGTTTTGATAGGACAGAATAAATAAGACAGGATAAAAAGAGGAATACAGATAGCAAGTAAACCTTTTGTCCCTTCAGATGCTGAGCAGCACACATGCATGAAGCATCAGAGGGACCCTGGATGGATTTTGCCACCGTACACTGTGCAAATACCATCTGCAGAAAGAAGTTCTTCCTTTTTGGTCCTCTGAAAGGTTTTATTTGAAAAAATACCTATTTGTGAGACTAGATCTCTTTTAAATTAAAATCCACTAAAATCCAAAATATGGTGCTGCATCAACCAGTGTACCCCACCTTTCCCTCTTGTTATCAGAAGCAGCTCAAGAGTGGATTATCAGACTGGTGGCCATGAGACACAGTGCTCTGATTTATTATACAAAAAACTATTCTGGACATGAATAACTGGCGGAAGTGTTCTGAGAGAGTCATCATGTAACCTGAATTTTTTTAGATGCTTGTGGGTGTAGTTCCATCTATAAAGAATGCTAGTGCAAAATTTAGTGGCTTTATTGCTGACTTATTTTGTTGGAAAAAAAAAGTACTCTGTGTTGCACATTGTAAAACTTTGCCAAATATTTTTGACAGATATTTCTCTCTATAATGCACGATGCTGTTTTTTAACCCTTATATTTTATTTTGTTTTTTTGCTTAGCACTTTTCCGCTTTACCCAACTGGTAGACTAATGGTACTTTTAAAAAATATTTTCCACTTGTACTTAATAAACCAAAGTAATATTATTTTAAGCCAATTATTTATTAATCATTGGCTTGCAGGGGAATGTAACAATTCCTAGAGCCAGAGCTTTTGAAACTGAGCTATATAGCTCAGTTGAGATGGTAGCTGTTAAATCACAGCTTTGAGTACATTGCAGTCAACTGCCATAAGGACTGATGACCTCAGAAACCTGAAGAAGATGACCCTCTGATTCCAGTTATTCTCACATCTTTCTGCTTTATGAGACAAATTCATTTTTCTGGCTCACATTAGAAGTTCTGCTGCCATAATAAATGAAGCATATTAAACAAATTTCCAACGTTGAAACTTTTTTTTTAATTGATAATTTAGATAATTTAGTATTAATGTGTGTGTGTGTTGGTTTTGTTTGTTTTTTTCCCCAGCACATCAAGTATTATCCTGCTGCATCTCTGTGATGCAGTCAGAGTGCTAGTTATTGTTCTTCTCCCACATAGGACATATATCCAACATAAAAGCACAAGGCTGACAAACTATGTACTGTTTGTGCTGGGTAACGCAACTGACATGATTTTAGTGATCATTTAACCATGAGCATTTAAATGTGCTCTGAGCCTATTCTAGGAAAAGCCTGATCCCGTGCTGGAGTCTGGTAATGCAAACAGTGGAGCCTTGCTGTTTGTCAGACATGACTTGTATGGCTGGTCCATCAGCACAAAAAAAAAAAAAAAAAAAAAAAAAAAAAGGGAAAGAGCAAGACATAGCAAACCTTCAGATTTGAGGCTTAGAATGTCCTCTAGCAATTTGTGCCTGATTAAACCTCAGTTTAATGCCTGATTTCTTTTCCTCCTTAAACCTATCTGGTCTTGTTCACTGCAGGAGTTTTGCACTCGTAGAGCAGAAGCAGTAGAGCTGTTTCCATGTCTCAGGTATTCCCATTCATAGTCTAACATGAAGTAACCTACCTGTAGCAGGACTTTGACACATGAGAGTATGAAACTGTTGGAGATGTGGACAAATACTCCCCTCGGACATCCTGTTACAGTGGTGATAAAGTGGAAGAAGTCTAATCTAAACACCTGAAGACAAGGATATCTTGATCAGCTTCAGCAAAATTTGACAGAGAGTATGTCTGTGCCTTTTAGTGTGACAAGAACAGTCTTCACCTCCGTTGGGTAGCAAAAAGGATTCTTGTATTAGCTTTTATTGTTGACTAGAAAATACTCTCGTTTTACTCTAGTTGACTGTTTGCTTTGTATTTTGTAGTTGCTTGGCTTTTGTTTGTAACAGATGAAGGCCTAAATTAAGAGTGGGACTCAGCTATGCAAATACTTCCAAGGAATAAGCACTAAGTGGCAAAATAAGACATTAGACCTAAATCAAATAACAACAAAGAATATGAGAACCTTTATTGTGTTTGGCCCTTTACTTCTTGTCATGTTGAACCACATGCTCCCTAAGCAGTACAGAACAGATTCAGTTTTGGTTTAGTTTGGGTTTTGTTTTGTGTTGTTTTTAAACTGACTTTTCTATGGCTTTATGTAGTAACAGTACCTGAGAAAGTAAGGGAATTGCAAATGAAATGCTAACTCCTTTTATGCTAATAGTAAAACTTCTAGTTTTAGTGGGCTAGAACTTCACATGTTGATTCTAGGCTGAATTACACTAAATCCACATGCAGTACCAGCGTATATTCACGCTGATGGGATGAGCTCTGACAAAGCCTTGTTTGTCTTAACACCACTAGAAAAAGAAAGTATCACAACTAAGACTGTTGGAGAGACTTATATTATTGTCTCTAGCTGAGAAAAAAGATGACATGTGGTAGCTGCTTGGATAACAATCACTTAGTTTTAACACAAATCTACATCTCTTATCACTTCATTTTCTAATCAATGAACACTTGTTAACAGTAGTCTGTTATAAAATGTCACAGTAAAAGAATTATTACTTTTACACAAAGAAAATTGTTGTGGAATTTAGTGCCAGGGGCAGTCAGCGACATTTGAGATGAACAACTGGGTGAGTTTAAGAAATGCTTCATATGTTTTCATATCTGCTGACACAAAGTAATTTAAGCTAAACTGAACAAAAACGTACCTAGCTTCTCAGATTCTAGCAGCTAATTGCTGCGAGTACCTGAAGGGCTGCTTCTGTTCTTTGGGCAGTCTTGGTAAAGTTTCGTTTTTACTTCCCCACCTCTCCCCGAAGCATTTGAGAATGTAGGTCACCAAAGGCAGAACAGTGCTGACAAAGTCTTGCACTAAGGAAATAGCTTGGCATGGCCATTTCCATATAAATGCCATCAGGTTTTGTTTACTGTCTTAACTGCAAATCTTCAGTATTAGACTTCACTGATGCTTACCCTCTCTGCAGTTCTGAGGTTCGCTTCCTGGCCATTTCCCCTCCTGTCAAAAAGAAAAACGTGATTTATATCTCCTCCTGAGACTATTTTAGGGCTCTGAATAAATGCTGAGCTATCAAAGGTAGAGTGGAGTTGGGACTATATGTGATAAATCGAATAAACTATCAAAAAGGGACAGCAAAATATTTTTCAACAGTTAACTGAGGGAAAAACAAGTCAGAAAATGAATAAGGCTGCAGCAAATACTTTAGTCTTTGTCCATTGTATGAAATGATGCAGAATATAGATATTTAGAAGTCTTTAAGTGCTGTGGGCTTTTGAATGTGCCATCTTTAACTACAAAGTCAGTGTCTTTAACTACAAAGTCACTTCACATAAAGCTGAGATATTCAGTGAATGAAGGACCTGCCTTAAAAAGCTTTTTTTCAAAGAACTGCCTCTTGTCATAACCTTCACATCACTGAATGCTTCCCTAATAAAGACTTTTTTTTTCCTTTTAAGTAATGGCTTTGTGCTACAATATCTCTATGCCTCTCAGATATCCTGACTGTAAAATGGATTAGCTCCAATTTATGTCCGCAAAACAGATGCAGAGGGAGATTGAGCATGTTGCTAGCTGCTCCATGGAAAGCCTGTAGAAAATACGCTACTGGAATCCAGGTTTCTTAACTCTTGATCCAAATTATTGGATCTGCTGCAGAAGTTTATCCTTTTCTAGAGCTGTTCTGCATTGTCCTACTTTGTCCCTTTTCATTTTTTGCCAGGGGATTGGGGAAAAGAATATAATATAGGTTAGAATGCATTCTATCTGAAAGAAAGAGCATATGATAAGGTACTCCTAAAAAGGGTCTGTGTGCAACAGTGAGTGAGATAGACTGGTTTTAACTTTATAGCTTCTGAAGCTCTGTGTGCTCTGATTCAAGCTCAACTTTTCATTAATTTTGGGGTTTGATGGGTGCTTTGGCAAATAAAAATAAATAAAGGATTCCATTCAGGTAAGGCATTTGCAGGACTGTGCTCTGTACTGTTAGTGCGATCAAGTTATTTCATTAATACATGCGCACATCTCCTGAACTCTGGCTTCTATATTTGCATGATTTTATTATTAATTTATATTTCAGTAAAGTTGATGAGCAGCACTGATTCCATAAATGTAATTGGATTAGTTTCTATGCAAAGTTACAGTACAGCACATTGCAAAATACAGAATGTTCTAAGTCAAACTTCCTGTGCGTGACAATGGCTCTTTATGCTTGTCTACCTATTTGAAATTCTGCCACATTGTTTATACGATTAAATATTCCTTGCAATTTTATATCTAAAAAATGTATTTGTACTGCTAATAGGAGTCTGGCAGGTAGCTAGTTTTGCCCTCCTGTAAGGGCCTGAGACTATACCAATAGCTGTACATAAATTGACTATGTATAATGTAGTATGACATATTGACAATATGTATGTTGCACATACATATACAAAGGACAATATATTTATGACTATTTGTATAACTTGGAAAATCATGCTTGATTTTTACCAGATGAAAGATTGGAGTAAATTTAATTGCTTTTTAGTTCCTGTAACTATTCCAAGAAGTGGTTTAAAAAAAGCAACAACAACAGAAAAAAAACCCTATTTTTCTAAATGGAGTGACTACCCAGATTAAAAAATTATTTCATCATTTTGATGGATATTTCAACCAAATGAATACTCTCTGATTCACACAAATATTCTGATTAAAACTTACCACATTTGAAAATTACAAGCAAACTAAAGTGACCTTTTATAATAATAATGCAATCTTGGTGATACATTTTCCTACCCAGGCCTGATGACTTGAAAAAGCATTTCATTTACTGTTTAAAAGTTCTGGCTCAAGACACGACGTAACCACTGATTCACTGAACACCCAGTGTTGATGTAATCTATCATTTTGTCAGTGTTGCATCTCATCTCTCTCAGTCTGGGAACCGATGTTGGCCACAACGTTTTCCAACTCTGGTGGAACTGGCTTAATGTATTAGCAAAGGAGCTGCCTAAGCAGGAAAGAATTCTCTGTCTTGTAGAGAACTAGGGAAGGAAGGAGGAAAAAGCAAAAAAATATTCAAAATAACAAAACCTCTGAACAGAATTCATATGAGGGTAAACATTATAGAAATAACAGGGATGGGCAGTAAGTCTAGCAACTTGAAAAGAAGCTGTGTCAACTGCAGGAAGCAGATCTGCATCCCTCCCAGAAATCTTTGTCTTGAAATGAAAGAAGAACTGGCATGTTAGCTGATGGAGAGAATGAACTAGGGAAATATGCAGTCTTCATTAAAATCAGTAATATTCTGGAATTCAGCATGAAATCTGGTTGTGCTTTTCTTATTGTGAAGCTCTGAAAAGGGTAACTGTAGGGCCAGTTTTTCTGCTCTTTGTTGCCATCACCCCAGAGGCAAGAAAAGTTCATCCTTAAACTGTGGCTCGTAGGAATTTTGCGTTCAGAAAGTCCCTGCGGGACCCAGGGTACGGCCAGCGCCTGCACTCTGCTCAGTTCCCGGATTCTAAGGAAACACAATCCTGCTGCAGTGGCTTGGGAATGTCTAACAAGAGTGTGTCAGAGAGGATGACATTTGATCAATCATATTTTCCAATGTTTATTTAGAAGAGCAAAAGGGAACTTAAAATGCTAGGTCACACTGACAAATCATCAGGTCAGGTCGCATGTGAACTTACTCGGTGGCCTGTGCCTAGAGGAAAAGATGGTATCCTTCAGCCAGAGCCTACAAACACAGCTGTACTAAGCCCTTGGGGAAATGCAGCTAATCTTAGGATAAAATAGTGAGATCTCAAGGTCATAATCAAGAGTCCTTTTTTCTTGTGAGGGAACGGACTTCCAGAGGAGATTGAGCTAATCAAGGGCTGGACTACTTTCAGGATTTGCTGTGAGGCCCTGTTCTGTGGCAGAGCACTACTGTCTTATCAGTGTAAAACTGAATAGATTATTTTCTGGACTAAGAAAAATCATTCTTTGTGCAGGGATGAGAGAAGGCTTCTGAGAGCTCTAGGGAATTCATTGTAACTGTACAATGTAAAGTAAGTGTACTGAGTGCTGCAGAAATTCACAACATAGATGCATGTTGGCATTCACATTATTTTATTTTTTTAATAAATGTCCAAGGCACACATAGCACTCAATGATAGCATTCTTGAGTGAAAAGTGAAAATAAATGCAGACAATGAAGAACTGCCCAATCTCCCACTTTAAAATATGGAAGGAGTTAATTTGCACACAGGATTAAAATTAATCCAAAGTTACATTACTTTATTAAAGTAGTGCGATAATGTGGTGGGTTGACCTTGGTTAGCTGCCAAGTGCCCATCAAGCCACTCTATCACTCCCCTTCCTCAACAGGAGATACAACAAAAGGCTCATGGGTCA
>NW_010972477.1:2292349-2294909 GCF_000737465.1 Haliaeetus leucocephalus | reverse complement strand
AGGGGACAACATCAGGCTTGCCCGTGATAAGCCATGGGATGACACACCAAGGTTTGAGGGATGGGGTGCTAGCGAGGGCCCTCAGCCTGTTGCTGCGAGACATGCTGGGTACACTGGAGCACACTTGTAGTCTTAAGGAGGCGAGCCAGGGGCTGCTGAGGTAATAGGAGTCAACAGGGAAACACCGGTGAAATACCTCAAACTAATTAAGCTGTGTTCCTCTAAAAAGATGACACAGCTGACAGCCCATTTGAAATGCCTCTACACCAATGCATGCAGCATGGGCAACCAACAGGAGGAGTTGGAAACCACCATGCTGCTAGAAAGCTATGACCTAGTTGCTGTTACTGAACTTGGTGGGATGAGCGCCATGACTGGAGCGCGGCTGTTGATGGCTACAGGCTGTTCAGAAGGGACTGGCGAGGAAGGAGGGGTGGAGGGGCTGCCCTCCACATCAAGAAATGAAGAGTGAGAAAAGTTGTCTTGGAACAACAGCCATGAGCAGGTTGAAACCTCATGGATAAGAATTGGAGACCAAGGCAACAAAAGGAACCTTGTGGTTGGTGTCTACTACTGGCCACCTGATCAAGGGGATTCTCTTGACAAAGCCTTCTTACTTGAGCTACAGGAGGCATTGCAATCACAGGCTCTCATCCTGCTGGGGGACTTCAGCCATGCTGACATCTGCTGGAGAAGTGGCACGGCGAGCTGTAGGCAATCCAGGAGACTCCTGCAGTGCATTGAGGTTAACTTCTCAAACCAGGCAATAGACAGCCCTACCAGAGGGGATGAGTTACTGGACCTGTTGGTCACCAATGCAAGTGAGCTAATCAGAGATGTCAAGACTGGAGGCAGCCTGGGCTGCAGTGATCATGCACTAGTAGAGTTCACAGTCCTGAGGGATACGGGACAGGCAATGAGTAAAATCAAGACCCTGAATTTTAGGAAAGCAAAATTGCAGCTGTTCAAGTAGTTAGTCAATAGGACCCCCTGGGAAAATGCCCTCAGGGACAAGGGAGCAGAACAGAGCTGGCAGATCTTTAGGAACGCTTTCCATAGGGCGCAAGAGCTCTCGATCCCCACGTGTAAGAAATCAGGAAAGGAAGGCAAGAGACAAGCATGGATGAGTCAAGACCAGCTGGTCAAACTAAGAGCAAGGAGGAAACGCACAGGCAGCGGAAGGAGGGACAGGTGGGAAGATTATAGGGATGCTGCCTGGTTGCATAGGGATGGGGTCAGGAAGGCCAAGGCGCAGCTGGAGCTGAACTTGGCAAGGGATGCAAAGAACAATAAGAAGGGCTTCTATAGGTATGTCAACCAGGAAAGGAAGGTCAAAGAAAGTGCACTCCCCTGATGAACATGATTGGCAAACTGGTAACAACTGGGAGACTGGGAGAAGGCTGAGGTACTCAACAATTTTTTTGCCTCAGTCTTCACTGGCAATCTCTCCTCCCACACCTCTCAAGTGGATGGACCACAAGGCAGGGACTGTGGGAGCAAAGTCCCTCCCACTGTAAGAGAAGATCAGGTTCAAGACCATACCTCATTTCATGCTAATCTATACTGCATTCATTTTTGCCTTCAAAACTAGGCTCTGATTTAAAGCTGTACCTGTCTTCATCTGTTTCTCAGCTGTATGGTAGGGACTCTTCCTGAACCTCAAGCCAGCTCAAGCTTCATGAAGGGTAGGTTTCCTGTGTCCACACAGTGAAGGAGAAAACTTGGAAAAAAAATACAACATAATTTTGTATTGTGCTTTCATGAGAGATCACAAGTGCATTTGCCATACTCTACCACAAAACCTTCATCGGTAGCACAGCCAAACTCAATCCTAACATGAAGGGGCTTTACAGCATTTATGACATTCTGGGTCATTTCAATAATTGCCTTAAGATACTGAAACAGGAGTTTATAGACCAGTTTTATAATAGTTGATAAACTATTACTGTGCATCTCAAGGCAAGTATAGGTATGCAACAGTTTTTCAGTTAGCTATGTATCTATCCTGCATTTGAAAAACTGAGACTCTACTGCACATTAACTGGATCTTTTTGCTTTTTTTCCCTCACCTCTGCAGGCAGATTGTTTTAACCCGATTCCAGCACAGCAGCGATCAAGGTGTAGCTCACCAAGCTCCACCGGGCCCTCGGAGCCGGGTTACAAATTCACAAACGAGGATGCACAAAGTTCATTGCCTTTCTGCCGACTCCTGAACCGTCGCTGCACCTCTCTGCTGTGCCAACCCCAGGCCTGCTCCTAGGCAAGCTGAGGGAACGCCAGGTTTATCGGGAGCGCCTACCGCAGCACGCAGCCTAGCCTTTTTAAGTGAATTTTTATTTACTTCACGTCAACGAAGTAAACACAGCTTACAGCACCGCCCAGCAGCAATCCAGACCCAAACCTGGCAGAGCCCGGCGGGACGCAGAGGCCTGCGCTGCCCCTCGGTCTCCCCTTCTCCCTCGGGAAGGGGGAATAGGATGCTCGAGATGGCGGAAGCTGCTGGACCGGGCCTCGACGCCCGACGCTAGCCGGGGCGAGGTGGGGTGGGTGGCCGGCCCTC
>NW_010972477.1:2290491-2292339 GCF_000737465.1 Haliaeetus leucocephalus | reverse complement strand
TCCCCGCGTCGCCCCCCGGAGCCTCCTCCACCTGCCCCTGCCCCTTCCCACCTGCTGGCGGGCAGAAGCACCGCCGGCCGTAACCGGCCATTTAAGGCAGCAACGGCGGCAGCGGCCCCCCCCCGCGCTAACTCATTACCTCAGGCTCCGCTGAGGGAGGGGCGGGAGTGGCCGCCTGCCGGACAGCCCGCCCGGCCTATGGCCTGGGGGCGGCGCCGGCCGCTGGCCAATGCCCGGGCAGCGAGGGCGGTGCCTGCCGTGAGAGCCGCCGCCGGCTTGACAGGGGCTGCCGAGAGCGGCGGGAGACGCGGGCGAGGGACAGGTTGGGTTTTGGCGGCTGACCGGCCGCCCCTCCGGAGCTCGGCGGTGAGTGGGCGCCTCTCGCGGGGCGAGACCCTCTTTTTAAGGTGTGCGTGTGTGGGTTTCCCTCCTTTTTAGCGCGCTGGCTAATGGATTTCTATTCGGCGAAGGAAAGCGCAAGGTGAGGGGGCTGGCGCCTCCCCGCCCTGGCCGTTAACGTGAGGCGAGGGGCTGACGGGCGCGGCGGCGGCTTTCCTCCTTAGGATTAACCCCTCGCTGTCGTCCCGTCCCCCCCTTTTCTCTTCTGCCAGAGGCCCCGGGGAAGGGAGGGCCGGGGAGAGCCGCTCTCCCTTGCCCGTCCCTTCGGGATGGGCCCCGGCAGCAGCCGCATCGCCCGCCGCCCCCGGGGAGGGGACGCGCGGCCGTACCCTGTGTGTGAGGGGGGTGGGCTGCCCTCCCCCCCCCCCATCCCCGGGTCCTGCCGGCGCTGCACCGGCGGGTGGGTGGACGGGCGGTGCTGCCTCAGGGCGGCTGGGAAGCCCGGCTCTGCCTGAGGAGCTGGGGGGGGGGAGATCCACCTTGCGCCCCCCCCCCCCCTTGCAAAATGTCGTGGTGTTTATCGAGAGGCGACAACAAAGGCTCAGCCGCTGCGGCTGCTGCTTCGCGCTCTCCTGCAGAGCCAGCGGTCCCCTTTTATGGAGATCGATGGGTAAAGACGATTCGCCCCTTTTTTTTTTTTTTTTTTTTCATTTTAAATGCCCAAGCGTCAGCCGAAGGGGCTTAGTCTCCGAGATGGTGTCCTCCCTGAAAACCGGCGTCAGGTGTGGGAGGCTGTTCGGGGGCTGCAGTGTAACACCCGCAGGTATCGAGCCAAGTACAGTCAGTGGTCCAGGCTGGAAACCGGGACGAGTCCAAAATCCCACGCATTAACCTGCAATCCCAGAATTTGCTCGAAAACAAATACACCCAGCCCACCACCCCCCCATCAGCAGCGGCTGCAAGTATTTATTCAATCCTGCGTACAAGCTCTTCTACCCGGGTGAAATTCTTCCACCTGGGCGTGTGCTACAAGGTGGAAAGTGTGTGTCTTCAACGTTGACAGCTTTGAATCTTGCAGTAGATGCTGCTGACAAGCCATTTCCCTATTCTTGCTTCGCAGGGTCTACGTGAGCAGGTTAAGAGGTGTGGGGGGGAATTCTTTCAGATTTTACAGAGGATTGCATAACGGCTTATGTTTATTTGAAAAGAAAAGGAGGGGCAAAACCAACCCCCAGCCTGAAATGAAACACATGATACCAGATGGTTTTCACTGGCTTTTACTGAGCCTTTACACTGCTTTCTCAACTAGTATTATTAAATAGCATGCTCTAGAAGGTTGGTGAGTGTTAGTGTGTTAATGGAACATTAAGGTTTGGGTTTTTTTCTTCCTCTGGTGCTGTGAAGACTTGGGGGGGGGGGAGGGAACAGAGAGATACCTATACACTTTCATAGTCTCAGGCTTAAAATAGCATGACTGTTTATTGAATGTATACAATTTATTCATTCTTA
>NW_010972477.1:2285982-2289753 GCF_000737465.1 Haliaeetus leucocephalus | reverse complement strand
AGAAACTAACCTTTTTTCTCCTCCCCACCCTGGCCCCTGGAGGATGAGCTACCTGGCAGACTGTGAAGTGAAGGATGGAACGGAGGCCAGCAAAGATTATGTTGGCAGAACATGCTTGCCTTGGGGTATCCTCAATTTCTTTGTGTGACTCATTTGTCTTTACCAAAACTGGATGATGGCACATTTTCAACAGCATGCATTCAGGACTAGGAACTAAATTCATAAATTTAGTTAAATTAAATTGCTAAATTAAACCTCTAAATCCCTCTCTATTTGAGGACAGGGGGTCTTCAAAGTGTGACCAGAAATTAAGAGTTGTTAGGTTATTTGATAAAAAGCTCACCTCTGCACTAACTGTAGCACAGAGCAACAATGGCAAGCAGAGGAACCTCCATCCTTATGGGGAACTCAGAGAAACAGATCCCATGTCCCAGTGCCCCTCAGGACTGTCACAAAAGAGAACTGACACCCATCATTCAGGTTCAAGAGACGTTGAAGAGAAGAGTTGGAAGGGACCTACAACGATCGTCTAGTCCAACTGCCTGACCACTCCAGGAATGACCAAAAGCTAAAGCATGTCATTAAGGGCATTGTCCAAATGCCTCTTAAAACACTGACAGGCTTGGGGCATCGACCACCTCTCTAGGAAGCCTGTTCCAGGGTTTGGGCACCCTCTTGGTAATGAAACGTTTCCTAATATCAAGTTTCAACTCCCCTGACATTCAAGGACTCTTGAGATTGCACAAGACTTCTTATGGCATGTTTAGGGGACAAACCAAAGGCAGAGAAAGGGAGGGATCATGGTGGCTTGGAGAGAAACAAGTGTGGTTAAATAGAGGGCTAAGAAGACAAAAGGGGTCACTGGTGTAAACAGGTTGCTGGTCAGAACGCTTGTCTGGCCATGCCCTGCACCTGGTCATCACCTGCTGTCTTGATGCCTCCTTAGATTTCATTTCTAACTATTTTCCTGGATGAGGGGACTCTCTGTTTTGTGTTGATGTGATCGTATGGAGGTCTAAGTGTCAGCAACTGGAGTCAGACCATGGATTATAGGGCCTGCATATCAACAGTGGAGAGACTGGAGTGAGTAAAAACAAGTGCCAACAACTGCAGTGTGGATCATGGGTCATATGTGTCTGTGGTGCAAGCAACTGGACCAAGCCAGAGTAAAAATATCAAGCCAAACTAGGTAGAAAGGAGGTTAAGAGGCTTGGGAACAAGATGTGTCTCTGGGAGTGGGGCAATTGGAGAAGCTGGCTTCCAAAGGGACCAGGAGGTCTTTGCCAGCTGATGGAGAGGCTGTAAGATCTGAAGGTCAACTGAGAGACTGCATATGTGTGTGTTTCTGTGCGGGAGGCAACTGGGGAGGAGAACAAGGATCCAGGCTGGATGGACTGCATGTCTAAGCTATTGGGTAGTGTGTGCCCAGTTACTGGAGGGATCCACAGCATGCGTGTTCATGTGCCTCTGTGTGCAAGGAAATCTGTACCAGCAGCTGGAGTGGGACTGTGGGGTCTGGGGACTAGCATGCCCACATGTCAGCAACTGGGGAGACCTGGGATCCATGGCCAGTTACTGGATGAACTGTGTGTCTAAGCCTAGCTACTGAGAGCACCATAGTGCGTGTTTGTGAGCGAGGAGGTCTGTACCAGCATCTGGAGTGGGGTTACAGGCCCTGGGGACTCGTACGTCTAGGGTATAGCAGCAGGGGAGATCAGGGATCCAGGTACCACCAGATCCATAGTGCGTGTGCCCATGAGTGAGGTCTGTCCCAGCAACTGGAGTGGGATTGCAGATCTTGGGGGCTCATATGTCCAGGGTACAGCAGCAGGCGAGATCGGGGATCCAGGGATAAACTGAGTATCTAAGCTCAGCTACCGGAGGAATCCACATTATATATATCTGTATATATTTCCTACTAACAACGGACCTCCATCCTGAACAGCCAAAGGGCAACAAGATGAGGCTATTGGTGTTGTTTGTGTTTGTGTGAGTGCTGAGCATTTCTGTCTGTACTGATCTGTGTAGCTGTGCATGTGTGTCTGTGTACGTATGTGTTGCAGAAATGTGTTCGTATGTACATGCCTACTGGGAATACATGTTTAGTCTCACTACTGATTGGAGGTGGAGGCATGGAGCTGCAGCAGCCTTGCCTCTATCAGACTACAGGATGTGATAAACTCTAACAAGTTTGGAACCATGCTCTGCTCTCCTGGAGACAGAAACAGGAACATCCACCAGAAAAAAAAAACAACCACGACCAAGGGGATCCTGTATTGTCTCCTCACCAGGCAGAAGGCAGTAACTTAAAGGAAAGGAGTGAATGGAGCCAAGTCTACACTCAGGGCAGCAGGCACACACCCTCCTTGCCTACCTCGCCTTCCCAGGTGCCTCTATACAACAGGTATGATGTTCTGGATTTGGAAGTTCAGCAAACTGGTGATGTGGCTGGTGGTCCATCTACACCAAAGGTGTTGCCAAGATCAGAAAGGCCTACCCCCTGTATCATGACCACCACCACAAGCAAGAAAAGATGGGTTATAGTTGTAGGTGACTCCCTTCTGAGGGGAACAGAGGGTCCAATATGCCAGACAGACCCCCCTCCCAGGGAGGTCTGCTGTCTCCCTGAGGTCCGGGTTAAGGAAGGACATCGTAAGGAAACTTCCTAGCCTGATACAGTCCTCAAACTATTACCCATTACTGCTCTTCCACGTGGGTGGTGATGAAGCTGCAACACGTAGTCCAAGGGCAAGCAAAAGAGACTTCGGGGCCCTGGGACGGTTGGTAAGGGAATCTGGAGCACAGGTAATTTTTTCCTCCATCCTTCCAGTTGCAGGCAGCAATATTGGAAAAAACAGGTGGACCCAGTCTATTAATTCATCACTTTATGATTGACATCACTGCCAGAATTTTGGGTTTTTCAATAATGGGATGGTCTACATGAGGGCTGCTGGTGTCAGATGGGATTCATCTTTCTCAAAGGGGGAAGAGGGTCTTTGCTCATGAGCTAGCAGGTGTCTTGGTTTCGGCTGGGATAGAGTTAATTTTCTTCTTAGTAGCTGGTACAGTGTGTTTTGGATTTAGTGTGAGAATAATGTTGATAACACGCTGATGTTTTAGTTGTTGCTAAGTAGCGCTTATCCCAAGTTAAGGATTTTTCAGTTTCCCATGCTCTGCCAGCAAGCAGGTGCACAAGAGGCTGGGAGGGAACCTGGCCAGGACAGCTGACCCAAACTAGCCAAAGGGATATTCCATACCATGGAACGTCATGCTCAGTATATAAACTACGTGGAGCTGGCCAGGAGGGGCCAATCGCTGCTCAAGCATCAGTCAGTGGGTGCTAAGCAATTGCATTGTGCATCACTTGTCCTTTCTTGGGTTTTATTTCTCTCTTTTTTTGGTTATATTCCTTTTCTTTACTATTATTATAATAATAACAACAATAATAAAATATAATATTTTATTTTACTTTAGTTATTAAACCGTTCTTATCTCAAGCCACAAGTTTTACTTCTTTTTTTTTATTCTCTCCCCCATTCCACTGGGAGGGGGGAGGAGTGAGCAAGCGGCTGCATGGTGCTTAGCTGCTGGCTGGGTTTAAACCACAACAACAGGGCTGATTGACAGAGCTTTAAACTAGGCTTGAAGGGGGGAAGGGGACAACATCAGGCTTGCCCGTGATAAGCCATGGGATGACACACCAAGGTTTGAGGGATGGGGTGCTAGCGAGGGCCCTCAGCCTGTTGCTGCGAGACATGCTGGGTACACTGG
>NW_010972477.1:2197032-2282776 GCF_000737465.1 Haliaeetus leucocephalus | reverse complement strand
ATAACGGCTTATGTTTATTTGAAAAGAAAAGGAGGGGCAAAACCAACCCCCAGCCTGAAATGAAACACATGATACCAGATGGTTTTCACTGGCTTTTACTGAGCCTTTACACTGCTTTCTCAACTAGTATTATTAAATAGCATGCTCTAGAAGGTTGGTGAGTGTTAGTGTGTTAATGGAACATTAAGGTTTGGGTTTTTTTCTTCCTCTGGTGCTGTGAAGACTTGGGGGGGGGGGGGGGAACAGAGAGATACCTATACACTTTCATAGTCTCAGGCTTAAAATAGCATGACTGTTTATTGAATGTATACAATTTATTCATTCTTAAAATGTCAATGGCCATTTCCTTAATCCTTTAGCAATAAGCCATTTCTTTTTCAAATTATGTTTTTTACAGGCCCTACCCCAACTCAACGTCACCCCTCCCAAAACCAAAATAAAATGCAGTTTTGAATGCTTTTGTACCTCTCTGGGTCACAGTCATATGCCTTTAAATAGTCCATCATTTGTAACTGCTGAAGTGTATGTTCAGTATTAAATCATAGTACAGTGTAATGCTTAGACAGCATGCCATGCAAGGATCAAATTGCAGATAAAGTTCACATAGGAATCTCCTGCAGTGCTTGCACTTGACCCTTGTAAATGTAAGAAAAGATCTTTATAAATGGAAATATACATCCAGCAAGTAGTTGTTTCTGTGCCCAGTTTAAACTGTGGATTGACTGTGGTGAAAAATAATGTCATCTTATTTACTTTTTTATAGTAGGTATATTAATTCCAATTACTTTCTGTAGGTAGCTGTATGATAGGAGTTAATTTTACTTCTTGTACCTCGAGCTTAATTTGGAAAAAAAAGGAAAAAAAAAAAGTGGCTCTTTTAAGGAGGGAGGCAGGCAGTTATATCAATTTATGTTAAGATTTGTGTATTCTGATTATAAGTAGAGGCAATTACTTGTACTTAATATATCTCAGAATGCTTTAGAGAATAAACCTTCCAATGTTTAAACTTGATGACTTGCTCTCAGTTGATAAGCTAAGATGCAAATTAAAATAATATCAGATTTTTTCTTTCTTTGCATACTTTGATTATGTAAGTCTTCAGTATGCGAATGTGACTGTATTCACAAGCCTGTATCACTGCATGAAGAAAAATGTTTAACAAGAGCAGTCTTTCCTGTGGTGTAGTCACTCAATGATGTCATGTCCTTTCTATTTGTACATGCATACTGCTTGCAGCCCTTGCATAAATGAAATGGACTCTTTTCAATGAGCAACAAACTGGGTTTTTTTCTCCCTCCGAAAACCTTTTTTGTGCTGTGCGTAACTGAAATTAAATGCAGGTGTATAATTTTCACCCTTAGTGTTTTTCTGCCATACTGGCATGACTGTTACAGGTGTAAGTGCTTTTAGGTGCCTCTGCCAGTTAGCTGAAAAGAAATGTTTTGCTTGCTGTTTGTACTGCCCTAGTGTCTGGGAGCTGTGAACAGGGACATTAACTAATGTGTTAGGTGCAATATAACCATGGAACAAAAACTTTCGACTGGCCCCCAAAATATTATGATCCAAAATACAGAATAAGACCACTGTAATGGGTACAAAACAGGGAATGCAGCTGTTTTTAAGAAGAATACATCAGTACATGTATGTGCATTATCCAGCTATGTATTTTCTCTTTCTTGTATGTTAGAGCAAGGGAAATTGTAGAACTTAATGTAAGACTCGCACAGTTCTCTGAGGGAAGTTCTGGTATCAAAGGGCACTCTTGGGACATGTGAATAATAGCTTGGGTTTGGTTTTTTTTTTTAAATGTATTTAACTTGACTAGATGCCGAAAGTTAAAATAAAATAAAAAACCCCCTGCATCGACCCAATAGGAAACATTTCATCTTCAGGCTGCTTAATTTTTACCATTCTTTAAGGTCATTTTTTAAAATTTTGAAATGGAGTTTTCATTTCAAAATCAAAGTGTTAGGCAGGGAAAATCAAATTGCTTTGCCTTTTCCCCAATATTTTCGATAAGCTGTTTTAGCTCTTTCTTCCTCTTATCTCCCTCATGTGCCCAAGCCCACAGAAAATACTTAGTAACAAATACACCTTCAGCAGAAAGAAATTTCTTAGGGAATGCATCAGCCTGCCCATCCCAAGTTGCCCATACATAAAGTGCTATAAGAATTTCCCATTGCAACGCAGTCTGGTTATTGGAATACTTGGAAATAGTAGTGAAAGTCACAGTACGTTGAGAGGATGTTATTGGTAAAATACCCCAGTATAAATAAGGTCTTTAAGTACACAGGGCCTGTACGTGGGGTACAGGGCAAGTACGCAGTCTGTTCAGGTTTCAGGACGCTTTTTGTGGCTGGGTGTTCATCTCAAGTGCTGACAGAACAGAACAGACTGATTTTGTGCTGGTCATTTTTCTTGGCTCGCAGTGTATGTCCATCAAAACAAATTGGAAGTTTTTCCTCTATTGTTAGGTGTTACGTGTAGTGGGTGGGCAATTAAGATTCCCTCTTAGCAGGAGCAAACTGAACTGTGTCAGGACTCTAAGGCAGATGTCATAGAAGCCTAGGTTCTTACTCTTGCCAGTTGTCTTAAGGTTGCCTCTTCTTTTTCTTTTCCTCCTCAGCTTTCCCCTGCCTCAGAGTATCCTGAGTGTGTGATCTTAACTTACCTTGTCATGGATCGAAAACCAAGAGTATACACACCAAAGCTTCAATGCATTATGGGCAGATGAAAAGATAAAAATGAATCTGCAGTACAACTGTCTTAAATAATCTTATGAAGTTAATCCTTGCCCAGTTTGGCTAATCTTAAGAATATGCTTGTGTGTCACTGTTCAAATATTGGAGCATTTGGTAAAATGAGCACAGAGAAACTTAAAAAAAAATAAAGGATCTAACAGTTTTTGCTTGAACCTCTAAGGGATGCAGTCCTAATTCAAGCAAGTTCTTAAGTGCACAGTTGAGGAATGGTGTTCTATTGGATCAGCGCTAAGAAAATTCTTGCAATGGAAATTCAAATGCTAAGACGTCTTGCTCACAAAAGCGTTCTTTTGTTGTTGATGACTGCTTATTTTTAAATTAAAGACAAATATGTGTCTGCCTGTCTCATCCGGTTTCACTGTCGGAAGGACCAGTACCTGAACGGTTCATCTTACAGGAGTTTATAGATGTGAAAGAACTTATTGACGATTTAGAAGGGAAGTATTCCCTTCTTATTTTGTTCTGAGCGGTGGGTAGTTGAAAAAAATCTGTACTTAAAGGTTAATTTATTGTCCTGGTTTCAGCTGGGATAGAGTTAACTGTCTTCCTAGTAGCTGGTACAGTGCTATGTTTTGAGTTCAGTATGAGAAGAATGTTGATAACACTGATGGTTTCAGTTGTTGCTCAGTAGTGGTTAGACTATAGTCAAGGATTTTTCAGCTTCTCATGCCCAGCCAGGGCACAAGAAGTTGGCACAGGACACAACCAGGGCACCTGACCCAAACTGGCCAACGGGGTATTCCATACCACGGGACGTCCCATCTAGTATAGGAACTGGGAAGTGGGGGTGGGGAATCGCCACTCGG
Source organism: Haliaeetus leucocephalus (assembly GCF_000737465.1). Taxonomy (NCBI): domain Eukaryota; kingdom Metazoa; phylum Chordata; class Aves; order Accipitriformes; family Accipitridae; genus Haliaeetus; species Haliaeetus leucocephalus. The sequence goes on along the minus strand of NW_010972477.1, from coordinate 2,279,208 downwards.
GGACTAACTGGGTGTCGGTCGGCGGGTGGTGAGCAGTTGCCCTGCGCATCATTTGTACATTCCAATCCTTTTATTACTACTGTTGTCATTTTATTAGTGTTATCATTATCATTATTAGTTTCTTCTTTTCTGTTCTATTAAACCGTTCTTATCTCAACCCAGGAGTTTTACTTCTTTTTCCCGATTTTGTCCCCCATCCCACTGGATGGGGGGGAGTGAGTGAGCGGCTGTGTAGTGCTTAGTTGCTGGCTGGGGTTAAACCACGACATTCTTTTTTTGGATTCAGACAAAACTGAAGCAGCAGACTTTAAGAATATAAGGGATCTTTAGAAAATCTAATCTGACTCATGGATTAGTTATTTTCAGCTAGTTATCTGAGACCAGTAACATACATCTGATAAAAGTCTGTCTTTCAGAGATGCTTGTCTAAGTGTATCTTCTGTATTAAATAAAGTCTAATGTGCAGAAGTCAGCATGTGAAGTGTTTGCAGCTATTCTTAGACGTTACCTTTACTATTTCCAATGGTTGATTTTCTCTCCCTAAGGAAGCCTTATCTCTAATTTGCTTTGGTGTAGCCTGAGTTTTCAGCTGTTGAGTTTATTGATATCTTCGGCAGTAAAGAGCCATTTAATATGTGATGCGGTTTCTTTACAAAGGTATTTGGATACCTCACTCAAGTGACTGCAATCACCTGACAAATTACATTGGTGGAATTCTTTAAGTCTCTCGTGGTAAAACATCTTGTCTCATGATTTTGTAGCTCTTACACCATCTCCAGTTCTTTTGTCAGAGATGATGCTTCGTGAGTATTAAGTCTTACAGTGCTTTCAAGGCCTGTAAGGCTCCGTTAGCTCAGTTTTTGTTTGATCTAATTCTATCCCTGTCAATAGCATCAACTTGGTTCTCTTGATATTTTTACCTGTAAGTGGTACACAAAGCCACCCCCATCTTACTGGTGTTCGAAGTGATCTCCTTGCTGTACAATCTCCGATCTCCTTTCATGAACTGGATCCTCATTACTCATGGCTTTTGCAGAAATACTGCAGAAGTCCAGATTAGTAGTCTGCTCTGGATGGAAGTGCTGGGAGGGTACCATGTATGGTGTATGAAGAAATGAGGCTAAGCAAACTACAATTGTAATGGTACAAGTCAGGGAACCTGTACTTAACTAATCCTAAAGTGATGATATGCCCAGCATGTTATTTGGAGCTGTAAATTAATTGTCTAACCACTGCGGAGAGCAGCTGTTGTCTTGCAGCCTTTTTGGATCTGTGATTCCCAAGTCTTTTTCGATACACCATGGAAAAATACCTCTTCTAAACAGTTGAGGCTCCTCTTTTCGTGTGCTTTAACAGGTGTCTTACTTTCTTCTGTGAGGGCTGTTCTAGACACTGGCTTGTATCCTTGCCTGTGTGTGGAATTGCAGGGTATTTGTGTCCAGATTATTTCTTCATCTACCAATGATAGCAGCCCAGCAGAGCTCAGGATGAATACTTAGTAAGTGGAATCCTCAAATGGGATAGTCACATAATGGAAAAAAACCAAAAACATGATAAGAGTTCACCAGTACATAAATGTGTGGTGGATGCCTGCATTTATGCTTTTGCCTTCATAGTTGAAACCTTGTGTAAGTGACATGGTGGTATTACAGTATATTGTAGAGCTAGTTAAGAGTTAGTTAGATAAAGAGTTTTTGTGTAGTTTTAAGTGTTGTCAGGTGAACGTGTCATTTAAAAGAAAAAAGTTCTAATAGAACTAATGCTGATAAAGGTATGTGTGTCTGTGTATAGGTGCTTCATTTATACATATATAAAGAGGTGATATTTTATGAAGTGCTTCTTTGGAATGGAGGAGTGTAATTTCTGAAGAACCGAACTTAGTTTTACATATAAGGGATATTGTAGCAGTAACTAGGTAGGCAGATAGCAATAGTTTTTAGAAATAGAACAGTAACAGCCATTTGTCAGCAGTCAAAATAATCTCTGCGCTTGATAATGTGCTTTCTAAGGTTGTCCCTTTAACAGCATATGCAACTTCATCACAGTCTGAAATACTGTTTTGCCAAGGAGAAACATTGAACAACTTGAGTAACCACCTTTTTTGTTCCTCTGTGTGTGTTCTGCTGAAGGACTTAAATGTAGCTGTGTGATTTAGCGCGCCTTGCCCTTGTCCATAGTGCTAGATACATGTATATTGTTAAGAGAACTCAAGGTTCAGTTGTGAAGTTCCTCATAAAGCCTGTGAAATGATTTAATTTTCTTTAGGTAAAGATGGGTTTAAACATAGATAAGAGTTGTGTTAGCTCTGGTTGGTCTGCAGTGTTCTCTGCTCATTTTCCTTCTGTGTTACGTGCCAGGGAAAATGGATGGCTCTCATTCACTTGAGCATCACGTGTGGAGAAATATGCCCAGAGAAGAACTCAGAGGAGAAACGCTTTAACTCTGGTTCCTACTGGTAGCTGTGAAGGAAGCTTACGGGAAGCTTTAAGAGCATTGTCTGGAGCATTGCATTTTATTAGGAGAATGTTGCATTTCTCCAGCTGTTTATCCCTTCCCTCAGCTTGAATGTTTATGCAAAAATGTGGGAAAAAGATTTCATCTGCTATACTTTGTCTCTGCTGTTTTTATTTGGCATAAATAATTACAGACAGAAAATAAATGAGAATTCCCTTTAACTGCAATTCTGTAACGTTTTTAAAACATGGGGAAGATAGATCAAGTACTAAAATAAAACAGATGCAGTCAGACAAATTCAAATGCCTTGCACAGTTTGGTAATGTTATGAATCCAATTCACTCATAAAAATAGCACCTCTCATGCTTGTTGAAAAGTTGCTTTCTTTTTTGCTTGGATTGACTGGAAGGTCTTAAATTTTGGATGGCAACTATTTGTGGTGCAGTGGACAAGTTTTACCAACAGTGCAGAAACCTATTCTGATAAAAATTACACCTTAAGCAATTGCATGCTTACCAACACTTGATGTGCAGGAAGGATTAGCAGGAGAATGGAAGGTAAAAACAGGTAACAACATAAAACTACTAGGTTATGTGCCTGTGGGCAGAATTCTTTGTAGCATGCCTATTTTCTAAAAGCCAATGACCTTTCAGGTTTAAGACCATCTAAGAAATATCTTTAGGAAGGCTGGTAGTTTGGCTAGGCTGAGGAACTAAGAATGTAGGTGTGGAGAGGTCAAGGCTGATGCATTTATAAGACAATGCACAGAAATAGGAAGCTTATTGTGAGGTTAAAACAGAAGTAAAATTGTTAATGTTAGCAACATACAGTTCTTCAGATCTTTATGTAATACCAGACTTACCTCAACTTGCTGGCTGTGTTAATTGCATTGCAAGGGGTCCACCATCTCTCTCCTTTCCCCCTGCTCTATTTCTAGTTCTCAATAAAATTGGTAGATTCCTGGCTGCTGTTTTCTTGAGCATTTGTTCAAATGTCTGATGTGATCACATGCATGAGAGAGGCTGTCTGAATGTAGAATCCTACTTTTCTTGGCCAACTAAATAGATGTATAGATGCTTTTGCAGATTAATCTGTTATATTTTCCCCCCTTTGGAAGGTGAGGATGCAAGGAAGATCAGTTAGATGAAATTCGCCCATGAGCTAGGGAATTTTTTGGTCTGAATAACTGTTACAAAGAGCAAGAGCGTTGGGAAGCCCACATACTCATACTTGGCTTAAGGAACAGCAAAAATGGAATAGAGTGTTTGAAAGATTTATTTTTTTTTAACCTGCTGGTGCCATTTTGCAGGTAGTAGAACAGTATCTTTGCTTATAAGTCTAGGGTTTGTGCTGTGGATTACCTGCTTGCCCTTCTCACTTAACAGATTATGGAGACAACAAATACAACGTAATTGCTGGGTGGTGAGGAGGTTGCAGAAAGACTGTCTGGGGAATCTTTGTTTTGGATTATATCTTGGTGGATATTTAGGGTACAGTTAGGGTACCATCTCCACTCTACCTTATGGCCAAAGCTCTATGGTGTGACCGTAAGCAAAGCAGAACCTTGGACTATGCCTTAAAACAGCAGCAAAAGGAATTGCAGAAGAGAAGGAAGTCAAGGACAGTTTGTAGATTTTTGCTGCTTAGTTGCCTGGGGCATATGGTAGAAAGGGTTAAGAACTTAGGGGAGGGATCAGGGCTAAGATTGAGAACTTGAGCATATATTCCATTATTAGGGCTGTTTTATCCAAGTTACTGTCTTTAGCCTCAAGATGAGGGATTTGCACTGCAGACTTTGGATTTTAGTTAGAGGATAACCCTGATGTTCAGTGTAAACATAACTTTGGGGTCTTGTGGAGTTGTGTTGCAAGTTGCAATGGAGCTAGGTGTTGTGTGTGAGAAATAAGGTTGGCATATGCAAAGGCGAGCATTACAGGAAAGTGTAGATTTTAGTAATACCATTATTGTATTGCAGCTGTGCCATTTTGCTATTGAAACTTTTCTCCAAATTCATCAATCTCAGCAGTCTCCTGAACAGAGGTCTGCTTGATGCTTGAATGCTTTCTGCCATTAAAAAGTTTGAACTGGAAGTTTTCCTTAGTTCACAGGACTTTTGACCTTGTTTTAGCTAATTCTTGGTTGGTAAATATTCCAAAGAACAAATGGTTTTAAAATAAGCTGCCTTTTCTATTAACTGGATTGTAGCTGAGTCTGTAATAGGTATCTACTGTAATGTTCTAGTCTTTTGTGCTTAGAAAATACACTCTTACTAATTTCTGTGGCAGTTAATGCTGCAAGAAGACTTCCATTAAAAACTGGTTTTGTAATACTTGCTGCGAATGAAAGCAATTCAACTTACATTGGGACAGAACATTCCTAGCGTGCTAGAGGCAAGCTAGACAAAGCAGATGAGAGAAAGTACATGGTATAGCCCAAAAAGCTGGGCATTCACACTTTTGGTAGTTTCCTGTTGATTTTTTTTTTTCTTTTTGAAAAGCATTTTTTGATGTGGAGATTGTAAACTGGGTTAATACATTTGCAGCTAGTGGGACTATTTGTGTTTCCTCCATGAAGTCAGAGAACGTTGGTTCTTCAGAGCACCCCATACAATCATGTACCTGCTTTATGTGGCCTGATAATTAAAGCAGCGTAGAGTACGGGACACAGGGTCCTCATGATGTTCTGAACTCCAGCAGCATAACAGATATGTTTCTTCATCCCTCTGCTTTGGTTTCCCTGTCTGTGACATGGCAGCGATGCTAACTTCTATTACAAATACTAAGCTGTCCGCACTTCTTGAGCAGATTAGCCATGCATTAGTTCTCAAGGACAGGGCAGGGAAGGTGCCGCAGGGAATTCTGACCAGGTAGGATACGTGCATATTCCATAGAGTTGCATAACCTGCTGAAATTGTTGTACTCTGGGTTTTGGTAAATCTTCAGGTCTTCCTTATTGGTGCTGAGAGATGGATTACTTCTACGAGTATTTCCCCCAAATCTAAATCAAAGCTGTACCAGAATTCCTGCAATGTGTTGACACCTGGAGAGGATGTGGGGAAGTGAAAGAGTGTAAATCAGTATAAATCTTTCAGTAGAGCTGACAGTTGGTCAGTACTGAGGCTTTGGGCTTATTTCTATGTACCTGGTATTCATGCAGCTATAGAGAATCAACAACTGGAATTCACAGAAACAATAGTTGCTTGTCCCCTCATTTTTGGAAGAATCCAGATTAATACGTGACTTTATCTAGGGGCATTCTCCCAGCTGTCTGTCTGCAGATGAGTATGTATTGTAGTCTCTGGCTGAAAGGAAGTTTGATGATATGAGAAAACTTTTTCTAATGGGTTAGGCATGCGCTGAGAGCACAGATCTGCACTTTCAGTCTATTTTAGCATGAGTTAGTCATGACCTCAGTCAGTTTGATCCCTGGCTTAATCTCTGTATAGATATCTCTGTCTGTATAATGTGCTGTATTGTTTACCTATTGCAGAGTGAGAGAAGGGACAAGAACTGTTTTTTCATGACACTAAAGGAGTATCACATGGCACAGACTATAGCAGCTCATAACACAGCACCTAGTTGTCTAAATATTCTGTGGATTTCTGGAACTCCAGTTTTTTGGGACAGCTGTTCTTTCACAAAGCCTTTTGAACTCTAGCATCTGCTTATACCTCTTTCTTAATGTCTTATATGGCTTGTTTTGGTGATGTGGACCTGCTAGGTTGGAGCCAGCAGTGTTTGGAGAGGATGGGATTGGTGGCTAGGCCGACCTTCCTTCCCTCTGCTGGCTCTGGAAATGTAGTATTATCTAACTGTGTGCGTATTAGACTTTTTGGATGGTGATGAAAGGTGTTTCTTTGGTTAGCTGTAATTGTTATAGTCGGCATCTACACAGCTCATGCTTTTGAACAGTGGCTTAATTTTGTTTTACTGAATTTTAGAATTGGTATTTTAGAGTAGTCACTTTCTTTTGTCGCTTCCACCTATTGCCCTGCTGTGGCCCCTCCCCAAATTACTGCTAATCTTTACTTCTAGCAGAAGCTGGAAAGCACCTTCTGATCCCTTTGTCCAGGGGTAAAAAGGGTAAGGAAGACTCAAACCTGCATTTGATCTTGAATTTTTGGCAAACAGGTTATTCTGTACTTCACTTTGAGAGATCATTTCTTCAACAAGGCATGATCTCCTTCCTCATCTCTAATCATTAAAAGAAGTTAAAGGACCTGAACCCATTAAAAATCTGATTTCATATCCTGTGTTGTGCAATTCTTTACCTTCTAATATAGTATATTAATGAATATGTTTCTCTTCAGAGTGTGTTGTTTGTAGTGTTAAGAAACAAAATTTGAAGTTGAGGCAAGGTCAGTATTTTCATAAACTGGGTGGCTTCCTTTTAGTAAACTTCATGCTATTAAGTAGGATTTTAACAAGTAAAATGTTAATTATGGTTCAACAAGAAAAGGAGTATCCATGACAATTTTTGGCAACCATAGCAGAGCCCTAGTTTTAATCTATCCTTGACCTTCTGCTTTAGATAGTGAGGATTTCTTTGAAATGAGTCTGCTTTGCATACCAGATTTCACCATTCAAAACTGAAACCTTTTTCTGTAGAGTGTGTCCTGTTCCCCCTGGCCCAGAATTACTAAAAACACCCTTAGCAATTCTGTCAAGAGCAAGAGGGGGCTGTCCCTGAAGATCTCTTGGAAGGTTTGTTTGGCACAAGATAAAACTGCAAAATCATTTGAGCTGTATGTACCTTACTATAGCAGATCTCCACCTTGTTTTGTCCTGTTACTTGCTTACGGAGGTACCTTTGGTTTTTAATATCCTATACAGACATTAAAATACAGACTTTGCTTTTTGCTAATGTGTTCTGTCTTTCCATCTGTCTATCTTTTGCCAGTTAGTGTTAGCTTGGAAAATTTCTGGTTCTAGTTTCCAGCTCTGGTGGATTTGAAATGTTGCAAGCTTGGAAGAAACTTCTGCTTTTGGAAGTCTAGCTTCCTCGAAGGTGGAGGTAGATCATAGATCTTCATGATCTGATTTTTAATGTAATTCTCTTTTGCATAGATTGTGCCAGCAGTGTTTTTGTTTTCTTATGTTCTCTCACCACTGTTTTGGTCGCAAAAGAATGTGTGTAGCCTGGTGAATCAGACAGTTTAGAATGGTCTAGACACTCTTTTGGTAGAAATGTATGCATCTGTGATACTTGTAGTAGCTCACAATTTACTGTGGGTGCTTATTGTTTTGGAGATTCAGTGTTGGGAGATTTTCAGAAAAATTTATTGAGGTAAAATTGCTGTTCTTTGTGGAGCAGGCAGGGTGCAAAGGAAATAAAAATGGGAATTGGTTACATTTTTAACTTTTTAATGAACTTTCAGTTTTCAAACTCTTTTTTCCCCCCCGTGTGCTTTTCTTTTTATTTTGTAGGTGCACATATAACTCTCTGGCTACAGTTAGTAAATTCCTGTCGTATTAATTTTAATTTAGCGTTTTGGTTTGTTGGCCAAAACTTGTGCTGACAGTGTAAACAAAACAGAAAGATCCCCAGGCCTAAGATGTAACAAGGTTTTTAAGCATTTACTTGAATGTTTTCAAAACAGACAGTAGTGCTTTGGCCATGCTGCATTTGCTGAAGTGTAAAGGACAAAATTTTTATTAAAAGGTTGTTTCTAATCATGAAGCTTAACAATAACTACTGCACAGCAGGTAGTTATGGTTAGTTGCAGCATGCAGGAAAGGGTATGCCTTGGCTATTCAAGTGACAGGTTAAGCAATATCAGAAGAGGTAGAATTTTAGAATTGTTTCCATTGCTGAGGAGTTTGTATCGAAGTACAGTATATAAGCCCAAAAGAACTTTCTATCTGATGCAGAAATAAAACCTTAACTAGAAATACATACCAATCTTTGCATATGTTAGTCACATGTACAGCTGTGACTTTAGAGGAATGGACAACATAAGTTATGGTGGGCTTTCCAGCCCTTATCCAGTATTTGCCAAAGTTCTGATACCTGAAGCACTTCTTTATGGGTTAAAATTTGTAGCAGCACCACAGATGTGAGTCTGGGCAACATGTCTACATGTAGCTTTTGGGACAGGCACACAGTGTACCCTATCACTGGGCTTTTCAGTGCCTCTTATTTCTGCCAAGCTAAGAGTGGATGGGCAGAAGGCAAAGGCTTCTATGGGATGCTTCTGGCATGTTAGGGTTTTTTTCTTTGTGAAGACTCCTGAAAATAACTTTAGTGTTCTGTTGCTCAGCTTAAGGTTTCTTTTAAAAGGCAAACCTATCCTCTGTGAACGTAGGGTAACCTGAAAGTTGTTCTCTGCAGTAATGACAGCCCTTCTCAGTGCTCCTGCATCATGGATGTGTTTATTCCAAATGAATTCTACAGCTACAGTTCTTTGGGCATAAACTTGAGAAATGAATGGTTTTGTTAACAAGAGAGACTTGTCTGAGTATTTCTGAGGCTTCCTTACTTGTTAGCCCTTACATTATATAACATAAGGGTTCTAACATTAATATTTTTGCTGCACTTTCAAAATATTTCACTTTTCAATAAAAAATAATTAAAAAGCCATGGTCCAGAAAATAAAGGGCTGTTTATTTTTCCTTCAGAAATAAAAGTAGGTAGTAATGCCTACAATGCAAAGGGCATACTTTTATTCAGATCAGTGACTGTGGTGATTGCCTTTTTTTAAAAAAAAGAAACAAACACTAAGTGTTCTTGTGTTGGCTGATGAAATGGTGGTGAAACTAGGTCTGTGCCTCATTTTGGAATGTTCTTTCCCTGCCTTTTTTTTTTTTTTTTAAATATGCTAGAATTTCTTTCTAGATGGGCAGAGAGTTGCATAGTTCTATATGTAGACTGTTGTTTGATGGTGGAGGGCACTGAGTTCTTGCTAACTTTATAGACCACTTATCTTCATATGTTGTGACGTGGACTGTAGCCTGTAGCTTAACAGAAGGTAAACTAGTGCAAATTAATGTAATGAGTTTACCCTCCTCTTCTTTGTAGCACAATGGCTGACAATAAAGCAAAGTCGACCAAACCTGTGAATAAGACTCCTCCAAAGTCTCCTTCAGATCCAGCAAAGGACCGAGCAGCAAAACGATTATCCTATGATTCAAACAGCTCCCATGAGGGAGCTATGGCAGGAGAACTAAGTGCTCTGGAAGAGGCCTTTAGAAAATTTGCCATCCATGGTGATACAAGAGCCACAGGAAAAGAAATGCATGGGAAGAACTGGTCAAAGCTATGTAAGGACTGTCATGTGATAGATGGGAAGAATGTGACAATCACAGATGTTGACATTGTCTTCAGTAAAATCAAGTAAGTACCTTTCTGCCATCATTTCCTTGTCTCCCCAGCATGTTTTACAGATATAATCTAAATTTATCTTCTGTTGCTTACAGATGTTGTGAGGCATTATATATCTTTGTCACAATTGATCTCTCTCTTGGTCCTTTATGAAACTGTGTTGTGCTGTCTGAAGATACAGCTTTCAGCTTCTGTCCTGCTATCTTAAACTGACTTCAGTGTCACAGGTGTTATGCTGTAGGAAGAGGTATGATGTGATCAGGACAAATGTAGGCTATTCCAAGAAACGTTTTTTTTTTGTCGTTTGTTTGGCTGCAGTAAATGATGTGAATGTTTCCTGAAGGATATCTGAATGAAGTCAGGATGTAGTTTTACATCTTGCCGAAACTCAGCCTCAGAGGACTGAGGCTAAGGTGCGATATATGCTAAAAGCCATTATTCTAACAGTCCTGATGACCAGCACAACACCTACTCAAGTTTTAAGTGTGGGGACATGCCAAACTGATGGTGAATTTGTGATACAGACCCATGGCTGTGATTAATTGGTTAGGATTATCTCAGTGGTCCTAGCTTATTCTTGTGAGCAGACTCGAGTGAAACTTTAGTGAAACTTTCTCCCCCAATTGAAAACATAGGCAGGCTTGATCCAGAAACTCGTCAAATCCAAGGGAAGACATTCAACTGCTCCAGCATATTCTGTATGAAGCCCCAAATAATATTTTTGTTCTTGCTTTATGTGTAGAATCGGATTATTTTCACCTTCCTCCTCCCCTGGTATCTGACCTGATAGCCTTATCTTTTCTGCTTTTTATTACCACAGTAACTGTTTAAATTGACTCACACCTCATTTTGTTGAGGAACATGCTTTAAGGAAGGTTCCTTAGTTGTACTTGTAGCTTGCAGGAACATTTATTTGGCTTATGCTCTCAATTACTGTGGTGTAATGCTGGGGAGGACATGCAAACCAAGTTGCTTACAAGGGTAGCTGGGAAAACTTCTGACAAGCACTGACCCTTTAGAGTGCCTCAAAGCATAGAAAGGCAGAGCAGAAAAAGCCCTTGATCTTGAAAGGTGGTCCAGTGTAACGTGCACAGTTAGAATGACATTACTTATTTGATTTCTTTCTCTTTGTTTCTTTTCTCCTCAGGGATTTTATCTAGGCAATTGAAAACACTATATATGCACACTCCAACACTCTTGTTCTTTCTATCAGTCCACTTTCTCTTTGAGTCCCTACTTGTATTTTTTTGGAAGTTGTGTTGCCAGAGTTAGGTATACCATCAGTGAACTAGCTTATTTGAAATGGATATTTAGGTTGTAGGGTTGGTTTTTCTTTCTTGATCTATGATAGCCAATGCTGGCATTTATTGTAAAATTTTCTTTGGTTTTCATTGACTTAAAAAATTCTCTGTATCTATCATCACAGGAAATAATCTTGGCGCTACTTTCTCATGTCTACTTTCTCATGTCAGTATCTGGGCAAGTTAGCAATAGGACAACCCCATGATATGGCATAAACAATTGTGCAACATTAGCAGATACAAAGAGGTATAGTTTTGGTGCCTGCTGGGATAGAAGGAATCCAGTCCTGTTCTGCTGGAATAAGTCATGAGGTGGCTGGGACCTGAGGTTCAAGGGGAATATCAGCATATACCCTTGCAGTTGTTCAGCAGTCTCAGCTCAGCTCAGGGGTTCTTGTCTCTGCCTCTGTGGGGAGGTGCCTGTTGAGCAGTTTCTCAGACCTTTCTCCTGTGACTGCTGTGAAGTGTTGACATTTCTTTTGGAAGAAGCATGCCATCTTTTCCTCTCTCTATCTAGTATTTAATAGTTTAGAAGATAACTGCATCAAATGCAAAAGCATTTTTGTCTTAATTGTTTATTAATTACTTGCTCATTCCTCACCTATACATGTACATAAACATGTATCTTACGTATTCTTCTCTTTTAAAATTATTTTATTTTTAAATCAATACTGCTTAAATGGCAGATGGGGAAACTTTAAAATAGCTGAGATTTGCTATCTTTATTAGAAAGGTCTGGTTTTTCATGTGCATGCTTTCAGTAGGTATGCTTCCACATTTTCTTAAGTGTTGGGGTTTTTTTACATTTTTAATCTTGACAGCATATGTCAGCAATTCTTTTTAGTCTAGATCACATTTATTTAACATTTAGTATTTTAAGTTTTAACAAGGGAAGATTTATTGGCTGTAGTTACTCAAGTGTTAGTAATATGCTGTAACTTAGAAAGCTTATGCATAGGCTGGGTATACAGGGTTTCTTTGGCATGTTTGGACAACTGCTTTTCCTTGCTTCCTCTTTTGCTTTGCATTTAACCCTAAGCTAAAGGTTAATGATGGATTTGGTGATGCATCAAAACAGGCATATTCACAAAATAAATTCTTACTCATTTCCATTTTACAAGCAGCTTTTTCCCAGCAGAGCACTAAGGGTTTTTGACAACCCAAGTTTTTCCCCATCTGCGTTGAATGAAAAACATTAAACACTATAAAAGAATGTCCCGCTCCCCAGAAAGTGCAGAGTACTGCTTCCATGCCTCAGTAAGAATTATGCTTACGGGTATCAGGAGGCTCTGTACTTCACTGTTGGTTTTAGGTTCTTCAGCTAGACTGCGTCTCACAAGATGGACTTTGGCCTGGGATGCTTATGGTCAGCCATAGTGGTTCAGTGAGATTGGGCTGGTGGATCTTGACACTTGTAGTCTGGCTAGGAACACCCCGGAAGATAGGAAGAGATGTTTGTCATACCCAACTACAGTTGCCATCTAGCATTGTGGTAGAACTCCAAACAGGTTTTCTGTTGGGTCTATCGCTGGGAAGCTACTGTGTTTAGCAGGGTTTGTTTTCTAGCCAGCTATACTTACAGTGTATGACAATGGCACGTTGTTCAAACACTAGAAAATAATTAATCTAGTAGAATTGTTCTTTGGATTTATGAATTAATATATCTATGTATAAAGCCCATGTTTGTCATCTTGCTAACTTTCCCAGGCTTCACTTATTGTTCTGCTACAGATACTGGCAAAATAGGTAAGAACTATACATTGCTGATAGTCAGGGTAAAGTAACAGGGAAATTAGTAACAGATATGTTTACCTAAGAGCTACTGAAAGATAGTGTTTTATTCTCTGATTGGTAACTTTCTCTGCTGCAGGAGAGGTTTTATCAGTTCAATCATGAGAAGCAAGGAACATTTTTGCAGACTCAACACCCCCTCCCCATCTCTGCCAAACCATGTGTCATGGTTTAACCCCAGCCAGCAACTAAGCACCACGCAGCCACTCACTCACTCCCCTCCCACCCAGTGGGATGGGGGAGAGAATCGAGGGGAAAAAAAGTAAAACTCATGGGTTGAGATAAGAACAGTTTAATAGGACAGAAAGGAAGAAAATAATAAGGATAATGATAATTAATAATAACAATAATAAAATGACAATAATACTAATAAAAGAAATGAAATATACAAAACAAGTGATGCGCAGTGCAATTGCTCACCACTTGCTGACTGATGCCCAGTTAGTTCCCAAGCAGCTATCCCCCCAGCCCAACTCCCCCCAGTTTATATACTGGGCATGACATCACATGGTATGGAATACCCCTTTGGCCAGTTTGGGTCAGCTGTCCTGGCTGTCCCCCCTCCCAGCTTCTTATGCCCCTCCAGCCTTCTTGCTGGCTGGGTATGAGAAGCTGAAAAATCCTTGACTTAGTCTAAGCACTACTTAGCAACCACTGAAAACATCAGTGTGTTATCAACATTCTTCTCATACTGAACCCAAAACATAACACTATACCAGCTACTAGAAAGAAAATTAACTCTATCCCAGCCAAAACCAGGACACCAGGTGAACAAAACTTCTGAAAGTTTTGAATAGTCCATGATATTTCTTCGAAGCTGGGACTACGTGTCTGTCTTTCAGAGATTAGTTCATTTAAAGTTAAGTTTGTATTGCTGTAAAGGTTGAGGAAATTCTGATGAACCATTATTACAAATAAGACAATAAGTGTAGAATGCTGATTTCCTTTTGCATGAGGATGTCAGGTCAGCCTGAAGTGTAATTTGTCTCTTTATCTTTCATAAAAGGTCCACTGAAGGCCTTCATGTAAGCACATTTGTATGTACTTTAGGATAAGAAGGAGGAATGGTCTAATGCAAAGAATGCACAGTAGTAGACATGAAAGAAGAATTGCTAGAATTGCATTATTTGGTGAGAAAAGATGTAAATTGGGTGATTCCCCCCCCCCCAAAGTATTTTTGTTTAACAGTTATTTGTAGGTTCTTAAGGGTCTCACAAATCCTTCCAATTTGGTGGATTGTAATATAAGTTGTGTGTTTAAAAAATTGATTTAATAGATGTCTTTTTCTGCCTTCTATTTTTTGCTTTTCTATTTTAAAACCTTTCTATTCTCAGCTCAGAAAATACTAAAAATTAAGCAGCAATGGAATTACTTGAAATGAAAAGCCAAAGCCCACTTGTGAGAGTAGCCACGTGTATGAATATTTGTATGTTGCATCCCTAGAGGTTAGAGGAGAACCACCTACATTTACACCAAAGATTTGGATTGCATTAATATAGTTGGGATGGACTGCTGTTTCTATAGTAAGTAGAAAAGTAAATTTTTAAAAGTTTTTTAGGTTATAAAAACATATAATAAAGACATTTCATACCTTTCTATGCATGTTGCACCTGGAAAAGCAAAAGAAATTGTAAAGATTGAGTTACAAAGTTTTACAGTATCATACTGGATGAAATATATTAAAAATGCAGCAAAAACAACAAAAGTGTACATAAATGCAATTAGGTAGTAAGCTTTCCTTACTGTATTTTATAGTTTCACAGTCAAAACTTGAGATGTTGGACTCTTTTTCTTCATATGTCATTGGACTGCATACAATAGTAACACTATGGATAGCTTTTTCTCTTTAAATGGCAAAAATGAAGCACCTCCTTCTCTGAAAAACCTGCTCATGTAATTGTTTAAAAAAAAGAAGCCTGAAAATACTTTGTAGGAAGTAATTTTTTTAACTGGTCCCTAAATTCACTGCCATACTTGAAGACAAGGATAAGTCACAATCATATTCTATGAGAAGGAAAGTTTTCATGCATTACTGCATGTGAAATTTTCATGACAGGACCAAAAATAATATTTCACCATTTTTGTAATGATAATAACTTCAGTTTCCCTGTAGCTCAGGCTTCTGCTAAAATATCTGCTAACTATAAATATCTTTAGTAATATTCAATCGTTCCAAGCATTCAATTTTCGCATACTATCTGAACCTTATATAGACATCTTTCTTTTATATTTCACTATTTAAGAGTGATAATGCAATCTGGGTCTGCTGAATTTAGAGACACACAACTTGCAGACATTCAATAGTATTTGAAAATGAATGGTTTTCATGAGAATGGGAATTCCACAGGTATCTCTTTAGTAGCTGAAACAATTTCCTTCCTTCTTGGAAATTTTCCTCATTAACTGACTGTATCTTTTATGTTACTCTTCCAGAGTTGCAAGTTTGTAGGCTGTGTCTTGTATTGTGCTTGCAGAGTGAAAATATGGGTTTAGTGAATCTTGTTGCCTTGGAGAAAGCAAGCGCATTGGTGACACAGGAGAAGGACACAGAAGTGTTCTGCATTTGGCATGAAAAGCAACATGTGGCTGCATTCTTCTTCTTAATCCAGCAAGACAGTGAGACACAACAGTCTAAGAACTTCAGGGTTTTTGTATTAAGGAAAGCAGAATACCCAAGAAGAATAGATGTTACTGATCTCTGACCAACATTCTGGCATGTTGCCTTAGGAACTTAAATTTCTTTGTTTATTGGGGTCAACAACTGCTCTGGGAAATTGGATATGTTAGCTATGCCATACACATACTCCACTTGTTGTATGTAGTTAATATGGTAATAGTAATAGCCCTGATATAAATACCTCTGCTCTTATTTTAGAAGTGTTACCACTCAGCACTGCAAGAATATGGCTTAAGCACTGCCATAAAACTGCTAATTCTATGACATTATTAGATAGAAAAATAAAAATATTTCTGTTTACACTGGCATGTTACTATGGTTGCAGGCAGGCCTGGGTGACGTCACGCCTTGGATCCATTGTGAGCATTTATTTAGGTAGTTGTCTCCATGGAAACATTTGTTTGTTTTGATGTTACTATGTGTTAAATTTTAAACAAATTTTTGTGGTTCTATACCGGATTGTTATGGAAGACTAGTTAATCTACAGAAGCGTTGTAAATATACCTTACTTCCCTCCCTCTAAAATATTTTTGGTAAAAGATCAAGTGAAAGCATAATTGTCCTCTCAAATTCCATTAATAGTTTCTTATGTTGCTTTGATGTGTTTTCTTGTTGCTGAGGAAGCCATGTGTTCTAAAGGCCAGAAAACTTTCCTCCATCTTTTTGAGAAAGGAAGGTTTTGTTCCCATGGAGAATCTTCACAACACACTTTATTGTGCCCTGACTTTTGAACAGTCCCACCCATACTCTATCCTTAGTACATCTTGCACAGTCAGCTGTTTATCCTGGTTCCCACAGTCTGGATCTGTCAGGTCTCTACAGGAGGGCTTCCACCTGAGACCAGCTGGGTCTTAATTCAGCAGTAGTTCACCATTGCTGCAAGGCTGTGGAAGAACTGAAATGGATAATGTTTGCTCTAAGCAGCTGGCAAGATAACTCTTGGCAAAAATGAGTGCATGCTTTCCCCATTTGTCAACTATAATATAATTGTTGTCTTTTCTTTGTATTGAACAATTATGATACTTCTTGCTTTCTCAATATATTTGAAAGGAGTAGTACTTTGACACCTGCACTCATTCAAAACAAATATCTTTCCATGAGGTTTCTCTGAAATAATTTGTATTTAACAGAGGTTTTACTGAAGCCTCTCCTAAATTTTTTAAATATGTAAATAGGTATGAAGTGGTCTTTATATATACATGAAATGCATAGTAGTTGTAAGTTGTGTTTTACTTCCCTGCTGGAGAGATTCTTTTAACAGTGACATAGAACTTGATTTGTGTAATCCTACTTTATGCATGAAGTAGGCATAACAGTTAACTTGTGTACTTTAATACGTCTGCATCAGGAAATAAGTTTTAAGTGGCTATAGAATGGTATTTAGAGCATAATCTGTGATAATAAATCTCTCTCTCCCAGGCAAATTGTGAAGTAGTGCAGTTATAGATAGAAATGTAGGTAAGTTACAACAGAAAGTGTTCTTTACCACATCATCTATACTTTATTTTAATTGAAATTAAGATCCGATTTCCTTCCTTTTCCAAGAAGCCAAATGTAACGTTGCCTTTTGCACTTTATCCTTGAAAGGCTTTTTATTTAAAAACCCAAAGCAACTCTTCTCCCCCTTCTGCCAAGAGGCATAAATTCTAAAAGTAAAACAATGATCACTTAAGAGAAGGATGGACTTAGATTCGCTTGCTGTTATGCAGGCTTGTTTTGTGCATGTAAAATGGGTAAGTTCTGTGCCCCTAATGATATGTGCTGCTGCTGATTTTAAAAATACCTTTTCGTGTGAGTAGACATCATGTGAAAACCTATAGATACAGTGGTGGGTGATTCCTTTCCCAGCTGAAATGGAATGCTGCATCATGTCATACAGAGTACTATATAGCAGCTTGCTTCGTATTTGCTACACTTTGTGGTGTATGCCGCTTGTGGACTACTAGGACTTCTGCTGGCTTAAAGTAGGGCTCTGGTATGAGATCTTGTCTTTTAGAGGGTTGGGGTTTTTTTTAGAGGGGTTTTTTCCCCCCCTTTTTTTCTTTTTTTTTTCTTTTTTTTTGCAAGTCAGCCTAGTTTCATCATGTTGCATCATCATTTAAAATTGCCCGGTTTTCATTTATAAAAGCAGCTATGTGAAATCTGTGTTAGTTACAAAATTACCTCATTTTACTGATTAACAAGCAAGTGTTTTCTAGACAGTTAAACATCAATGTAGACTTTGGCTCTCATTTTCCATGGATTGAAGTAGAAGATGATTAAGACATAAAGGATGAGGCAGCCTTGGCTGCAGCAACCAGGTGACTGAAGTTTAAGACCTTGAGAAGAGTGAGCAAGATGAACAACAGAATTACAAACCTGCACTTCAGAAGGGCAGATCTGTGCCTGTTCATTTGCCCACAGGAAACTGCCCTGGAGGGCAGAGGGACCCTGGAGGGCTGGTTGATCTTCAAGACATTTTTCTTGGAGCACGAGAATGGTCCATTCCCATGTGCAGAAAGTCGAGCATGGCAACAAGCCAGCACGGATGAACGTGGAGCTTCTGACTGAGCTCGAACATGAAAAGGAAGTGCACAGGAGGTGGAAGCAGGGAGAGGCTGTGTGGGAGGAATAGAGCCCATGCATGAAGAACAGAGTGAGGAAAGCCAAAGTTCAGCTGGAGTTGAGACTAGCGAGGGAGGTGAAGGACATCGTGAGAGGTTTCTGTAAGTACACTGGTAGCAAAAGTGCGGGCCGACTGCTCGGTGTGGCAAGGGACCTAGTGACAAGGGATGTGGAAAAGGCAGAGATACTCAATGCCTTTTTTTGGCCTCCCTTTTCAACCAGTAGGGCTTGACTTTGTGGTTCCCAGGTCCCAGAGCCTGCTAGCAGAGTCTGTGGGTGTGAAGCAGTACCCACAGTAAAGGAAGGAGTTAAGAATCACTGGAGCCAATTAAACATACACAAGTCCACAGGACCAGGTAGGATGCATCCAAGGGTGCTGAAGAGGCTGGGCAATGTCATTGCAAAGCTGCTCCCTGTCATCTTCAAAAGGCCATGGCAGCTGGGGGAGGTTCCCAGTGACTGGAAAAAGGCGAACATCACACACATCCTCAAGAAGGGCAAGAAGAAGGATCCAGGTAACTACAGGCCAGTCAGCATAACCTCAGTCCCTGTGGAGGTTGTGAAGCAAATCCTCTTGGAAGCCCTTTCTCAACACACAAAGTAGGTGATTTGGAGCAGCCGGCATGGATTTGCCAAGGGCAAGTCATGCCTGATTGACCTCACTGCTTTCTATGAGGAAATGAGTGGCACTGTGGACAAAGGGGTGTAGTACACCTTGATTATGGCAAGGCCTTGGCCCCAGTTGCATCATCATCAAACTGGCGAGGTATGGGCTGGACAGCGGGCCGACAGTCTAGGACGCAGCTCTGGAGGTCGTGATGGACCACCAGTTGAATGTGAATCAGCAGCAGTCCTTGCAGTGAGTGAGTCGTGGCAGTAGGGAAGGGTAGCCGCATTCTGGGCTGCGTGAGGAAACGTGTAGCCAGCAGGTCTGGGGAAGTGATCCTTCCCTTCTGTTTTGTGAGACTGTTTGGTGCTTGTGAGACTGTATCTGGAGTGCTGTGCCCAGTCTGGGGCTCCCATGTGCAAGGAAGAGACTGATACACTGGAACAAGCCCAGTGCAGGGCCACGAGGACAGTCAGGGCACGGGTTATGGTATGTGATGACTGCAGCAGGAAAAAAAATATGTATGTTTATTTATGTTCCTGTGTAGACAATAGAAATTAATTTGCTGTTCTGAAGTTAGAGCCGAAAATTTATAGGAACAAAGCGTATGTGTATGAATGTATGTTGTTTGACTCCTAAAATAAGGACATGAGCTAGAAATCATCTGTCTTGTAAAGCAGATTAATGTACATAAAATGTTGTAATTAAGCCATATTTAATCTGCCTATGTGTAAAAAGCTACTGAAAGGATTAAGATATGATCCGCTTAGGATGTGATGCTGGTAAATGGAAGCATGCTGCATTTGATGCAGTTTTTCATCCTCCTTCAACTTTTTTTTTTATTATTTTTTATTTAAAAAAACAATGGGTTGACTTGGGAGATCCCAGTTCTTGTGTTCTTCCCATTATCTAGAAGTTTCAGAGGACTATTTTACAAATGAATCAGATCAAATCTCATTAAAGACTGGTTGTGACGTTAAGTTGAAGAAGGATTCACCAACACTCCAGCTGAAAAATAACCCAAGATGAGTCTGTACTATCTTCCCTATTCTGTTTCATCTTTGCCACCAATAGGAGTGTAAAACTCTTCCTCAGAGAAGTGTTGGCACATTGTTTTCAACTCTGTGGAAGGCCGTGTTAATGAGGCTGCTAGATCCCATGATTTGTCGTTGCTTGGAGTGTTGAAATGCTTGGGAGCTGGAGTCTGGGGCTAATATTACAGAAGAGGAAAAGAAAGGGTCACTTGTGAATGCGAAGCGTGCAACACCTGATCTGCCCTTTCAGGCTGGGCACTGCATGGTCTTAGCTTGATGGAGTTAGATCTGGGCCAGGCAGGTTTAAGCTCTTAATTTGCAGTTGTTCCTGGAAGCGATGACACATACAAGGGACCTTCTTAATGTATTTTGGTCTAGCTCTAGCCGGACTACTAGTTGGTGAGAAGTTTTAGGTGCTACCTATAGAGTGAGGACTTGCAGTGTTAAAACACCCAAGTGGTGCTACTGGAAAAAGTCATCACCCTGATTAATTAAAATGGTGTTACTCACTACTTTCTGGCTTTATTGAAGTGGAGTTGCTTATCACTTTCTTTTGCGTGTGTGTGTCTGCGTGCTAAACTGAAGAAACATGAATGAAACCCCAACTTTTCTTTGAAGCTTGATCTCTGTTCCTGACTCTCTGTGGGTTTTTTAGTGCATATTCATGTATTTGCATGAATTTAAAACAAAGATATCATTTTGGTATGGAGTCCTGGTGTCATCCTCCCCAAAGGGCAAAACTTTCCCTTTTGAAAATTTTTTTTTCCCATTTCATACTCAGTTTTAGGTTCTCCTTCTTTACAAGGGTTCTGGATGTTCCCAGCAAATGAATAATTTAAAAACCTTGCTAAGATTGCTAATGCTGGTGCTGAGCTAAACCAATGTCTGTGGCAACCTTTTCTAGGAAGAAACGCTGTTAGATACTAAAGTTTTATGGTTGAAGGAGCAAATACAGAAAGCCGTTCAGTTTGCGTGAGGAACTGAGGCAGGGTGCTTACAGTGGACGGAGTGTAGCCGGGAAGACCATGGCTAAAATGTGTACCCTTCTGGTGAGGAGTGCTCTTAGCACCTTACCTGCTGCCCATCACGAGCATTTTTGGCAGTGCAGGCGCTGCCAGCACGCTGCTGCTTTTCTACGCAGAAGTGCTGTTCCCGAGTTACTGGTTCTCTGGAAGAGCAGCGCTGTGTCCTGAATAGCCAGCACCAATTTTTGCAGCTCTCCCATCAGAGTGTTCATATCTTTAATTTAGCACATGAGTTGAGAAAAGATGATCATTTAAAAACAAAAAAAGGGGGGCGGCGCAAGGAGGAGTGATGCTTGCAGCCTGCCGTCTTGTTAGGTGATGTTTGCCTGCAATGCTTCGTTTGATCCACTGGTTGCTAAAAAGACACACCACCTAAGGCAGGAAGGGAATGCTTCTGTACTATCTGGACATTCGTAATTCAGGCAAAAAAACCCCAGAAAACCTCGCTGCAGTGTTTTGCATCAAGCCAGTAAGTTTCTTCTTAAGCTGTGGAACAGTTTTAAATCAAACCTGAATCTCTGTCAGTGATGGCAAGCAGTGGAAAATGTCTTCAGGCAAGTTCTTTCAGTGGAGACGGGAGTTCACTGTAAAAACCGGGGCCCTTCGTGTCTGTTTTGAACGTATGATATTGCTGAAGTCCAGTAGCTTTTCTCGCTGTGTTTACTTCCCAGTAATTGGTTCTGGAGATGGTTTTTGGGACCGGTGCCATGTTCTGTGCACAGCCGCACAGCTAACGAGAGCTTGCCCCAGGCTGTGCTAGCTGCAGAAATGGAAGCAACGCAGCTACAACTGCGTGGTGCTGCACCGATCCGGTTGCCCAGCCTGTTGCATTGTGCCAGGTGGATGCTCCAGCCTTCTTGGCATTAGCTTGGTGTTTTAAACTGTGCGCTTCGTAGAAAGGATGGTAATGAGTGCTGACAGAAAAGGAAGAACGTGACCTTAGCAGCGCGGAATTGTCTTCCTTCTTCCTTGCCTGCCTCAAGTTTGTTCTGGAAGGGAGTCCTGAAAGCGTGGGGAATCTTTTAGTCTTACACTGTTACCCTATTTTCATGATTGTGGCACAAGCTTCATAGGATGCGTAGAAAAGGAAAAAGCTTTCTGGAATGCTCCTTCAGCAGGCATAAAAGTACAGGACTCTAAATAAAAGGATAAGTCACCATCATCTGGTGAGGAGGAGTTAGTGCTGTAGACCTGTTCATCTCTTTGTCTCTGTTAATACAGCAGAGCATTGTACCCCTTAGTGCCATTTGTGATCATGGGCACCAGCAGCTGCAGAACAGTGGTGATCTTTGGCACCAGGCTGTGACTCTCATGACACATGACAGCACTTGCTTCATTGCCCAGATGTCTTGGGTCTTCACTCTATGGCCATCAGTTGCAAATATTGTTTAGAAAAAGAAAGTAAGCTAGTGAGAGGAGCAGTTGTTGTGCTGTCTGGCTGTATTTTTTCATGCTATGTAAAAGATGCAACTGATGGCTTTTATATCATCGTAAAAGTGTGTACAAGGATAAATTGTTTTTCTTTCAGCTAACAACTGATATACAGTGATACTGAAACATGATAGTGGTTCATTACACCACAACTGAAAAATCGATATGAGAAAACAAGATAGGTCTGTGCTTATTGTTTGGAATCTAACTCAGTTATACAAGATCTCCAGATACACTCATTATAATTCCTAGTGCAGTACCAATTAACCCTGGATTTACCTGCTTCATGATATTTGAGGTGTTTGTTAAGCTTCTGAATGGAACTGACAGTGCTGGGAATGGAGAGTTTATCTGACCCAGAGCAGTGTGGGAGTAATACAAGAGGCTATTGACAAGAGGATCATAGAGGAGAGGGTAGGCAGCTCTTACTCATCATCATGTGCAGTCTGTATTTCACCAAAAAGGTGTTGTATGATCACTTCTGCAAGAATGAGGCTGTGCTGGTTTTGGCTGCTGTAGAGTTAATTTTCTTCACAGTAGCTGGTATGGGGCTACCTTTTGGATTTGTGCTGGAAACAGTGTTGATAACACAGGGATGATCTGGTTACTGCTGAGCGGTGCTTACTCAGAGCCAAGGGCTTTTCTGCCTCTCCCACCACCCCACCAGCGAGGAGGCTGGGGGGGCACAAGGAGTCAGGAGGGGACACAGCCGGGACAGCTGACCCCAACGGACCCAAGGGATGTTCCAGACCATAGGATGTCATGCTCAGCATGTAAAGCTGGGGGGAGAAGGAGGAAGGGGGGGACATTGGGAGTGATGGTGTTTGTCTTCCGAAGTCACCTTTAGGTGTGATGGAGCCCTGCTGTCCTGGAGATGGATGAACACCTGCCTGCCCATGGGGAGTGGGGAATGAATTCCTTGTTTTGCTTTGCTTGCACACATGGCTTTTGCTTCCCCTATTAAACTGTCTTTATCTCAGCCCACGAGTTTTCTCACTTTTACCCTTCCGATTCTCTCCCCCATCCCACTGTGAGGGAGGTGAGCGAGCGGCTGCGTGGTGCTTGGTTGCTGGCTGGGGTTAAAGCACAACAGTACTCAAAGGTAGCCTGATGAAAGAAAATGTATACCCCATATGGTAGCTGATAGCCACTCTATTAGGTGATATTCTTGTGTATATCCAAAAATAAAGAATTTTGATACTTTTCAAGCATTGTATTGGAAATAGGTGTTGGATGAAAATGATGGTGAACTGTCTGATTTGACTTTAGGGCATTTTGTTATGCTAATAGTTAATGAGTGGTGTGAATGCAAATCTGACAGTAATGACTATAATCTGATTAAATGTTTTTTGCTCCCTGTAAGCCCTGGTACTGCTTTAAAATGAACAGTGAAGAGTATTCAGTTTAGTAATTCCTTGAGAGGACAAATACCTTTGCCCTGTGTTCCAGCAGCTCATCCTTTATTATAGCACAAGTAGCATGATGGGTTTTCTAAGCTTTTATAGTAAAAATAAATAGAAATTATTTCCTTACTTCTCCAGAAAAGCTGGAACTCTGGTTTCCTTTTTCAGACAAGTTGCTTTTCTTTCATCACTTCACCTCAGATGAGAGTGATGGGAGAGCTTTACATTATGCTGAAGTGGAAAAGCTGTTGAACTAAAATGCACAGAACTAGCTTGATCTTTTTTTGTCAAGACAACAGACTGTGGCCTATTGGGTCTCCTCTAGCCAGATAAAGAAAGCTATAGAAAGGATACTGAGCAGTCAGTTAAAGAAGCTGTTTGGTTTTCCTCCTGCTGTGCTAAAATGAACCCTGCTTGTGAATTTAACAGCCTGGTTTTGAGTTTGACCTGCAAATCCAGCTGACTGCAACTTCAGTCAACACTGGCCATTTTGAACAGTTTGTCTGATTTTAATAATTCCTTTTCTGATTTAGTCCTGTGTTCTGTGACCAACAATACAGTATCTCATGCATGCTTGGGAGATCCTTTCATTCCTCTTTTAGATGCTATACTGTGTCACCCAGTCATTGGCCTCCTTAAGTTTTAGTTCTGCTTCTTTAAGTACTAATTTGTGAAAGGCATAGTCCAGGTGGACAGTGAAGTGACACCTGAAGTAAACAGTAAAGGTACATAAGAGCTAGCAGACTTAAGGGCTCCCCATAGAGAACTGGATTTCTTTAATATTAGGGACACTGAATTGATGTTATCTGCCATGACATTTGCACTTTTTGGAAGTGTTCCAACTCTCTTTGTGAAAACCTTGAGGTAAAGAAGATGACAAGATGTACTTTCTAGAGACAGTTACCCAAATAACTTACGCCAAGTTTTGATTAGATTCCTGTATGTGCTTGCTGCAAGTGTAATCTCTTAATCTTGGAAGAAGTCATTTGCTGAACAGCATGGCTTCTCCAACATACGAGGTGATTTTTAAAGGAGTTATAATATTGACTAAGCTCTCAACAGTGTTGTTAATTGTCATATGCTGTTGTTTAAGAAAATGAAGCATGTAAAGTGCTAAGTACCTGATTTGCAGGTACTCAGAGGACTTCTGGCCAACATTTCTGCTTGTTATCTTCATTGAGTTCCATTTGAAAATCTGTGAGGCCTTTTTGGAGCTTTGAAGAGTGGGAGGATTTGATTCTGATGCCTCTAAAGGGGTGGACACCCTACCTCTGCTACAGGGTAGAAAGGCACAAAGACATATGAGTTTTTGTAGCTGTGGTCTCATAGGGCTTTGTTGACCTATGTAGGTGTAGAATAAGGTGTTTAGCAGTGCGTAAAGCTTGCTTTGGTTATGTTCCACCCTATCAGACTTTGTTTAATGATTGAAGCAGAGCATTGGCCTGAACCAGTTGCTGTTGAGCTCCTCCTGGGTTTGCTGTCCTTACTGTGAAAAATTAACTATAAATACATGCATCAAGTACTTAAGCTAGTTTTAAATTAACTACTTGTAAAAACATACCTAACATAGAGGTTTTGTAATAAAAATGACCAGCATGTAACCCTGCAAAGATGTTTGTCCGTTGCTTGTTATGAGGGGGTTTCCACGGTAGACCTGTACCTGCACATATGCTGTGCAGCACATAGAGCTTAACAGTGTATATGTACATGTCATTGTCTTAATCTATTGGTTTTATGTCATCCTGTTTTCCTGCAAGAGTCAGTTTGCAGTTTTGCTTTATAGGCTATGAGGATATAGTTGGCTTGCTTATGAACAGCAATCTACCCTACAGGCAGTGCTAGTGGAGTGTGAGAGACCAGATGTTGAATTAGCTCCCATGGAAATTCATCAGTGGTCCTCATTCAGAAGATTTTGTATCACAAATAAATGGGATAAATGGGTATATAAGAATCTGGTAGGTAGGACAGTCTTCTGACATATGCACTGGAATAAGAGCACAGAATTCTAATACTAAATTGCACCATTAACTGGCCAAAATTTAGAAAACTTACCCTCCTTTACCAAACTTATGGGAATGGATATTACTACATTGAATATCCTTCTTGCACCAAAATACCATATTGTCAGCAAATGACAGTTTGGAGCAATACTTGACTTTCTTGCTTCAGCTGGTAAAATCTGTGGCTTTGAAGAAAATGTCAGCTTCAGAACTGAGATAGTAATTCAGGAAAAAAGCTGTGAAGCCTTATTTTCTGAATGTAAGTAACTAAGAGCTGCTAGATATTGCTAATGTAAAAATGTAGTAATCCCTGTTTGAAGATGAAAGAGAAGGTGCCCTTTGTACAAAGCAGAAATCAAGAGGGCAGCACTTATTTAGCAGTTTGTATTCAAAAGCTGGAGAGTTGTGACCTGCCAGAGGATGAAAGAGCGATGCATTTAAAGGGAGTTTGTATTCCTCTTCAGGAAGGTTTCTGATGTTTGGTATGGCTTGCTACATTGTGAGGGTTTTGGGCAGTTTGGGGTGGTGGGTTTTTTTGGAAGGAAAAGCTTCTAAGGTATTTTAATAAGGATTTTCTAAGGTATCTGATCACAGCAACGTTGTTCAACTGGACTCATCTAAGGACAGCTTCAGTTTCATCCTGGCATGCAGGGGGTCCTGTGCCCTGATAGATTTTGCAGCAGATGTAAGAGACAGGCTAAATTTGGCAGAAATTTCCCCTAATAGTTCAGTAACTCTAGCTGTTCCCTTAGTTCAGTCACTGAAGTTATGTTAGACATCTCCAAAATTGTTGGAATCTTTCTCAGCGTTGGCTTGATACCTTCCTTCAGTAGCTGTTGATCTAAATAAGTCACAGATTTCTAAAAGAATGTACACTTGTTCTTTCATAGTCTCCTCTGCTTTCATGATTCATTCCAATATCTTGGAGGCTTCCCAATTGTTCCTTGTCATTTTGGTTCATGATGATGATGTCTGCAAGATAAAAAACTCTGGGTAAACCTCTGTTTATTGTAAACTTCTGGATCTTTTAGATACAGCTAGTGCTTTGAATTAAGAGAAGTGTGCTGTAAATGAAAGAATATCTGTATTGGTGTTAACTGTCACAATTTTCTGCATTTCTTTTACATTGGTTTCAGATGCACATGAGTCAGCACTGTAAAGACTGATAAACAAACCTTTAATCCATGGGAGGAGATAGATTCCCATAGAGAATTTGGTCACTATCTGTTTATAGCTTTCACAAAGTGCCAGGACATTATTGGCATGGACTGTTCTGCAGATTCTGTGGTACAACTGAGACTTCCATTAGTAAAATATGTTTCCGTCTTTGGACGCAGAGAGAGGATCGATCTCTCTCACCCCGAGGAGGACTGCCTCAGAATTAAAATGGTTTCTTTCTGAAGCTGGATGTAGCTTTATTGTAATTACTTGTTTGGCAGATTATCTCTGGTAGAGTTATTTTAGGATTTTTAATTTTCACTTAGGATTTTTTATCAGGAAGTGGATAGAACTCTGTGGTTTGCAAACCCTCTTATGTTTTTTTCTTTTCAGTCTCTGCTTTGCCTACATTGAATTGTTCAGGTCTCAGAACTCAAGGGCCTGCACTTGCCGCTTGGGAGGTGAATTGCGCTTCCTGCAGGTGTTCCTTGTTATGACTGGGAAGGGAATCTTCATTCAAATAGATGGTTGTCATGTCAATTACCACAACTTTGTGTTGAGATGGGAAATGCATGGAGATGGCTCTTGGGGTATACAAAATAAGTAGGCAGATGCATTAGCTATTTTTTCCCTAAGCTGTGCAAAGGTACATATCCCCACAACATATGGTAAGGAGAAATGACAGAGGCATAGCAGAGGAACTTACTAAAGAATTTCTCTGCTTTGGCAATAGCATACATATGGAATTGTCTTTAGACTTGTGAATCTATAGGAGAAATGAGGTGCCACCTTTCTCATATGCAAGCATTATATATAGCTTTTGCTGCTGTATAATTTAGCCTGAAGACTTCCCATCTGCATTGACAGCTACTCCTAGCCTCAGTTCTCTTTCTGTAGGAAAGAGAAATTTGCTTCCAGAGAAAATAGTAAGGAAGGAAACAGTCCAGAACTGGTACTTGACTAGAAGGCATGAATAACAGAAAAACAAGTATTTAGCTCTCAATTTATGTATATCTCTATGGCACACATGAGCAATAATGTTTTGAGACTAGCTACAAGTGTTAGCAGAATGTGAGCCTTTTCAGCTTCTACATGAAAAGTTTTGCACTTTCCAGTAGTAGAACCTGCTCATCACTCTGTATTCTAATGGAGGTTATATCAGTGCCTGTTCTGCAAAAGAACAGTAAGATTTTTCTGGAAATGACATTGATGCTTGTATGAGCAGAGAGAAGTAACTTCTGTAATAGATACGTGCATCATTGCTTTGTGGTAATGTTGCAACAGAGCTTTTTTCAAGAATGTAGGATATGTATGAAGTCAGACCACTCAAAGGCAAATTAGCTTCTTTGGATCCATACAAAAAATTAAAGCACTGTGCTTAAATAAGGATCCTGTTGACATGACAATTGTCTTACATTTATTCTTTGGTCTGAATGGAAGTAGCCTTGGTTTATCGTTATTTATGGGTTTGGTTTGCTGGGTTTTTTGGTCTCTTGTCACCTTATTGCAGCATCAGCTCTGAAAAATGTTGGTTTTGTTAAGCTGTTTTTCATTATGCTTCAGTTTCAGGTTAACTTGAAAGCATTTTATTATGTGCCATGAGAAGAATTCAATGTGCTTGGTGTTCCCCTATTCATTCCCTGTGATAAGGACATATCAAAGCTATCGCGAAAGGGGAACTGAGAAAAATTGTGCTCTTGATGTAGAATTTGTCTTCTGACATTCTCTTGAACACCCCACCTTAGGGAATTTATTTTCAATGTGATTTCTGGGCCAGTTACAATTTTGCGTATGTGGTTTTCAAAAATACCTTGTTCATCAGTTAAAACTCTTTGTTGCTTAAAAACCTTCATTTATGTGCCTAGTGTTCTAGATGACTTGTATATAATCTGAACTAGAAAGCGTGATGTCTACCAAATAAGAACAACAGCAAATTGAGAGATATTTCTGAAAACTTGGATTTGGTATCTGGAATACCTTTGGCTTTTAGTTTGTTTTGTCATGTGAAGAAGGCTAAAAAAATGCAAGACTGGACATTTAAAAAAAATATTCTTACAATAGTTGTAAGTTCAGCTTACTTCCTAATTTTCCATGTCAGCAAGAATTAGCTTGGATGCATAGATTTCCTATTTTGTTTCCCATCTCCTGGGTCCCCCCCCCCCCCCTTTTTTTTTTTTGTTTAAGAAAAATTTTTTTCCACAAATTTTTTGTGTGCATTCAGTTTTTGAGTGAACTAACTAGCTTTGTTCCCGGTTGAAGTAATTTCATGTTTCTGCAAGTTTGTAGCTGATTGAACAATGTTGTACCCAAAGCAAGAACATAATTTAAAGTGTTGAAATGTCAATTGTCTACATCTCTAATATATGCAATTATTTTTTCTCTGTGTGCACTTTTTTTACTTGTGGGCAAAGACTAAGAGGAATATTTTGCACATCAAACAACTATAGATTTCCTGTTTTCCTTTTTTAAATAGTACAGTGGATATCTCTTCAGGTGGATATCTCTTCAAATATTCTCCTACTCTTGTTGTAAACTGTTTGAGAGACTGGTTTGGCCACAATCTGCCTGTTTTTCTGTCTTGCTTTTTGTTTTGTAAAATGGGAATGACTGCTGGCAGTGCAGACAATTGCATTAGTAATTTTAAGTCTCTAACTCCTGTTTCAGAAGACATGAAGGTAAGAGGGATATGGGGAGCTGGACGTTGTTGTGAGTGTTGGAGTTTTAACACAGATTCAAATCTCCCATACAAGGAACACAGGTAGAATGGGAAGATTGGAGACATCTGCATATTTAGAGCTTTACTGTGACCATCTAATTTGCCCTTCATGTGGGAAGGCAATCTTCCAGAAGGCGAGGCATGTGCAGTTTCTTTGTTATTTAGGTTGTATGTCTGGTTTTGCTTGAAAGAGAAATTGTGGTATTTCTGCTGTGTGCATACCTGCAGTCTGGATTCTCGCTTCTTGAAGTTTGTGATTTGGTCCTTGGCCATTGGTTATGACAAACAGATGTCTTGTGGGTTTCTCTGCATGCAACCTCTGGATATGAACTGCCATTGTACTTAGTTTTTCTTCTTTCACTTGATGTGTCATTCTTGATTTCACACCTTTCTGTCTCCATCCATGGTCAACGATTCCTGTAGACTGAGCTTGCACTCTCAGTTAATGCCAGCTGTCTATTTTTAATGCTGCCACCTTCTCATATTGCCAGCAGAAAACATTAGCAGATATACATACATCTGAGTTTTCTCCCCGTCTTCAAGATCACTAAAACAACCCCTCCCACATAAACACACTTTTTTACTTACCTGAATATATCTGACCTCTCAGGAGAGTTCACTATCATTGATCTGTCACTGGATTCAGAAGCTGCTTTCATGCTTATATGTTGATTTGACATGGAAAAAATTCCAACCCTGTGAAATCCTTTGAAAAACTGGAATGGTGCTGTTGTAAAACCATCCGACAATGATATTTTCTTATTGGGACAGTCTATAAAAATCTGTTGGTTTTCAATTCTGTGTTATTAGACTCTAAAGGAAAATACCACCATGGATTAAATGAGACTGATGCTCTGGCTTCCATAGTAGCATTTTTGGAAGCCACGAGCTGCTACCACAGTCCCCAGATATATCAAGCTGTGTTGCTCAATGTTTAAATTATGTTTCAGAAATAGCTATGCAAAGACGCTTCTTATGTATAGTATTAAATGGTATTATACTTTTATCTCAAAAAAAACCCCAAACAAAACAACAGACGAGTCTGTAACTGGAAATATTTACTTGGAGGGTAGGGGGGGAATGTCCTGGAGCTGGGTACCTCAGCTATCAGCTAGTGCTTTCTACGTTTCTTGGCCACGAAATAGGAGAAAACTTGCTGTATCTTGGCATTATGATCATTAACAAACAGCAGCAGTGCCTGAATAATAGAGTGAATATGCTCTGTGTGAATTAAAGGTTGTTCTTCCATCCCTTTCCCTTCATTTTTCTTGTCTTCAGTCTGTGACTTTTTTTCTTTATCCTGAACAGTGTAACTTCTGAATTAGGATGGGAGTCTTGTCAGAGGCCTCATGGGAACAGAGTGTTCCACACATCTTTCCCTATTGGAAGAAGCAATAAAATGTTCAAATTGCACTTGTAGTTTTACTTGAGCTTCATAGTGATTTTTAAAAACATGTCCCCGCAATTCACACCCTTTGCCTTGCCACCATCTTGCATTGTTCTTTTCATGCTGCTCTGATGTAGATTGGCCCAATGTAGGTGAAATGGCCATTTTGGTAGCTATAAAGATCCTGCCTGGGAATTAAAAAACCCTCATAATATTAGACATTGTAAAGATATGGAGCTAGGCTTTTTGCTGAAACATCGCAAAAGCCCAGGAGGAAAATGACAAAGAATTTCTAGGAAAATTAGCAGCATGTAGAAGTTTTGGGTTTTTTTTAATGTAATTTTAAGGAAAAACTGAGAGGAGAAAAACTTTTGGATGATATGTTGCTAGAAAGAAGCTTGGATCCTCACTGTTGTTGCACAATAATGAGTTGGATTCTGTTATTCCATTCCTTGTGGAATGGTTTACTTTCAAGGTCCAATTCAGTTCTTAATGAAAACATAATTTAAGCTCTAACGTCTTGAGACTTAGTGAGTTATGATCTTACTGTGTCATGTCCTATTTAATAATGCCATTGTTCCTTGACCTCTTGTAGTTGCACTTGAATTTTGTCTGAATTGAGTAAGATGTCATATATAATCATACAATATCTAGTCCTTAGTGAGATACTGTGCTTTTCTCTTCTGAGTCTTATTAATAAAAATAGCACTGTCTTATGTAACCGTTTGATTTCTACTGTGGAGATTTCATTTTTCTTTCCTCTATCAAATGCCACGTCCTGTTCTTGGTTAACTGATCTCATCAAAGGAGGTAACTTGTCTTCCCTGAATGTCAGCACAGTCAAAAGACAGATACTTCATGTGGAGAGAAAGCAGTAAGGAAGGTTGCTGGCTATCAAAAGCCTGAGGGGACTGGGTGCTAACACAAAAGTGCATTGGGTTACAACTCCTTTCCTATCTCTGATTGTCATGTATTTGTACAAATTTGGGTTAATATTATAACAGAAGTCCTGAAAAATAGCTAGTAATCTGAAAGCTGTTCCTGAGAATCTTTTTCTTTTCATATTTATGAACAATTTTGTATAGTTTCTATGGATTAACTGCTTGGGATCAAATGCATTCACTTTTGCTTAGAGGACGTTTGGATGTGCAGCACTGGTCTTGCCCACGGTGACAGCTTGTGATGGTATTCTAGCTTCCTTTCAACAGGGTTTGTGTTGGACATTGTTTCATTGCTTGTACACTGGTCTCCTTTTTAACCAAATATTTTCACACTGCTAAGGAGAGTGAATCAAAATAAACCTAGCTGCTGGGTTTTTTTTCTTGTTTTTTTTTCTGGGACATGAATGAGATGTGTCAGTTTATGGGATTGCTGGTGAGAGCTAGAAGGATGTCTTATCTGTATTTCCTACTTTTCTTTCCCTGGGTTATCAAGCAATGAGTTCATGTGCACTGCTTTAACTGGCAGAGAAAGTACAGGTGATGTTGGTTCTTTGCCCTGTCTTCTCAGCTGTGATGTCTTTGCCATAAGCCTCTGCACTTCAACAGCAGAAAGAGCTTTTGAAACTCTAGGGGCTGTATCAGCTGCTTCAGCTCTCTGAAAGATAAAATGCTAAGCATTATTTTAAGAAAATAGCTTCTTATTACTAGCTTATGTAGTAAGCTCATCACAGCCTGGGGAAGACTGACAGAGGAAACGATTAGCTATTGAGAACTGTTAGTAAATCTTCAGCTATCCTCAACTGCTTTGATTTATTGGTATGAGACTGACTTAATGAGCACTACGACATCATCCTCTTGGATTTTCATATTTTGGATGTGCTCAGCAGTGTCCCTGGCAGCTGTAAACTGTATTAGGTTGTTACACCGTGATTAACAGTTTCTGCTCCCTTCCCCTATCATCTCTGTGTGTGCCCAGCCTGGTGTATATCCTTAAGATGACAAGAGCCAAAGAGAACAGCAAATAAATTGAGCCCTCTGGAGAAGAAACCAGCATATCTGCAGAAGCTTCGTTCTGAGGCACTGTCTTCCTGCTTCAGCACTAGTTTGTCCCCTACCATTTGGGTCTAAGACCTGTCTGCAGCCTCTCTTTTTTTGCTGTCCATTTCTTACATCCTTCTGTACTTTGGCTAACTTCCCTGCTGCTGTCACTCACCCCTGCCATGTCCTTTAATGTCTAACTTCCATCCAACTTGCCATCACAAATAATGCCAGTCCTTCATGCACCCGAAAGATAGATTTCTATATTACAGAACAACATGATCTGTATGTTGCGTGTAACTTATTGCATTCTTTCACAGAAGTAGGCAGCATTCTAAGGATAAAAGCAATACGCTTGTGATAAAATTACTTTTATCCATTGTTAGTGTACAGTTATTACATTATGTGTGTAGCGTCCAGGGGTTTGACAGCCAGAACATCTCTCTTCTTTGTATGATACCAGTTAACAAGGAAATGTTGAAGTCCTCCCAGACTACTTGGTAGCACATGCTTCTATCTCTTTTCAGACTTGGGTACATGCCTGTCATGAGAAATGCATTTGCAAACTCCTTCGACGTAAGCTGGGGCATGTGCTTCCTTCAGACTTCACAGACTTTTCCAAATAATTTCTTTGCAGCTTTTTATCAGTAGCTAACTATTACATGGGTCTTTGCTCTTAAATATCCACTTATAGCATTATTTTTGTTCTCTGAAACTGAAAAAAAACCCAACCCCCAAACAAGTGGATTCTGCTACTTCTTTAAGCTGATTTCTTCTCTCCCTCTAAGCCCTGTATAACCATCAGACGTACTTTCTGCTTGGACTTTTTCTTTTCCTCATCCTCCTTAAGTCCCATTAATCTCTTTAACCCCTTTAATTTATTCTGGGGTTTGCTTTCCTTTGGAAGCTTTTACCTACTACATGTTTTTGCCAAGTCATTTTCTTTCTCCAGCCCCCCTCTTCATTCCCTTCCCAATACTATTTTTTCTGATAGGCTCATAGATTTTGGGTTTGCCCACCCCCCTTTTTTTTTAACTTCAGATTTTATTTTAATGGAAATGAATTTTCACTGTGAATGAAGCACATAGGAAGGAAATGCAACAAAAATAAAGCCAAGAGGAGGAAAAGGTTAACTTAAAACATAGGAGAAGAGAGTTTTCACGAGAGAAGTCTAAAATATTTAGATTAAAATAAAGCCTGATAAAGATATCAACTGCTGGTTTAGTGAGCTGCTGAAGTCCTCTTGCTTCAGATTTTCAAAGCACAGCAGTTCACAAGCTGTCACAGTTTCAGATACTTAGAATGAACTAGATGCACTTTGCTTTACCCTTGCTCACTAATGAGGCAGAAAGCACCCAGAGGGAAACTGGCACTCGCAGGTTCAGTTCCACAGTGAATGATGTGTGTTCTTCTGCCCTTGCTGCCCACTCCCTGACTCCGGAGAGGCTTCTGCAAGTGATGACTATTGCTGTGATATAGAGAGAGCATTTCACCCTGCAGTTGGCATTGTGCCTCTCTTGTTCCTTTGCTCTCCTGGAATGATGAGAAAACTGATGATGGCATTGCCTTGTGATTGTGGGGTATATGAAGCCATTCAGTTCAACTCCTTATGTCTGAGTTGGCCAAGATGCTAGAAATTACATTTATAGTAATTGTGAAGGTCATCTGGATGTCATCTTTGTCAGTCCTCATCTTTCCCTCAAGGGAATCCCCTTCTGGCAAACAGCCATGGACTCAAAGGCACCTGTGTTCCAGAAGTGGCTGCTACCTTAGCTGAAGATCCTGTTGTAGCTTCTTCCTAGGATCATTTTTCTGAGGCTATCTTCTGGAAGTAAATCTTCTTTCCTAGTAATTTGCCAATTTACTCCTGCTTGCATCAACATCCAGATGTCTAATTTCAGTATCCTAGTTCTACCTGTTAATTGCGTAGAAGTCTCTGATGCAAGGTGGTACCTCAAGTTTTGTTTTCTTAATTGGTTCTTTTATAACCATCTTTCTTGAGAGCCATTAGTGCAGCACAAAGAACCCGGTAGAATTGTATTACAGTATCTTTCTCTCCCCCCCTTCTCCCTTCAGCTATATTTATCAAATTTTTATACAAGTCTCTGCTTTGGGTTAGTCATACATTGTTCAGTTTTATCGAGGAAACCATGTTCTCTTTTTAATTCTTAAGTTTTTTGCATTATATATCTAAATTTTGTAATTTTGTTCTTGACTGATATACAGCAAGAAACAGATCTTCACAGGATATGTTAAATACTCCATTAGATTGCAAGGTTCTAGCAGCCTAGTTAGCCTACCTACAGACCTAGCTTTAGTTTAGGACTTTTTTTCGGCTGTCAATTGTGGGGCTGATGGCCAGTAAAAATGCTGAGCTGTGTAGCCCAAAGAGAGCGGAAAGTGAAAATTGTAAACTACAAAAGGGAAAAAATAAACTACCAGCCCTGTGGCACAGTCTGCTTCTTGGTTGAACAGATTAGCCTTGGGCTTTGTGCTGGTAACATTAGAGGAGACATTCTGGGGAAAAAGAATACATCTGTTAGATGAGCAATGTATTTCGCAGAGATCAGTATAAAACTTTTTTGCTTCAAGGAATTTGTGGTACCTTTTTACTGTCAACACGTACAGTACAAATACCACTAACCATTGGTATTAATGTACATTATGTTTATAGACTACATCCGGAAGACTTGGTATGTTATCACAAGTAGCAAGAAAAGAATAAATGTCAGTTCTACTAAATGAACAGGAGTGAATGCTTTGGGAAATACCATGGTAATAATGATAAAGTTGCTGCTGTAAAGTGGTAAATCAGAAAAATCTATTTGTATGAAAATCAGGGAGTTTCAGCTGTAGTGAGTTTTTAGTATGACAGATTGCTTTTGGGAAAAAAGTGAAAAATCCTGGACAAGTTGAGCAAGATCCATCTATTATTTCTCTTAACTTACGAAAATGAAACATGTTTTAGAAGAAACACTTCCCATTTCCCATTGTTTGTTAAAATTAAGTAGAAACAGCTACAGTTCGAAGTCTGGTCTGAATGTCATTAGGAAATATGCCTTTGTTGAGGTTTGGGGTAAAAAGTCCCACTTATGGTCTGTTCTCAATGTTACCACGACACCTTTATATTTGAATAATTAAAATTATTAGTTCTGATAATTCAGGAGCGTTTCTTATTATTTGGTTAGCAGTTACCTACATGGATGTGGGAGCAGTAGTGGCAAATCGGAAATTGCCTAGTTAAACTTATTGTGCCAGTAAGTCAGAAACTGTGACAAATAAGCCACTCAGGCATTCTGTTGCCAGCACAGTCCTTCATTCTGTCTTCTGAATGAATGAGACTGCCTTGGGACGGGAATAAATATAGGGAGTACCCAAAGTCCTGTTTGTTCTGATTTACAAGAGATGACGCTGTTGAGTTTTACTTGATTGCTCGGTTGACTGAGACACCCAAGTCCATGGTGAATTTAGACTAAATAAACCATACAAACAAAGCTCCTTGTACAAGAGTTTATACAAAAACATTTGTTGGGCTCCCACCTCTAGTTATGCTGTCTTCAGACCCTTGTCAGACTTTCTGTACTCCTTAGACCTTTGTGGGTAGATGACAACTTCCATGGCAAAACAGTCCTGGTTAGTGTATCCTGCTGTCATCCTCTCTGGCATGCTAGCTGGAATAGAGGCTTCTCTGAGTATTTTTAGTTCTTCCTTTCCCTGTTCAATCTAAGAAAACTGAAAGCAAAAGTGACCTTTTGGGATGGGCGTATGGGATGACTTTTCGTAGCTCAGAGATTAAGAGAGAAAACGATTAAGTTGGAGACTGCTGTATTAACACTGAACTGTAATAGTGCTATGGAGATAAAGATTTCTAATATTGGTCAAGAATTTTGTGTATTGGGTATGTGGAGTGTATTTGTATAGCTTTTCTTCTCAGCTAAAATTATAGACAACTGTTAATCCAAATAGTATTTAAGTCCATATAAAATGGAAGTATTAATTTGCAACAGTACATTTTCACACTGCATTATTCTAATCTTGTGAACACAGGACACTGTTAGTGGCAATATTTGCAAATGAAAACTGCATCACTTGCTATTGCAGTCTACTTTGGGCCAATGTTTGATCTTTTACACTTTATGTTCACTCTGCTGATGTCCAGGCTCAGAACCGATGCTTTTATGTATGTGGATTTGGGCTCCTAAAAGCAAACTGAGGAGTTCAAGCTTTAGTTCAGAATCTTCCCATTGGTAGTGGTTACATGTGGAGGGACCTGTCAAGGAAGGGGAAGTGATGGGAAGCTTCCTAAAATTCTTCTGAGTGTGTTCAGTCTGTTCCCAAAGGTAGGCATGGATACAAGCCACTTCCATGAGTATACCATGAATACCCTGTTTCCTCCACCCAAGGATGATGCATTAGAGTAATTCTGTTTGTTGTAAGAAGCAGAGCTTAAAATAGAACGGCATGTAGGAATGTGTCCTTCCTAAACATAAAGGTTTCTTTGTGTCATAATAAAGTACAGGGCTTTAAAAATTTATATTATTAATGTCCCTCATATATATTTTGTTCTTTTCATTGAGGTGGCCAATCTTATGACGACTGTTTTCATACAAGCCTTTTTTTCCCCACCTTCCCTCTATTATTACTGTTTTCCATTTTGTCTCATTTTCTGGTCAGATAGTTTTAATTTGCATTTCCAGTGTCATGTTTCCATAGCTGTTCACACGTTCCTTCTATTCCATTCATCATCTTTTTTCTTTTTTTTTCTTTTTCGCCTTTTTTTTTCCCTTTTCTTTTTTAACGTACAGTATTTTATCTTCTTTATAGGTCTCTATTAACTATCTGGAGTGCTAAACCTAAGAGAAGGGTGTTAGTAGCTGAGAGATTGCCCTTGGCATACTTAATTGTAGACAAGTTGTTTGAACTTGTAACACTTGGAAAATGAAAGTTAATATATTTGTTTTGTTATTCCCATGGAAACAAGATATTTATAAAATATTTATAATGAGCTTCTAAAAACAAGTTACAAATATACACAAAGAAGCTGATTCTTTGTAGCAGTTGCTTAATAGAAAGAAACTGGTTTGCTTGGGATTTTTAGTTGGTTTTTTTTAGTTTAACTTCGTGACCTCTGAAAAGCTGGTGTTAGGAAGGGGCCTCCATTTTATATGGACTTGAATACTATTTGTGGGCTGTGAGCGCACATTGCCGGCTCATGCCCAGCTTTCCATCCACCAGTACCCCCAGGTCCTTCTCCGCAGGGTGTTTCTGTGGATCTGGAGGGGGCTGATCCTGTGGCTTAAGAGCGTGTAAATCAAGAGCTATGTAGGTTTGTTGAGAGACTTTGCCTCTGTCATTTTGACCTACTCAGCCTGTTTTCTCCTCTGCATTCAACCCGTGACTGCACAGACAGAAGAGAGGGTCGGAGCGTGCTGTCCTGCTGAGTAACCGTGATGACAGCAGCTGCTCAGAGTTCTTTGAGACCTGCCTCTAGAGACAGGAGGTGTTGTAGCATTCCTACCTGGTAATTTAGATGCTATGGTACGTGGCATACATGTACCGTACATGGCGTACCAAAAGTGCCAGAACATGTTGTGAGTTAATCAAGAGTTACGTTGTTAGGCTTTTCCATGAGACTTGGCGTACTTTGCACCTGTAGAATTTTTGAGTTAATTGTGATGCTTTTCAAATGGATTTGATAATATTGTAATAGATGGAAGGGGGAGAGATGATGGTTTTTGGAGTGTGGAGGAAGATATTGAATTTCAAATTTAAAGCTGCTTTATTTAGGAAACTTTTACTTGGAGTATAGTTCCAAAAATTCCTTTACTCCCAATCTATTTTTAGTGTCACTCCAATTAATGTATTTTGCTGGTAAAGAATATCTGCCATGATGCACATTTCTTTTTCTTTTGCATCCCGCAGCAATACTACATTCCTCATATATGTATCCAATTTGTGGTTGCACCTTAAGTTGGAGGGGGAAAAAACTCATTTCCTTTCCCCATGTTAGTGTGACGGGGAAAAGACCAAATGTGAGGTGGGAATGGCTATGTCTTAGACCAGAAAGAGATGTTCTTTGTTCCTCTTGGCACCCTTATTTATGTATTTTTCCTTTTAATACAGGAGAAGGAAAAAAAAAAAAAGTTGTGCTCTTCTATTTGATAAGTGCAGAACCAAAAATTCTACATGTGTTAATAAAAATAAAAGGAGTCAACATGAACTTCAACTGTTTTTGCTGAACATGGTCATTCCCTTTCCCATTGTGATGATCCTGAGTGATGATTCGAGCTAAACTGTAGCAATCCCGATTGGAGTTTGAAAGGTCTGTATGTTAGACTTGGCTGTGAGTCTGTAGTGAACAGGGGCCTTAGTGTGGTGTTGCACTGACGCTTTGCAGTGATTGCCAATGCCATCTTTTTCTAAATGAGAGGCAAAACAGAATGCAGTCCTGACCTCTTGAGCTAGTTAAAAGTTCTTGGATATGTTTCATCAGAACAGAGATGTTAATCCTATTAATGAGAATCCTGGACAAATTCTAAGTAGTTAATTGCAGTTTATTCCCTGTGTCTTTCTGATTAATGAAATACTGGATTATATTCTTCTTTTCCATTGTCATGGTGTTCTCTTAGTAGCTACTTCCATGAGATACTCCAGCATATGCTTCACCTAAAGCAGACAAGTAGTTGCAACCAGCAAAGTTTGGTCAAAAAACGGATGAAGTTTATTTCTGGCTAAAATGGGGAGTGTGAGGGATGTAGGGATTTGCTACATGTTGGCCTGTGTTGAAAATAAAGGATACTGGTAATGAATGGTATGTAAAGGGTTGCATTAGTGTTGAATCTTGTGAATAACCAATTTCTCCTTGTTTTAAAAGCCTAGGATAAAATTTCATTTTTGTGTTTAATTAATTGAAGTAGGAGTCACTTCCTAACCGTTGGTGTCTAAAACTGAGAAATCTCACTTCCCCCTTTCATTAGTGGAGGCACCCTCCAACTGAGGGGAATTTGACCTCTGAAGGTATCTAAGAGAAGACCAAAGATAAATCGATGGTAGATAGATGAATTGCTCTTCGCAGTGGCTCTTTGTGACCCTTCAATTAAAATTAGATTTCTACACATAGTTTTTCTAGCCTGAGATTTCTGTTGCCAGTGCAAACTTCCTTTATCCTTGTATCTATCATTTATTGGTGTATAAACAGCTGTCACTGTTGAAAGGATTGGTCTGGGTTGTGTGATGTTCTGTTGTTTGTTGGGTTTTCTTCTGATTTGCTTGAAATACTCTCTAAATTGGCATAAAAAGAAATGCTTAAGCAGCAAACAAAATTTGTGTAGTAGCATGTTTCCCAGCAACATGGATTCTGAAATATTTTTTTGACTTTGAGGGTTTCATAATGTTGTAAGCAATTGAAAACATCTTCTGCTATTAAAGATGGTACTACTTAAGGTTACAGCAGCGTCAGCATCAGAACATCTTTTTGAAAATATTTCTATTTGATCTGTTAAATTTTAGCTTAAAACGTATGGCTAAATTTTGGTGTGTAAATTCTTGTTCTAAAGATCAGGGAATCTGTAATTTAATAATACAGGAAAAGGTGTGGTTTGTGTGTGATATAATTCATAGGAAAGAAAAATTTTAATTTTTTTAATGGTGAGTAATCTCACTAATGCTGTGGCCTTACACCTGAATTTTAAAATGAGAAACACTAAAAATAGTTTTGTATTAGGAAAAAGAAAGGAACAGTGCGTACTCCACTACATTATCTCCTGCCTAAACTGAATATTTTAAAATGCTAGAAAACAGACTTGCATTAATCCCCTTTTGGTTAAACACATCTCTGTAGTGAATGCTGAGTTTCTTTGTAAGTTTTATCAATTGAACCCTTTGGCCTGATGGGTATAAAAGATCTCCAGGAGTGACTCTATAAATAGATGTCTGTAAAGTGTGAATTTCCCACTCTACCTGTCAGATTTTGCACTGTATTGCTGCTATTGCAAAATCTTCTCCACCAAAAGTAAGCCTAAGCAAGTAATTTACTAGTGTGGAAATACAGGCTTCCTATTAGTGAAAACAACAGCAAGTCTTCAGCTCTGAATTTCTGGGGGGTTTATGGGTATATCAGACTGCTATAGTGTGTTCTCCATGAGCCTGTGAATGTTTTATGAAGGTGATAGTCTAAGAAGGAAAACAGGTATTGAATTTAAATGCGTCACTTTAAAATTTGTCAGTCTTTAA
This sequence comes from Haliaeetus leucocephalus, assembly GCF_000737465.1. Taxonomy (NCBI): domain Eukaryota; kingdom Metazoa; phylum Chordata; class Aves; order Accipitriformes; family Accipitridae; genus Haliaeetus; species Haliaeetus leucocephalus. Next base: position 2,238,089 of record NW_010972477.1, on the reverse strand, counting down.
TAGAGGAGGAATTTCAAGTTTTTAAATGCTTTTCAATAGTTTGCTTTACAGAACAGCATTATTCTTAATTTACTTGTGAATATGTCATATGAATAATATGTCATAACCAGTTACTCAAAGAGGAATAAAAAAATATTAAATAACAAAACTCACTTAAGGTGCTTCAATTCTTGTCTTTTATGTGTGCAAGCTTTACAAGTGATCAACCAAATGAGACTGTATTTGATTTGATAAGCTGCAGGCATTCTGACAGCAGGCCAGGTCCCTTTATTTCCCCTTTATTTCTGAACGTTCATCAAGGGAAGTTTCTAAAGCACTATCCTACTGATGTACATGAAAAAAGAAAGTGATGTTCCTGGAATATGTTTTACTTGACACCATAAATGGGCTGCGTGGGTCTTCGTGTTCTGTTGCGGTTTTCGGTTGTTCACTGTGGTAAACCGAAACCATTCTGCTATTCTTGGAATGCTTGTGTGCTCTCTTGTAATTCCTTTCAATTTCTGTGTGTTTTGACAGGGGAAAGTCTTCCAGAACTATCACTTTTGAGCAGTTTAAGGAAGCTCTTCAAGAACTCTCGAAGAAGCGATTTAAAGACAAGAGTGATGAGGAAGCAGTTCAAGAAATATATAAACTAATTGAAGGAAAAGCCCCGATTATATCTGGAGTAACGGTATGTTACTGATTGAATGGATGGATTGTTCTAGCTGCCCTTTGTTCTACTGCAGTGTTGTTATATTCACCAGCTTCCCTTTACAACCCACAAATCCGAGCAGCATGCCTCTGGGCCTGAAGGCAACAACTGTGCTGAGCTGAGTAGGAGCAGAGATTGTGCAACAGCTGGGTGTTGCACTACTGTGTATTCTTGTGTGGCACTCTCATTGCTTCTGCTGGGAATTGTAGTACCATCTAGCAGCATGGTCCGGAAAATAGAAGGAGAGGTCTTGTCTGTGGTTAGAACACAGAAATGTTCATGAAGAGCGGTGTATCCAAATCCGGAAGAGTAGAAGGGGATTAAATATAGAACCTTATTAAACAGTTCTAAGCTGTCATGTGAAATACCAAAAAGACTAAAGCAAAGAGATCTTAAAATACATTTAATACACCATGTGAATCCCAGAACACTGGAAATCTGGCAATAATTATCATGTGGTCTGGGTTTTATTTTTTGTTTGTTCCAAGTCTGCCAGAACTGTAATGTTCTTTATTTATCTTTCTTTTTTTCTTTTTTAAATATTGGCACTAAGCTTTATATATGAAAAGGAAGTTATAAAGCCTGGCGTACATAAGTTTGGTTGTCCTTTTAAATGCTCAGGTTAGGCAAGCTTTTACCCTGTAGTTCAGGAGATACTGGAGTGTTTACCATCAACTTGAACAGTCCTGTCAATTTAGTTCATCTGCTTAAAATTTGTTCTTCTGAATGTTGGCTGCAGAGCTGTGAATGAAAATCCAATTGTAAATAATCTTTCCAGAAGTTGATTCTGCACAAATGAACAGTGGAAATGCCAAGTGGAGAGATCTCTTTTTGAGTTGTATAATTTGTCAGTTTTTTACAATATTTTACTTTATTACTCTTGTACTCTCATTTGAAACAAGTGGTAATTTTGATACAGACTTAAAATAACGAACCTTCCTTTTTGTCCTTCACTCATTTTAGTGAGTTTGAGTAACTTGTTCATCTATCCAGGGATTCTCCCTTTGAATCGTGCACATTCTTCTAGGCCTCACTCCTGATTCCACTTTTGGTATTTCAGCAATTGGATATTGAAATGATCAACAGCTGCTAATAAGGGAACAGCTTCTTTCTACGTGGATGACAGGGTGATGAGAGAGCTTTGCAGATGCAGGGTAGTGTCATGTAGGTGCTGCAGAGGTATACAAATATGCCAGCAGCAGGGGCAGAGGAATGGAGGGGGGATATGAGCCAGCAGTCTGAGGCTTGCCTGTACTCCTGTTGCCTATGCAGTCCTGGGGAGGGTTGGAGAAGAAGTGAAGAAATAATGGGAGAGCAGGGTGATCACAATATTCTCTCCTGCTTGCTGGCAAAGTAAGGAACAGGAGGCAGACCGTAAAGGGAGGGAGATTACAGTGGGACCGTGTTGAGGGGTTGGAACTCCAAATTTTTGGTTTGTTTTGTGATGCTAATTTAGTTCCACACGTGGTAAAAATGACCCAAACACTTCGATATTAAAGGCATTAAAATAAATAAATACGTGGCCACTCTCCCCCCAGCAACCTGGGAATGCAGATATGAAATCTGTGTCAGGCATTCTAATGCTTTGTTTACTTTGGGAAGTCTATGTCCTGGAAATTTTAAGTTGGACTGCTTTCTATATGGTTAGACAGAGTTATATGAAGCTTTTTTTAAACTGTTCTAGGATAGCTTAGTCATGCTATGTAGTGTGTGCCCTGCTCTGTATAGCTCTGCTGTAGGTCGTATAGGTTTGGTTGAGATTTCAGCCAGAAAACTTTAGTGTGACTACTGACATGCTAATCTAAACATATTAGGGAGGGAGTTGAAAGCATGATTAAGTGAGGCTTGTGGATAAGTATACTTCAGCAGCATTTGGAGATTTTTGCGTCTTAACTTCTTATGTTTTGTGCTCTCTGTTTGGGGGCCGGGGGAGGCAGGGCAATATGTCTGTGCTGAATGGCAGCCTGGGGAAACCACTGCTTCAGCAGGGTGGTTGGAAAGTTTACTTTCACATCAGACAATGAGGATTTTAGTGTATGTTGTGATAGAAGATTATTTTTTTTCTTTTTCTGTTTATTTTTTCTTCTCCTTCAGAATGTTGTAGAATTACAAAAATCCCTGCTTGTGATTTATGTGGTTGAGAAGGCTCAGCAGCCAGACATTGAAACTGAGTGAAATTTTGGGCTGCTTTCTAATCTGCAATGGAAGATGTATGGTTGGCTTGGTCCCACAGGAGGAAAAACAACAGGCAACTGATAGGGGTTAATTAAGCCATAGCTTTATTAGCTCATTTGGTAGTGATCTGGCAATAGAATATATAGTGCAGGTCATATATCTTTGACAGTTTACAATCAGACACGTAAATGAAGCATAGGGCCTTTTAGCTGCCCTCACTCTTACAGAAAGGCTGCAAGAGCAGGACTGAGGTTCTTTCTTTTCTTGTACCAAAACCTGAGTGCTGCACCTATGTTGAATGCATTTCTACACCTCCTGTGGAACAGATACTTGCTTTGGTCATTGCTGGCTCTTAAAATGAAACCAGTTGAACCTCAGTGTATATTCAACAGGGTCCTGACATAGGAATGTAGAATAACTTCAATTGGAAGGGGCCTGGGATGATCTCATTCAAACTTCTGCTCACAAGAGGGCTAACTTCAAAGCTAGATCAGGTTGCTCAGGGTCCAGTCCAGCCAAATTTGCTGTGAGGGTGGTGTGGGTGGCAGGGCAGTACAGCAGCGACAGCACTTTAAAAGCTAGGTGGTGGGTGCTCAGGGTGATGGTGATGTGGGTGGGATTGTATTGTCACAAAAAGAGACCTGTTAGGGAAAGAGCAAGGAAGCCAGAGTGCAGCCCACAGAGCGCAGCAAATGAAGCATAGCAGCAGGAGTGCAAAGAGGCTCAGAAATTCCACTCAAGAATATGTGGGTCTGTTTGAAGACTGCACAATGGTGGTCTCGGCATGCTGCAGGACATACCATCCAGCACATGGGCATCCATTAAGATGCAGTAGTACTCCACAGGACTACCATTAGCACATCAGAGTCCTTGGCTCCAGAGCGAGGAGCCCTCTATCCAGGTCCTGCGCTGCAGAGTGCTCTTGCCTCTGCCTGGAGGTCAGGGCAGTGATGGCCTCTCTTGTGGGAGATGTGCTGTGGTCAAGGCCCTGAGGTTCCAGATTAAGGAGGAAGATGAACAGGAGACTGACATGGTATTTATGGAAAACCCACGCTACACAAGGGGAGGAAGGAGTGACAGCTGGAGCCCAAGTGAACAGAGACTATCAAGATGGAGAAGGCTGGAAGCTTGTGACTTCTGGCAACAAGAAGTCACAGATCTGTTCCACCTACAGATCTCCAATTTCAGAACAGGTGTAGTACTCTGGGCACTGGTGAGGACCAACAAGACCCATCAGAGTCAGCTGAGCCTGAACTTAGTGTCCAAACAAATGGGAAAAAAATGAGTGATAGTGTCACTCCTCACTACCTGGTACTATGGGGACAGGCAGGTTCTTTTAAGGATCCTTGGTGAAATGAGAACTGGCCACAGGTTTGTAGTTATAATTGGAGCTTTATTATTATAGAAAAATTTTAGTAATCAGCATAGCTTATCATTACACAGAATTTCTAGCAATTAGGATAGCTTTTCTATTACCTAAAACTGCAGTTACCTGTACTTTTCAGTCACCTGGACGCTCTGCAGATCAGGTCAAATTCATAATAATCAGTGTGCAATAGAATAATCAGAATCTGGATTCTGACTTTAAAAAGTACATGAGTCACTCAAACCTCAGAAGAAGAACAACAGCGTCAGAGGGGGTGTCATGCCCATGGTGAGGGTGTTCCCCCTTCCCTATTCTGTCACGGCATGAGCATCCCCTGTATCGCACCAGGAAGCACAAAAGCCTTAGCAGTCTGTCTGCTGTTGGATCAGCTTCAAAAACCTTTTGGATAAGCTGATGTATTTACACCTCTCAGTTTGGGGGTTTGGTCTATACAATTTCCCTAAGTTTGTGGATTCTGAAGAGGCTGCCAGACAATCAGTATGCAAGAATTTTGGCGGCAGGAGACAGCAAGCTGCAGGTGATAATGGCTGCATAATGATCTTTATCTCTTCCTGTCCATTGTGTCCTGCCTACATGTTGCCTTTGCTGTGACCTAATGGTGCTGCTCCCAGCATACATCAGGCCTTAGCTTGAGCTGTGTGTTAGCCAAAATCTGTGCAAGAGTTGAGTGAACAGTCACAGGAGGCATCCCTGACCACCGAGGGATCACGGTTTTGCCATCCAGACTATCTCATGTGCATTTACACTTCCCTGTTCTGTAATGGGTGTCACCATACCCTGGGAACAGTGCTGCACCAGGTGTCAGGAGCAGAGGGTACCAGTCACAGATAATTACAGGAGATTCCTCTTGTGGAAGATAGAGGCATGTCTCTTCTGACCCCACGTCATATGTCAGGAGTTTTGTTTATTAGGTGCCAGCATCTGGGATTGTTGAAGAAGCACTGCCAAGATTTGTCCAGCCTTCTAACATGGACCTCTTCCTCCTCTTCCTTGTGGGTATCAGCAGTATGTCTCGAGAGGTAACCTGGAGCATATCAAGAGAGACTACAGAAGTCTGGGGGTGAAAATGAAGGGCATGGAGCTCTGGTCTTGCCTTCCCAATCCAGGAGGGATCTATTTTACAACTGAATTGGAACAAATCTCATTAAAGACTGGTTGTGACGTTAAGTTGAAGAAGGATTCACCAACACTCCAGCTGAAAAATAACCCAAGATGAGTCTATACTATCTTCCCTATTCTGTTTCATCTTTGCCACCAATAGGAGTGTAAAACTCTTCCTCAGAGAAGTGTTGGCACATTGTTTTCAACTCTGTGGAAGGCCGTGTTAATGAGGCTGCTAGATCCCATGATTTGTCGTTGCTTGGAGTGTTGAAATGCTTGGGAGCTGGAGTCTGGGGCTAATATTACAGAAGAGGAAAAGAAAGGGTCACTTGTGAATGCTAAATGTGCAACACCTGATCTGCCCCTTCAGGCTGGGCACTGCATGGTCTTAGCTTGATGGAGTTAGATCTGGGCCAGGCAGGTTTAAGCTCTTAATTTGCAGTTGTTCCTGGAAGTGATGACACATACAAGGGACCTTCTTAATGTATTTTGGTCTAGCTCTAGCCGGACTACTAGTTGGTGAGAAGTTTTAGGTGCTACCTATAGAATGAGGACTTGCAGTGTTAAAACACCCAAGTGGTGCTACTGGAAAAAGTCATCACCCTGATTAATTAAAATGGTGTTACTCACTACTTTCTGGCTTTACTGAAGTGGAGTTGCTTATCACTTTCTTTTGCGTGCGTGTGTCTGCATGCTAAACTGAAGAAACATGAATGAAACCCCAACTTTTCTTTGAAGCTTGATCTCTGTTCCTGACTCTCTGTGGGTTTTTTAGTGCATATTCATGTATTTGCATAAATTTAAAACAAAGACATCATTTTGGTATGGAGTCCTGGTGTCATCCTCCCCAAAGGGCAAAACTTTCCCTTTTTGAAAATTTTTTTTTCCCATTTCATACTCAGTTTTAGGTTCTCCTTCTTTACAAGGGTTCTGGATGTTCCCAGCAAATGAATAATTTAAAAACCTTGCTAAGATTGCTAATGCTGGTGCTGAGCTAAACCAATGTCTGTGGCAACCTTTTCTAGGAAGAAACGCTGTTAGATACTAAAGTTTTATGGTTGAAGGAGCAAATACAGAAAGCCGTTCAGTTTGCGTGAGGAACTGAGGCAGGGTGCTTACAGTGGACGGAGTGTAGCTGGGAAGACCATGGCTAAAATGTGTACCCTTCTGGTGAGGAGTGCTCTTAGCACCTTACCTGCTGCCCATCACGAGCATTTTTGGCAGTGCAGGCGCTGCCAGCACGCTGCTGCTTTTCTACGCAGAAGTGCTGTTCCCGAGTTACTGGTTCTCTGGAAGAGCAGCGCTGTGTCCTGAATAGCCAGCACCAATTTTTGCAGCTCTCCCATCAGAGTGTTCATATCTTTAATTTAGCACATGAGTTGAGAAAAGATGATCATTTAAAAACAAAAAAAGGGGGGCGGCACAAGGAGGAGTGATGCTTGCAGCCTGCCGTCTTGTTAGGTGATGTTTGCCTGCAATGCTTCGTTTGATCCACTGGTTGCTAAAAAGACACACCACCTAAGGCAGGAAGGGAATGCTTCTGTACTATCTGGACATTCGTAATTCAGGCAAAAAAAACCCAGAAAACCTCGCTGCAGTGTTTTGCATCAAGCCAGTAAGTTTCTTCTTAAGCTGTGGAACAGTTTTAAATCAAACCTGAATCTCTGTCAGTGATGGCAAGCAGTGGAAAATGTCTTCAGGCAAGTTCTTTCAGTGGAGACAGGAGTTCACTGTAAAAACCGGGGCCCTTCGTGTCTGTTTTGAACGTATGATATTGCTGAAGTCCAGTAGCTTTTCTCGCTGTGTTTACTTCCCAGTAATTGGTTCTGGAGATGGTTTTTGGGACCGGTGCCATGTTCTGTGCACAGCCGCACAGCTAACGAGAGCTTGCCCCAGGCTGTGCTAGCTGCAGAAATGGAAGCAACGCAGCTACAACTGCGTGGTGCTGCACTGATCCGGTTGCCCAGCCTGTTGCATTGTGCCAGGTGGATGCTCCAGCCTTCTTGGCATTAGCTTGGTGTTTTAAACTGTGCGCTTCGTAGAAAGGATGGTAATGAGTGCTGACAGAAAAGGAAGAACGTGACCTTAGCAGCGCGGAATTGTCTTCCTTCTTCCTTGCCTGCCTCAAGTTTGTTCTGGAAGGGAGTCCTGAAAGCATGGGAAATCTCTTAGTCTTACGCTGTTACCCTATTTTCATGATTGTGGCACAAGCTTCATAGGATGCTTCTAAGCCTTTGTCAGCAAAGCTGAGAGAGAGGTCCTGCTGAGTCCATAAAATTCATGCTGACTTAACTGCATTGATGCAGTTTCTCTGCTGCAAACAGGCCAAGGCCGTGCAACAGTATGGCTTTCAGTGGATGTATTTTTCTTCAGCAAACTGCTCTATTCTTCTGCGGTGGTGTTGATGGAACGTATGTTCTTGATTTCTGTGCTCTCATTTCCTTTTTACTGTAGTTCCCTTCTGTTTCCGAAGGATTGGTAGTACATTTCTGTAACTTATTCTAATTCTTGAAACTGATAGAATGGAATGTTCTGCTTGCTCTGTAAACTGCTCTTCGGTGGGTCTGTTATCTTGAGGTCAAAGGCAAAATCTGTCTGAGTTTGCAGAGGTGTCATTTGTAAGGAAGGAGGAAGCAGGCATATGGCACTGTTGTTAAGGGTTTCAGGGTTTAAAAAGACTCTACAGCTTTCATTTCCTGTCTTTGGTATGAGGGCTGTTTCAGACAGACAGAAGTTGGAACATGCCTAATTTGTAATTTGGATGAGATGTTGGATTTTTTGTTTTGTTTTGTTTTTTACCCTGGGTACAGTCAAATACTGGAACAAGTTGCCCAGAGAGCCTGTGGAACCTCTGTCTTTGGAGGTGTTCAGGACTTGACTGGAGAAGTCTCTGTGCAAGCTCATTTGAGCCCCGCTGTGAGCAGGGGTTTGTGTTAGATAAGGACACGTATGCAACTGTTCTTTCCAACCTAAATTATTCAGTGACTTCATGATTTTAAGTTTTTATAATCTCCAGGGATAGAGAATCCACAGTCTCTAGGTAAGCCATTTCTGTGCCTGGCCAGCCACAGTAGTGAAGAATTTTTTCCCATGTGTCTAGCTCAAATTTCCCATCTTCCAAATCATGTCCATTATATATTTTTTTTTAATTTTTTTTTTTGCTATGAACTTCAGAACTGGCTCTATTTCTAATATAACCCCTCTGTTGAGAACAGGAATAAGATTTGCCTCCCCTCTTTTTATTTTCTTTTGAGTCTGAATAAACACCCTTCTGTCATCTTCTCCTTGTATGCCACACGCTCCAAGCTCCTCGCTGTCTTAGCAGCACTTCTTTGTAAACACTGACACAAAGCAGGAAAAATACTGAATTGCTAACAAAAAATGCATAATCACTTTAAATTAGCAAATCTACTGGTCCAAATAAAATTTCTTTTTATTTCCCATAGCTGCTTGTGAGACTGTGGCCGGTTCTGATCTTCTCAGTGAGGTTTTGGTGTGAGAGGAGTTTTGGTTGAAAGAGGTGGGAGGCATACATATCTTTCCTGACTCATCTGAGATGTTTCCATGAACTTGGAGGTTCTGTGACCACATATTTGGTTGGAAACTGACAGTGAAGGAACAACAGCCATTTTTAAAAGATTTTTTTAAGATTAGGGGGAGCACAATGGTCCAGCAAAATATCAGTAAAAATATAAGCTTGGTGAATGAACAGGTCTTTTGTCACTGATCTCTTCTTTTGGTAGAGGCAAAGACACTGAAATTACAGCTGCTGTCTTGTGTTCATGGAAATAACTGAGTAAGGGAAGAATGGTCAGTCCTGGAGAACAGAAGTCCTGATATTTTTTGAAAGTACCTTTGATTGATTCATTTGGTGTTCCAAAAAGAGTTTATACAGGGATTATACTTGATTCTGTTGTGCTAAGTAAAACTTTTCTCTTAGAGAGAAAGTTTTTAAAAAAAAATAAAACCAAAAATTTTAAGGTCATGTACATCTTCTGTGATAAGCAAATTTTGTGGTTAACAGTATGTGCAAATAAGAGAAGGAAAATGGAGGTTTCTGTGGGCTCAGAGAAAGGAAAGGAGGAGGTTGGCTCCAAGTAATTTATTGCCTTTAGAAAAACGTAGCTAGAGAGATTATGTAACTTACTCTAGCTAGTAAACTGTTCAAGCAGAATTGCTATATGACAGGACAGCATCGTTTGTCTGTGATTCATTGTGAAAAAGAAGAGTGTTGACTTGCGAAGATGGAAATTGTCCTCATCCAGCCCTTTGTGCTGTTCACTATATTTCTTCCTACATTTTTCTTCACTGATGAGGGATGGTCAGGTCCTCCCACCGCCCCCTTTTTTTTTAATTTGCCTCCCAATGCCCAATTAGTAATGAACGGCTGAGTTGCACAGAAGAATGAGCTCCCAGCTACCCTTTTAATTGTTTTTGCCCTTTGCTCAATTGCCAGTTTAGTCTCCATAGTTGGTTTTGTTGTTCATTTTTCTTTCATATTGCACTCACACAAGTCTTAGTATGTCTGTTACAATTGTTACTGTAACAAAATTCTTATTTATGTTTATTGTAATTAGGGTATTGAGGCAAATTTCATACTGATCATGCCACCCCTTTGAAACAGAGGAGTAGAAGCTGTAGTCCTTCTTTTTCCAAATAATGATTAAACTTACCATTACAAATTCTCAGAATAGCAGTCTGTCCTGAGAATTAATTTGGTAAAGGAAAAGGCAGTCAGCTAGAGTTTCTGAGACTTCTCTCTGCATGTGAGAATGCAGAGTGTATACACATTTAGAGAAAACCTATTTGATGAAATACAAGGAAAGTAAATATGTGTTACGTTTAATTAACTTTATACTGAATATTGCCCCTGGCTTGCATTTGGAATATTTCCATGTTTATGGTACTAAAAGCTTTTGTCACTGGTAGCATCCTTTGGCTTTTAGCAATAGTGTTATTTAAGTAAACATAGAGCAAAGTTTAGTCCTTTGATTATACGGTAAGCTTTCTTGCATCTTCTATAGCAGCTGCTTCTGATGTTAGGGACGATGAAAGATACTTTGGCAAGTATCGTGCCCTAGCTTTTTCCTTGCTGGCTTACATTGGGAGAGTCACGGATGGGATCTTTATTTTCTTAGTAAGTTCTTAAGAACACACAAGAAGTGTGCTAACAGTTAATGTCTTTAGTAAGAAGCATCATATGTTCTTTTGGAGGGAGAATGATCTAGTAATAACTTAAACAAGCATAAGAAACATAAGAAACATCCCTACATGTATTCTGTCCTACAGTCAGCCTTTATTCGTATGCTCCTGCAGCTATTATGACCTGCGGAGGTTTTAAACTGAAAATGAAGTGGGGAGCCTGCGTATTTATATGAGTTAGGTGAGGCACATGTACTGCCCACTGCTATAGATGCTTCATGGCTCAAAATGGTGGTTGGTGGAAGACTTTGTTCAGTCAAGCAGTATGACAGTTTGTCTTCAAGTAGTGGCTGGGTTCTTACTCGTGAACACTGCATAACAGGAGACACTACACCATATTAAAGCTTATTCCTACTGGTTTGTGTCAGAATTTTTGTTCAAGGTTCAAGCCCCCATGTTTCCCTTCACTTACCAAACAAAACAGTGGTTGGTTCACAAGTAAGACTTAAAATAGCACAGGCTTCCTAGTGCCTGTGCCCAGGGTGAAGCTAACAGGTTATGCACTCTTACAGAAGTATGTGTCTTTGTTTTCTCCGAGTTGTCAGAGTAGTTTCCAGTGGCCAGACAATCCTTTGGTTCTGTTGTGTGACTGAGTGTACAACCTGTTTGATTTACTAATATCCTGAGGAGCAGAAAAAATAAATTTGCAGCTGGGCACCGGGCTGGAAATTTTTACTTTGCTGCTTTTAATGTCTCAGCTTATACATTTTTATTGCATTTTCATCTTATCTAGCTGGGCTGCTAACACAATTACTGATCACAGGGTGTATTTTTTTTTTTAATTAGCTCTACTGTGAATATAGGTTTCCTGGTTACAAGGTGCTAGCAGGCCAAGGCGGACAAGAAAACTGCATGTATAGAAGCATTACTTCTTCTTAAGCATTGTCTTCATTTCTGTTTTTCAATAGAGAAAAATAACCACTTCTGCAAATAGTACTCTGAGACACCAAGGCAAAAGTCCCTAAAGGTTGTTCAGCAATACCATTTTGAGAAATTCATGCTCTAGGGGCCGTTCTCTTTGAGATAGTGACAGAATTCCCACCTCCACACCACCTTTCTTTCCCCTCAGGGCCTTATGTGAAAGTAATGCTGCAGAGCAGTGGAGTGTTGTATGTGTTGTGTGTTTGGTGGAGAAAAAAAAAGAAGTTTACAACCTGAGATTTTCATTAAGTAGTTATGTATGTGGACAAATTCCCTCAAAACAGCTTTTATTTAAATGGTGTGGAGGACACGTGGCTTCCATGGTGTACAAGTTACAGCATTCATTCCCAGTTTAACTGAATCCAAGTATCCTGTTCCTCTTTGTACAGATTCAAGCATCTTTTCCAAGTCTCTGATCTTTTAAAGTTCAGCATTAAAAGATATTTGACAGATGTCATCCTCTGGAGGAGCTATGTGTTACTTCAAAAGCCTGTTTGTTAGGTCTCATTAATGAGCATTTATTTGGGCTGAGGATGGGTAGAGGGGGAATGAGGCTTTTGATGAAAGGTAAGTTTCCCAGAGCATTTACTTCACTACAGTGAAGCCCATGTCACTTCTGTCTCTAAAATGCACCCTAACAGGGTGGTGCACATAAGAAAGATACCCAAATTCTTTCCATCTTCGTCCATCTTAGCTCCATTTTCACTACTACACAAAAATCTTTTGTGTTTTCCCTGCCCCTTTAGTGCCCTTTCTCTTCTGATTTTAAAATGTAAATTTAAGGATCAAAGAGACTGCTCCCAGCCCAAGCACACAGGTTAGCATGCTCCTATATTGTTCTGTGAAATATCTTTTTCTTTCTGTTCGTGTAGTCAAATTTTCTTTGTCTCAATGACAGCAAAACTTTGATTTTTAAGTGGCCTGAAATAACTCAGTGGAAGCAATGTAGAGGAAAGTCTTTGCTCAATGCCGTTTCATAGACTGCGGATTTGCTAATATTGAAAACAACTTTCAGTCCTTCTAATTTGTTACTTCTCTCATGAATCCTAGAGTTTAGAATAAATTTGTCTCTTGAAGCAATGAATTCTAGCTGTATTGGTTTGCTTTTTCTATATCGGTGGAGCCAGGCTTTTATGCTTGGATGTTGATGTAATGAATTTTGAACATGTGGACATGTTCCCTATGACTTCTCCATATCCTTGGTGCTTAGAACTTGATTGTTAATCAGAAGTATCATACTGAAAGTCTCTTCCAAAGTTTTTGACATAACTTGCACTATTTTGTTCTTGGCTATATGATTATTGTCATTGTATGTAATGGCAAGAAACAAACTTTTTTTTGTATCCTTTTGCTGGAAGTGAGTATTTACATAGTCTCCATCATTAGCAAAGATTTAAATGTTGGTAGAATGTATAAATATCTGTATTAAGAATAACTGATTTCTGATGTGGGTTTTTTTGTTTCTTTTCTTTCTCCCAATAGAAAGCCATTTCATCTCCAACTGTATCACGCCTTACAGATACATCAAAATTCACGGGCTCTCACAAAGAGAGGTTTGATCCCAGTGGGAAAGGAAAAGGCAAAGCTGGCCGAGAAGATCTGGTGGATGCTTCAGGATATGTATCTGGCTATAAGCATGCAGGCACATATGATCATAAAGTACAAGGAAGCAAGTAAGGCTGAGGGTTTACATCACAGAGGGAGAAAGGGGGGGGGAAAGAGAATATATTTGTAAGAATGATGTAGATGAATCCCACATGTTTTGGTTATTGTGAATGCTAAGACTATGTTGTCAAGAAGTTGTTTTCAGGAACTGGAACTGATTTCAACATCTGCTGAGCTACTTGCAGCACAACGCCACTTCATTACATTCCTCATGCGTATATTGGCAAAAATAAACATATCGGTACAAAAAATACATAGTTTTGTTGAGCTTTAGGCAAAAAAAAAAAAGTCAAGAGCAGTTATACCACACTTTGTCAATTCAAGGAAAAGATCTCAAACATTCCTAAATGTCCAGTTGCCCTGATGATGTCGAAGAGAACCTCTTGAAAAGAGGGTCTTTCGTAGCAGTCTTTCTGAATAATATCCCATTATTTATGCAGTTTGATTTGACTACTGTTTTGGTTTTTTTTTAAAATGTCTTATACGGGATCTGGCACTTTCCTTAAAACATTCAACAATATACTATTGGGGAGTAAGTGGTTGAAATATACAAGGTGCTAGCCTGTGAATGTCATACACCACTCATGAAAAACTGAAAAAAAAAAAAAGCTATTTCTGGGACAATATAGGTTCTAAAGTATTTTATGTCAACAGAAAGAGAGGGAAAATATCAGCCCTTACTTTCCTCCTGTCTATACTTTGTGCTTGTTACTGCGTGTACTGTAGCATGGTTCTGACTGGCTGGATTTGGATGGAGCTGTTGTACTAACCTGAGAGGAGAGGAACATTACTAAGAAAGTCTATTAAAGCTTTTTGCAGTCTGTTTTCAAGTTTGCACTGCCTCACATTTGAAATGAAGGGGGCATTAAGCTAATAATGCTTTAAAATATTGATTATGACTAAACACTGCCAATCAGATTGCTATTAAGTGAATGTTATTATGCACGTACATTGGCACATACTCCCTTCAAGCTATAACATATGTAAGGAAAGTTTATGGCCCCTTGGAATAAGGACATTTACAATTAATATCCATGTAATTAAGTGCAATTTGCCCACAAAAATATACTATTCTAACTGGGCTACATTTTATGTTAGTTTTCTTTGAAGCCAAGGGATTTGATTCTCTTTTCACTTTTGCCGCCTAACTGGGGAGTAATAGTATTGATGGAATGGCTTTCCACTGCTATGGAAGGAGCGCCAGTCCCACAGGCTTAAGGTACAGGCAGCTGAGTATGACCTGCCTGGGGCCCAGAATGCCAAAACAGCTCAATAGGAATAAAAATAACTCATTTTTGTATATTGGTGAAAAAGGAGAGAAAAGGCTGGTCCAGTTTTCCGCAAGAGCTGAACAAGTACCCTGATGTATTACTCTGTTTCTCTAAAACCCAGCTACTAGCAGTTCTGCCTTGCTTTCTTTCAAAAAGTGCTCATGCACTGATTTTCATGCTTGACTCTGAATAAAGGTTAATAAATTTATTGCTCTCCTCCCACCCGTATCAGCATCCCACTCAGAGTACATCAAATTTAGTGAGCGGTGTGTGCTGTCATGTGCCATGCAGGTCAGCAGTCTGTATTTGGCTGATGTCCGGAAACAAAGCACTGGTTTTCAGCCCTTAAACTGTTTGTATTTTATTTTTCTGACATTGAATGGTAGCCTTTCTTGTAACTTTGCCTCCAATGACCCTTTGAGCCTGTACATCAGCCTGAAACCAAAACAACAATAGTAAACAAAGGCAAGGACTTCCTTGTGGACTTGGAGATTTTTTTGTTTGTTTATAATTTATTTGGGGTTTTGTTTTGGAGAGGGAGGGAAGTTTGCCAAAACTCAGCACTTGTTCTCGTAAAGATTTAAATGGCTTTTCCCATGGTTGGCTCTAGTTACCTGGGAAGATTTTTGATGTATGTAAGGGTGCTCAGGATGAGAAGCATCCAGTTCCGTGAAGCTTTTCCAAGGGTTACCCATTGTTCTTGAAGAAAAATTTCCATGGAATGAAGGATTATCCACTCCTGTGTTGCACTGGTGACCTGTCACACTCTGAGGCAGAAAATAGCATACTGTGATACCAACAATGGCTAAATTATTCCAGCATGGTAGTGAACGGTCTAGATGTAGAGAACTTTCTTCTACGTCACTGGTGCCTGTGCACCTGAAGAAGGCTCCGGGATAGTCCTGGGTTTTGTGAGAAAAAAGGCTAAGCCTCTAACCCTTGATAAATCCTTCAGCTAAGTTACAGGCAAAACCAGTGTCCCGGTTCTTCCCATTGGCTTTTAAGACTTGACTCGTAACTTACTGGTAACTGAAAAGATCTGGACCCAGCCCGAATGAAGGGTGAAGCCCAGTCTACTGTAGCACACTGTTGATCTGGCTGTTTGTTGCTAACTAGCTGCCTTGTCTGGCACATCGGGTGATATTTAACCTGAGGTGCACAAGTGACAGGCTTTCTCAGGTACCCACACACTGAGTGTCAGTAATGCCAGACTCTTGCTACGTAGGAGGAGTGATTGGTTAGGAAGGTTTTAAGGTATAATTAGGTTTTAAGTTGCTAGCTCACAGTGTGAGAGAGACCAGCATGCTCAGAAGATAGAAGGCAGGCAAAGAAATTGAGAATGCAGACAGATCCAGGCTGACACTGAATAGAAATTGAGCTACTTTGTTTGCTTAGAAGAGGCTGATGGAACTAGCTGGGGTTCTGCCAGAGTTTACTTTCATTACTTGTACATTATAAAATCCCTGCCACGGACCAAAGCTCTTTGTGTGGACCTGATGCAAAGTTCTTTGAAATACTTTCAGTGGCGCAGTAAGCTTTGGATCAGGACCTTAGAAGATGCTTCAGATAGCAGTCTTTTGAGGAACACCCTGCTTTGTTTCTTCTTCATTTCTACAGTTGGATAGTTTTAAAACTCAATCAAACAGATGCATGAAAAGAAGTCATTCTGATATGACAGTGACAAAGGCAAGTTGTGGCTGGAAAGATAGCACTTTGGAAAGATTTTTCCCTTTTACTGCACTTGATGTGGAAGATAAGGACTATGAATAAAAGCACCATATGCAGCTGTGTATTAGGGGTTCAGCCACCTACTTAAGCTCTTACTTTTCCACTAATATCTGTAGGAAATTAAAAGTCTAAATACTAGCTTGAATGTTAGCCGTAAGTTCCAGGCCTGCTTGGGAATGAGGCAAAGTACATTTTCTTGTTCATCTGCCATTCCCTCAACTCTCAGGACCGCAAGTATAGCTGGCACCTCAGAGATGAGGGGAAAGGATAGTGCAGGAGGTGACCCATTTTCAACCCTTGGAGTGTTGTAGGGCATATGCTTTTCCTGTGCATCATACTCCAGACTGTAAAAAAATGTCATGTCTGAAGTGAGGGCATGGGTACCTAATAAGGTTTACACTCATCTCCTTTTTTTGGGCATCTCAATTCATTCCATCTAGATTTCCAGTCTGATCTTCAGCATCTTATACTATGCAGCACTCTTCTATACGACATCTTCTGTAAACCCCTGTTATTCCTAACTATCTTTGCTTTTGTTAGCACTGAACATGCTACCAAAAGAAATGTGACCAGAAAGTTCAGGTAACTTTTAGCAATAACTGCCTTAAAGAACAAACTCACATTACACTGTTAATTTAAAATCAAAACCTTAAATAGCATGGCAGTACACAATCTTACCTGTATCTTCACTGAGGCTTAACCTGGCCATCAAAGCCTTTGCAAGATTGAGGACAAGAAAAAATCCTCACTGAGGCAAAAGACTAGTCCTTACAAATCATTTTCTAAAAGTAACCTAGTTTTTAAATAAAATATGCAGAAGTCAAATGGGTTCTCTTATTAGTGCTTGCTTACTAATTTCCTCTAGCACTCCATGTGCTTTAGTTACTTGTTGAGAGTTTTGCAACAATCTTATCAATATGGAAATATCAGAAACAAAAATTATTGTCCTACTTTCTGTGGCTATGAAAGCTATCACAATAGTGTTACTGAAAAGCAGACATTAAAAAACATACATTGTTTCAACAGTCCTGTATGAACAGTTGTCATTAATTGTAATCAAATATTTGGAATCCCAAAGGAAATGTTGAACATTGGACAGCAGCCAAGATCTAGCCACTTTTTTTTTTTTTTTTTTTTAAACCTACAATATTTTTTAACTCTTTTTCACTTTAGGGAAGGGAAAGGGGGATTTCAAAACTACTCACGTCACAACTTGTGTAGAGATTGTCCTTCAAAGATATTTTGGATTGAAGTATGGTATTTTCCATGTATTTTACTTACCTTAACCAAAACTAAAAATTCCTCTGACAGGTTTTTGGCATTATAGAAAGCTTTGTTCATGAATTAACATTTCAGTCACCCATGTTTTCCCTCTATTGGCTCAATTAATATTTTTTTATGGTAGCTTGAATTAGCCAGAACTAAAAGGCAAAAGACTGCTATGGGTTTGGCTTGCAAGTGATAGGTATCCCAGCCATCTGTAACCATCTGTAGAGAAAATCCTTGTGTATCTTTCTCCAAAACCAAAACTTTAAAGTTGTAATTGATAGGTTTTTTCCTTAAGGCTTGTCATAGTTATAAAATAAATTTTAATTCTTTGTGCCTGCATGTATGATATTCAAAACATAACCCTGCCTTTCAGTGATGCATGTATTCCGGGGGCATGTACGTGTCATCCATGAATAAGAATTCTGTTTGCACTGGCCAAGAAGCAAACCTTTTACCTTTATGATAGAGCAAATGTAATGTGTTGCACTAGTACATGTCCTCTTAACTGACTGTTAGCCTTGCGTGCCAAAATAACTACACCTTTGTGTATGTTGTTTGTAGTGTGAATATTATGTTCTTGGCTCGTCTGTTAGTTGGTAATAAGTAATGTAATACACAAGACTTATACGGGTTTTTGTGTGTGTTCACATGCTCTTTGAATGCAGCTAAGTAATTAAACTATATAGGTGTTGATCCAAACCTTAAATCTTACTAGGGCCAAATTCTCGTCCTGCAGCCAATGCTGTTCAGCTTGGCTGGTTGGTGACACTGCCATGCTCCCTCCATAGCATGAAGCTAAAGATCTAAGGAGGCTTTTATGTTTTTACACATCTATCCTGTTCCTATTTCTGGGGGAAATCACTCTTCAGTGATTCTAACATAGGCTTGGTGTGACAAGAAGAGTTTCTCGGTAGTGAGGAGGTAGGGGAGAGAGAGAGAGTCAGGGCAAAAGCAAGATTTGCTCTGAGTGCTCTCAAGAGACCATTTAAAATTATGCCCTGCGTGGGCCCTATATTTTCCTTTGCCCCAACTTTGTGAAGCAAGTTGACACTCACTGTGTATACACGCAGGTCTTCATCATCAGTTAGTTAAGTACAAAGTCACGGTATATTGAGGTGGGAACAGGAAACAGGACCGTCGTACAATGCCTATGGACTTGAGTCTTGCATAGAACTTTATAAAATTAAATACCTGAAGCATAATGACAGATCTCACATTTGTGTGAAATTCTCACAGTCTGGAGTGCCTCAACTTGATACATGTGTACCTTTGGAGTGTTTGCCCATAAAATAGCATTTAGACATTCAGTTACTCATTTTGTGCACCCAAGTGCCCATTTGGCTTACCTAATATAAGCTGGACGTGATGGACTGGGCTTTTCTTTTTAAGTCTTCAGAATCCTCATGCTAGTGAGAGATCTTTAGTTGCATTCACGCTTGCTCATTAAACTCAAAAGCAATGCTTTGAAAGATGTCCCAGCTAAGAATGGTCCTTCAGGAAGCTAAAGAATATCGCAGGTAGAACCTCCACGTCTTAATTGTCCAAGTAATTTGTTTTTGCGGGGAGAAATCACTGTAATATATTTGGTATTTTTTCATGTTTTTCAGTATATTACCTTGGCTATATTGCTTCAAAATCCATATGGAGAAGGTGGATTTCAAAACAAGTTTATGATATAACTCTTTACTTTGTTGTCAAGAACATTTGAATTGGATTGTTTCATTCAGACTAATTGATTGTCCACTCTAGGTAGACCTTGGCAAGAGCGAGCCTGATAATAAATAAAACAGAAAAAAACCCAGCCGATTTGCTGGGTATTCTTGACAGACATTTGCAGTACTGGTAGTCTGTAATGTGGTTTTTTTTAAAAATAAATTCTCTTTTGTAATCATGCACGTGTGCATGCACACATGCACTACTCTGGGGCATATGTATGTATATATGAGTGCCAAGATAACAGAAGAGGCTTTTTTTTTTTTTTTTTTTTTTTAATACCTTACATTTGCAAATTTACATTGAAATGCCCAACTGACTAACCTGATTTGGAAAAATGTTAAGCACCTCCCATATTCCATTGCAGGTAAACAGCCAATGAATTAATTTTCAGATATAGTTATATGGCATCTCTTCTTGTAAAGCTTATGACACTGTACAAAGTGAGTTTTGTTGTAAGCATTTGTAAAGGTCTTAAAGATAACACTCATGATAATTTGCCCTTACCTTCAATTATCTTTATTCAAGATTTTTCTATATTACTTGGCATATTTTCCAGAACAAATCACAAACATGAATAAACTTACATTCAAGTTAATTAAAAATGTCGCCCTAAAAGTACACTCGTACTTGATCCATCTTTACATTTTGCTCAGAAGCTATATTATGGATGATCAACAAAATAAGAAAAAAGATGGCAATCTGTATCCCCACAATGGTGAATTATTTTAAGCTCCAGTTTACATCAGATGAGTTTCTGTATGCTTGTGTTTGCTCAAATGCTATTTTTAAACAAAGTCATTAAATAATGTGAAATAATGCAGCCTGGGCTCTGTTAAATACTGTTATATTAATGCAGTTGAAATGCTGTATGTCTGTAATATTCATGCTAAATACATACTAGCTCTTTGCAAAGGCTTTGTGTAAGGTCAGTTAACCGACAAACTCTGATGTCCCGTGTAAAATCCTGTTGGCAAACTACTTTTCGTAGCGCTGTAGTATATGAAATGGCAAGGTCATAGACAAAAACAAGTTACAGGATGCAACAAAAGTGTGTTTGTGTTTATTTTTGTGCTGGGTTCAGAATATATCAGCTTTGGCAAACTATTGCAGCAGGGAAAATGTTTTGTATAATGCTTATAATACAAAGTAATTTGTCTTTATATACTGTAAAGCAGAGAAATGGTCAATGTTGGATAAGTATATTGAAGTTTATTCTTAGCAAGGTTTTATGTTTCACAGATTTAAATATTATGGGAGAAATATATATTTATACAGAAGTATAATTTTTGAATGGTTGAGGTTGGTTTTCTTCAGTCATGAACCATTTATTTATCCGCATTATGCTTTATTCCTTTGCTAGCTTGTTTATCTGTCCATGCTGTTCCAACATCCATTTCTAATTTGGTTTAGATGTTTTGATTCTTTATTTGCACAAATCTGGATGTGCATGCTGTCAGGACCTGATCATAATGTGTAGAGGCAAAATAATTTTTGTCTGTGATTACCTAGAGCACTAATAAAAATTTAATCATTAAATAGTTGTGATATGGAGATAGGTCTTGACATAGTCTTCCTTGGAGCACTGTACAGCATGATAGAAACCTTCAGTGAATCTTACTATTTCTCATTCTTATTTTCATTTGTCTTTCATCTTGGTCCAGAAAACCAGGAAGCTGCTGTGTGCTAACAATTACCTGCAATATTTGTAATTGCAGGCATTGCAAACATTAACATTCAGCTGTACTAGCCTACTGTGTTCACTGTGAAATTTTCAACACGGTAAAAATTTTACATGATCATTTAACCTTACAAGTTTACTTTTTTTCTCACTAATTTAACACTGAACCTTTTTTTTCCATTATCACAAATGAACTTGAGCATAGCATTTCTTAATGTTAATTGTAATAGGTAAGCAATTCCTAAGCAAAGATTTTTAACCACTTGATGAAGGGGGCCAGGCACCATCCAGTGCGAAGCACACTGGGCAAAATTTTATCCCCACTGCAGTCAGTGCCAAAATTCTAACTGGTGTTAGCAAAAATGGAATCACCATTACCAAGGGGTTAATATGCTTAGTAACCGTGACAAGAGGTTATGGGGGGAGCACAACAGTGATTCTCTATTTCCATATCTTTGTTTCTGTTAATTTAAAACTACTACTATTCAATCTTTAAAATAAGTAAAAGAAACTTGAAGGGGGGATCATATACTACTAGTTTGTACTAGGTTTTTTCAGGAAAAGGAAACAAATTTATATATATATATATGCAATATATTTTTACACTGTTTATTAATGCTAGAAAGTATTAAATGTATCACTTTATCAGTGTGAATGTTAAAGTAATGACAATGTTATGGATGTTTTAAACCTTTTAAAGTTGTCTTGTTAAATTCTAAACCCACATTAACAATGGAAAAGCTACTTGTCTACAACATTATTGTTGATGTTTTAAGGAAAAAGTTCAAGTACAGCAGTTGTTTGATTAGCACTGTAAAAGCTTGGCTTGAAAAGTTGTAGTGAAATCCATATTGTAAACACCATTTTTTAAAGCATAGCTTCTCATAAAGTATGTTACTGCTGTTGACTGACTGTATAAAATTGTATCTTTAGTTGGTAAAGTGATCAATAAATGTGTTAACTACATCAGTTCCTGGATTTCTTGAAGTAAATGGTATTTGCTGATAAACTTTGTTACCAGCAGTTATTTTGCAGTTTAGGTGTTAAGCAAATTGCTAATGAATGTATAAATTACATCAAAATACTCTCTGAACAACCAGCGCTCTGGTGCTGTGCAAAATATATTTCTTCTTTACCATTTATTTTCCTAGTTTTAATAATGAGTAAAGCTGACCGTTAACATTTGAGAACTCTAGTATGATCCTTGAATAGCCATGATGATAGTGAGCCACCAAATGAGATGTCAGGGATGAAACAATTTCTTCTCAACTAGCTACTTAATGTAGATTGGTCCTCAGTCTCAAAAGCCTGAGTTACTTCTCCCACCTTCTCTGAGTGGTCTTGAAAATATTTTACCTGCAAGGAAAACCATGTGCTACACGGAACATTGTTTTAAGGACATTACATTCAAAAGCAAATATGGACCTTTTATTCATAAATAAAAATATTTATTCAGCTTCCCGGTAGCAATAATACCATGATCTTTCAAGAAACAGAAGATTGAAGTTATTTAAACTCAGAACATCATAATAACGTAATGAATAATGTGACAATAACCCAGGCACAGTGCTGCTCTAGAAATGTGGAGGTACTGGATTAGCAGCTACAAGGAAACATAACTAAACAGCTTACAGCTTGTGTCCTGAGAGAGCTTTTCTTCCTGCATAGAGACCATATGCTGTCTGTAGTATGACTGCCAGATAAAGCTCCTTTTATCTCTGAGCATGTATAGTTACTGAAACTGTAAAAAACCTAATGAAGCAGAACCTTTAGGGATTACTAAAGGAAAAATAAGGATATTTTTTTTTCCCCATTCAAAAAGCCCTTTAGGAATGGGAGGTAGTACCCTTCTGCCCTACGAGACTATAAGACACCAAGATCTGTATTTTCAAAAGCGTTGAGGATTTGTGGTTATTCTCCTGTGGAGCCTTTAGAAATGGCCACTCAACCCTACATGCCACTTATGCATCATAACTTTAAAATACAAAAACATCTGCCGGGATGTGTTACTCCAGGAGCACAATTACTTGGGCTATAGCTTTTCCGTGTGCGTAGCTACTGTTTCAATAACTACACGCAGTTCGTAAATGTAGAGATAGTCCCCTTGTGATGGGACTGACAGAGTGTCACCTAACCCTTGCTGGCTTTCTGTTCCAAGCTTTTGGAACTGACCACTCGCTCACATCAGCATCAGTGAAGTCTCCTCCTCTCATCTCCGTATGCCAAAGGCAGGCTGAGCTCTCTGGGTTCAGCCAGGTGTTTGTTCCAGGACTGCATGGAGAAAGGTGGCCGGGGAGGGGAGGGCAGCCAAAAAAAAAAAGCTATCTCTGCCAAATCGGAGTCTTCAGGGGTCTCCTAAAACCTGGTCTTCTAATTAGCCTTTTTTCACTCCCTCCGCTTCCTATTTAACTCCCTGCACTGCTTTATTGATAATGTAAACTAACTCCAGCTCATTGAAATTTACTGCTCTGGTTCACGTTCCAGGCAGACGTTCGTTCCGGGTCTACATCAATTTAATTGCAGAACTGTGAACTCAAGAGATTACACAACCACCCGTGGGTCATTTAAGGGCTCAAGGCCTGCAGGGTTTTCAGGAATGAGTGCTGGAATATAAGGAGTGGCAGGGATGGTAGGAAAGAATAGCCAGCTGGGGCTGCTGGAATTAATCATATCGATCTTGCTTCCAGCTAGCGCAAGAGCATCTTCCCTCTTCGAGGCAGGCAAGCTAGTCACCAGCCATCGGTTTTACACCTTACTGGAATGATAACAAAAAACTGTTACCAGCTGTTGTATCATTACTGTGGCCAACAAGACGATTTTTTTTTTTCTGTAACAATCCCTGATACTAGATGATGCAATAAAAAATAAAATACAGGTTTTAATCCCATTTTTACTTGAGGTCTGTGAACACTGTAATACCAGGAGAATTTTGTATGTGGAACAGAAATTGGCTGGCATGGAATATTTTCTCTGAGTCAGCCAGCTAAATAGCATCTGTACCTGGGATCATCTAATTAAGTGCTTTTATAGTAGTAGATGAGACTACACTCTTCATCCAAGGCACTTTTGTTTGTACCCAAGAAAGAATTCCAGTTGAGGAACTGAGGGTCACGCAAAAAAATAAGAATTTACCATTATTAAGTGACTGCAAAGGAAAAAAAAAAGGCAGGGGCCAGGAATTCTACACACAGTGTGGTGGAACAGAAATAAACTCCAGATATCTAGACTGACATTTATTTTTAAATAAAAGACCGTTTGAGGCCAATATGTATTTGACCAGTGAGTCCCTTATTAAGAAAATTCCATGTATTCAACCTGAAACCTAATTCAGCAAAGTAGTGCCTTTACTGGAGCTTGTGGGTCTTTTGAACTCATCCATTCAAGACAAAATACATGCAGTATATAATGCTGATGTATTTGTTTGGCATCGTTTGAAAGCAGCTTAGTGGTTGTAGTATTTCTGTAGTTCCACACAGAGCTGTCAGTGAAATTTCATGCATTACCCTTACCTTTTATTATTCTGATTTTTTTAAACAGAAGATGAACAAATAGACCATCTACTTGACATTTAAATACAATCTCTCAATTTAAAAATGAACTGTTAAACTTCAGATACTACAGCTGTTTTTAAACAAGCAGGATTTAGAAAATAATTCAGCATCAAATCTGTTTGAACTGCTACTTTTACCGTTGCATCAATAATTTAGCTAAGCTTCCTACGTTTGGCTCGAGATGGATTCATGCCCTTAGCCATCCCTCCAGTCCTGAAGACAAATTGGATCAGGTTTTTTTTCTGCTGATACTAGAGTTGGGGAGGTAGGGGAACTTCAGTAAAGGCATTCTTTATTATCTGAAGTAACCTGTGCACTATGCCTTTTAATTGTTTATTTTCCTCATCCTGTTAATTTTGTTTCTGTCTGTCTCTGCTTTATTTTTCTCAGACTAAGAAAGCTGAGGAAGGAAAAAAAAAAAAAAATAAGAGCACTCAAAAATCAGGAGTAGTGTTCTGGTCAACATTTTACAACTGCTTGTATTTCACCCACATTTTTTTTCTTGCCCATTTTTTTGTCTGTTGTGAAACGGCTTCAGCTTGCATTTGAAACACACGTAATATTGGTATAGAAGCTTCGCTTCAGTTGCCACTGAAATGGATTATCTATCGGACCGCACTTGAATATCAAAACCAACCAAGTGCAGGCAGGAGTGTTATGGTAGCTGTGATTGACTGACAGTTATTTAAGTTGGTATTTGAAGAGAGAGCTGTTAGCTACAGTGACACTACACTGGCAGGATGCCGGTTTATCGTAAACCGAGAAAGAAAAATCTTCCTCTTTTTCGCTGACCGTTTAGAATGGCTAAAGCAGCCGGGTCGGTACTGCCGGGAGGCAGGGCAGTTCCCAGGCATGAAACGTATCGAGATGAGTCGACGGCTCTGCCGAGCACCCTGCAGATCGAGGCGCCTTCCTACCCGCGGGCCTGTGCCGGCACGAGCGTTTAGAGGATGTATGACATTATGGGATATCTACGGGAGGAACCAAAGGCAGGGATGGAGGCGGTCTGGGGAGGAACGAGCCGAGGAAAACGGAGGGGTAAGGGACTGGTCCCTGGTCTGTACGGTCCTTTGGCAATGCCCCGGACCTCGCAAGTGCCAGCTGTCCCGTCTTACAAAATTTCTTTTCTAACTGTGTTCTTGGGGGAGAGGGTTCGCTATTCTGCATACGTAGGTGCATATGGAGCTCTAATCGCCAGCAGCTGGAGCCAGACCACGGGTCGCAACAGCCCGTGGTACCAGCAACCAAGAGCGATGGAGGTTCTCTCTGCCGCCAGGACCTAGAGCGGGACCGGGGCAACGGGAACCCCTGCGTGCTTGTGGTGCCAGCACACCGGAGACGATGGAATCCATGGACCGGTCCCTGAGCTTCTGATCAGCCAGAGACAGGCTGTTGGTACCGGGGTGGTTTTGGTGGTGGTGCTGGCTTTGTTTGTCTACGTGCTGAGTGTTTCTGGCTGTGGCGATCACCACTACTGTCACGAAACAACTTTGCCGCCTTTGCAATGTTACCAACATCTGTGGTTGCCCATATTGTTATGAAAAAGTTGATTCATTGTGTTTCTTAACTGATAATAGCTCCAGTTAAATTGCCCAGCTTGAGCCTTGTGGCTTGTGCATGTCTGCTAGTTCATGGTAGAAGTTAAAGTTCTGGAACTTAAAAAAATTCAGGCAACCAATTGTGTTCATTTTCCTAGCTAAGTTAAATGATTATTTTTTTTTAAGTTTCCTTTTTAGTAGTACTTTGGTGGTTTTAGTCTATTTTAGTACTACTAATTTGAACTTTTACTTCAAAGCAAACTTTTTAAAGGAACATTTCTTATAAATTACTTAGTGGAAAAAAATTCTTAGAGTCATACATTGATATCTATCCAATGAGAGTAGGTTCCACATGTTGAAGTCACTGGACCAGATGCAGTATAAAATATAAAAAAATACAACTATAAATGTTATAAATGTATTTAAATATATCTTGAACTGTAATTACACGTGTAATATATATATAAAAAACTGGTATAAAATGTTTCCCATTCTTTGAGATTCTGGCTCTGCTCCAAGGCACTGTCACCAGCAGGAAGTGATAGTCTGTGTTAATTTTGAGATCCTATTTTAGCTAATTGCCATGACACAGACATCCTGAAGGATGTAATCTTCTTTTACTAAAGTAAACCTTGTCTGCCTTAAAGCAGCACCACAGCATTTTGTCCCATGTACAATCCACATTCATTATCGCCTTCTCATTATCTCATCAACCTCATCAACAGCACTTGACAGTGACTTTCATGCTGAGCTGTGTCTCATTCTGCTCTTCTCAGTTTCTTGTCTATCTTCTTTTGGGTCATAGCTTGATCTCATTTAAACATTACGGAGATAATTTTAGACCAAGTGGTGTTTCTGATTCTTTTGAGAAGTAATATGAGGTTGTCTTTTAAAATTTCATTTTAGCCCAAATTTTTACTCCTCTGCAGATCCACTAGAAGGCCGTATAACAACTCTTATTTTAATTAGTGATATTTTACACAAACTACAATGCCATAAATTACAAACGAACAGAAAAGCAGACAAGCTCCTAAAACAAACAGGCCCAAGCTCACCTCTTTCAAAATCCAGCTATGTTAACAAGATCTCAAACAACAGAGAGTTCCCCTTAAGCTGGCCTGGCAAATGAGATGTTGCCAACAGTACCTCCACTTCTCCCTGCCCTCCCCACCTCCCTCTTCCCACTACATTGGCTTAAACTGTCACCACTTTTATAAATTGCTTGTTCATCGGACAAATTTCCTGGTTCATGAAAAGGAACTTGAGTCTTAATCATAGATGCAAAGGTCTATTGCCAGGATTCACGTACACCTGGCTCCACCTAAAAGGTGGCAACTTAGTACAGCAAAACAAACAAACAAAAAAACCCAAACCCCAGCATTTAACAGATTACTTTGGTCAAACACTCAGTGAAAAATTCTGTACTAGAAGGAAATGTTTACTTTATGCATATATTTTATTAGCAACAAAGCTTATTTGCACCCACAAATTAAAAAACCCAACCAAACGAAACCAAAACCAAACAAAAACCCCACCTCACCCCACCCCCCCACCACAACCCCACATCATGGTGTTACTGCCATAACTTCCTAGTTGGGAAAACTTTGATCCGAAAAGGGTATTTATTAGGATATTAACTTTTCGTCTGGTCTGGACAAAACCAGCAGCATACATGTAGTTCCCAATCCAATCTGTAGGTAATTTGTTGCCTTCAACATTGTAGATTACTACAACATTATTCAGGAACATAAGAACCAAAATGGAAGCCAAAGCTAACTTGACTAGTAGCACAAAGAACGATGTTATCTTACATTGCCTGATCCATCTATGGTGTGTAGGCCTGGAGAACTAATGGATTAGATTTAGTCCTCAAAAGAATCCTTCTTTATTATACTTATAATGTTGATCTGGTCCTAGAAGATAAATAATTCTTCTGGTATCTCTACATTTACATTTGGAATGTAAAGAGCTTCTGTTTTCATATGACAGCTTGAACTCTTCTGTGTTGCTAAAGTAGGTCATATGCTTTTGCTTCTTTTTCTTCTTTAACCACCACTTGTCTACTTTCTGAGAAGGCAGCCTAAAAATTTGCCTTTGATGGCCACTGTGTCTGCAATTGCATTTGCTATCGGTTTAATTTCTTTTTATTACAAATACGGTAGTTTCACAGATTTCCTTTAGCACTGCCTTGAGTATTACAGAGCTTATTTATTATATTTCAGATTTAATACACTAAGACACCATTGCATCCAAATCGCATGAAATCAAGCTCTACATATAGTTCAAATTTCAAATCCTTTCTAGTTGTTATGGTTGCATCAACCCGAAGAGTATACAAAGCATTTTTAGCTCCTGTAGAAAATCTTGACTTCTTTCTCCCTCCTTAATGGAGATAGGAAGGGGAAGAGCACGTGTTAGAAGAGAAGCATTTAGTTTCAGACACGCATCTGAAAAGCAACCTTTTCCGTCATTACAGTATTTGGAACAAGAGTTTCATCTTGGAAGCAATAATCCAGAGCCTTCAGCATAGGCTAACAAAGGGGTAAATGTACAACAGTGTTTGACGTTTTGAAGAATTCTTCCTTCTACTATTGCACGAAGGGAATTGTTCTGTCTTGTCAGAAAGGTCAGTCGTTGTCATTCCGGCTGTCTGCGTTACCTCCTTCACTTCCCTTCTGTTCTTAGTTCATGGGGCAGTCAGAATTAGGGAGTCTTCAAAGGGCCTTTTCCTTCTCTTTTACAACTAAAAGGAAAACACAAAGTAAAATCCACAGGCAGGCCTGGATCCTTATTTAGGACCAGTTATTCCAATGAACAGGACAGGACGGTGGATCTTTCCGCGCAGGACTGGCATCCCATCACCACAGCCTTCTGACTGCTTACCGAATGGGTGAAAACCTTAGAGAGTCCTAAGCCTGGCATTGCAGAGAAGAGAATTCTCAGCAGTTCTTATTTTTGCAAGCAAAAAAGGTACTGAGTGACAGAACTATATTAATTTCTGAAAAGCAATCTAAGAAAATGTAATTGTCATTAAAGGTCCACTTTAACATTTGAGTTACATAATGCGCAATAATCAGCCCTCTTTTCTAGTGCTTACCTGTCTGCCTATTTTGTTCTTTGTTCTTCACTACAGTATCCTGAGAGGTGATGAGTAATTTTGCTTAGGCATTGATACTCCAGCATAGGTTGTTCGCTATTTTTCTGCAAAGCTATGAAGTTTTCTCAGCAGGTTGGTTTGTTTCATTGTACAATTTTCTATTGCTGGGCAATTCAGATGCTGAGAGTGTGTTAGAACTCTCCTGAGCTTGCATGTGCTCCTCTGAACAAGTGGATAATTCATCTGTTTCTAGTGAGTCTGAAAAAGAAAAAAAAAATACACAGTCATGTCAACAGAATATCCTCATTTTAGAATGACTTTCAAGAATAAAATCTTTATTGATTTTTTTACTGTGAAAACCCACCTAGGTTTTTAAACTAGGTCTGGAGATGATAAAACCGCTTCCAGAATAGTTCTCAGGTATCTATGTTTTGATTTTGAAAAAGCTTAGTTCTTTTAGTAAAATTTTACTTGCTTTGGAATACTTTATATATTCCTCATAGCTGCAAACAGTGCCATCACCTTGTATACGAGTTACTAAATGTAAAAGGATCTTTGCTTAAGGAAAAATAATGCAGGTATGAACTACTGGAATAATTTGTAATACACATTGCCTGTAGTAAATGGAGCTGAGTCACAAATATAAATTTACAGAAGTGAAAAGCTAATAACTAAACCTGATTGTATGCATGATGCTTAGCAAGGGGGACAAAGAATATCAAGACTTAGTTTCAACTGTGTAAAACATCTTCAATGCCACGTCTCAGTGAGTGCTTTTCACATGGTTTCATGCAAACGGTATTTAAGACTTTTGAAAGTACTGTCCTTCCTGATGCTCTAAATTCATGAAGGCTAAATTTAAACTAGATTGCCACTAATGATTATTGATGCCATATTTTCAAGTAAGAACTCTTTATGATGGTGCTAAACACAACTGGAAGTTAAAGAGAAAGGTATGAATTAAGACATATTTTGTTACTAGAGAAAGTAACTGGGGTGTAAGTTATCTTTTTGGAAACAAGCAAATGCTGCATTTCATGGACCTGTGAAAGGATGGATCTTTGGAGTGATATTAGAAGAATCCACTAGGTGCTGCACAAGGTATAGAGGAGACTGGCAATGGTCTGGAGACCTAACTCCTACCTAGAAACTGTTTTGAATTAAAAAAAAAAAGGTAATCACAAAAATTAAAAGAAACCCCAAAATCTAAGGTTAAAATTATTGATGACAAACCTCAGTGAAAAGCCCAGGGCACAAGCAAATTTCACCTTGCTTTGGCAATGCAAGTTCACTTCTATGCACATTCACCGACTGTCATCTTTGATATTTATCATGGACTAATAAGAACTTTTAAGTGCTCTTGCAAGCTCTTCTCTCAAACTTTTGCTTTGAAATGTAACTCTCCAAAGCCTGTATACAAACTTATTCTATCTCTGCCCCAAAAAGCACAGACAGCAGCAGTCTTCATGGAAATCTGTCACTTCTTGCAATGACACCTCAATCTCTCTCCTTACAGAGATACTTACAGATACACTCCAAGTATCAGGAAAAAATCGTGAGGATTGCTAAAAATTCAGGACCCGATCATCTTGAACTTACTGGTAGCTGGTAAAGCAGATATGTAGGATGACTGTGCTATGCCAACTGTGAAGCACTTCCTGCACTAGTCTCCTTTTCCATGCAATTCTACTTCATTTATTAGCAATGTCACTTCTACTATCTAAAATGTTAAAGAAAGAGCTGGTGGTAGAACCACTCTGATCACAAATAGTGTGAAGCTGCTGACCTCCAAGCAATACCAAAAAAAACCCTATGCATGTTTGACAAGTAAAAGACAGGTTCACCTGGAAAGAAGTGTTTGAAAGAAGTATCTATTTTGGGGTTTAGTTTTGGCAAAGCAGTTAGCGTCAGGCTGCTCAGTTCAACTGTGCCTTAAGTTACAAGCTAAACTTGCAAAAGCCGTGAGAGAGGTGTCACCAGCTCAGCAGAGCCCAGCTTTGTAAATACCACTGTAGCTACTATTAGCAGTGGGAAGAAATTTTATGACTACAAGGCAAACATAAAAACAAAGCATTAAGGAAAGAGATAAGAAAGTTGTAGACAAGGCGAAACTAATAACGCAAGGCAAGATTATTCCAATGATAGCGCAATGTACCTCAGTTGTAACCTGAAATGCTCCCAGTTTGGAGCAGATAACAGGCTGACAACAGAACAAAGGTGAAAATCCCAGAGAGAAGTTCAGACATTTAAGATCATTTCATCTATAACCAAAAGAAAGGTATTTCTATAAGCCTATACCTATACAGGTGACTCTCTGGTGCCAAAACAGCTATGGGTACCAAACAGCTAATGGCAATACAAGCTTACTTACTTATTACCCTGTTGCTTTCATACTTGAGAGGTGGGTCCAATCTCAGACTTCTTGTTCTTTAACATTTATACCATCAATTTTGCAGATACCAAGGAAATAACATCTGAAAATTTAAAACCATAAAAATAAATTGACTACAAGTACCAAACATGCATGTCTTTCTTAAAATTATGTGTCAAACAACTGTATAATCAGCAGCTGCCTTCATCGCTTGAAAGTAAAATTATCCAAATCCCAAACTTAACTCACATGTTAACCCAGATGCAGAACTTTAAGATCTGCATGAATCTGTCTCGCAAAAGCCAGAGAGACTATAACCATCTTCCCCTTATCCACAATTTCATTTACCAAGCTTTGTGGGTTTTTTCCTGAAGATTTCACAAAGTGTATAGATCTAAGCTGACCTAATTATATTTCACCTTCCCGAGCACGATTGGGCTACACAGGGTAGAATTAACAGGAAAGCCTGCTGATCTCCACCAGATCAATAAGACTTTTTCTGGCCAGCTGATGACCACATCACTGGAGCTCATTCCCCTTTCGCCTGAGGGTCCCTCGCTAGAACGCAGCAGCCAGCACCCGGCTCTCTTAAAGCGCGGAAGAATCCTGCCAGAACCAAACCGGGCGGAAAGGCAGCTGCAGCAGCAATGAGAAAGCGGTGGTGTCCTTGGAACCTGAAATACCAGCAAATTCCTGTACTCCCTGGTACTTCTACTGGGTCCAAATCCAATTTGTATCGAACCAAAAATTCAAAGGGAAACCAGCAACAGCAGTTTCCTGTCTGATATGTAAGACGAGGCCTAAGTTTGAGTTATGGCTATCCTTCGGGTTCTAATAAAAGTTTAGCGGAGAATATTAAAATATCTATATCAGCACTTTTGCTGCAGAGCCTTTCTGGTTTTGGTTACGTCACAAGATTTTTCCAAGCTTCTAGCAAAGGGCATGTCACAGGGCAGCGTGAGCTTTGTTCACTGGATTGTAGTAGGATATTCTTGCAGCTATGGCAGGAACAATTTGGTTTTAATTACAGGTCTGTCAGAAATTTCTTTGAGTGTTCTTGGTCTATTCACCTCCTCTGTGTTCCAACTTCCACTTTATAAAATGGGGAGGTCAATAATTGTTCTCTCCTACTTAGTGTCTGTGTCATTTTTCACCACAGTTCTGCATGTGACTCCAGTAATTCACATTACAACTTCAGAATGGGGTTTAAATGAAAGGCAAGAACATATTAGAAAATTTTCCAACACCATTTTGAGAGGAAAAATCAAATTTAAAATACTAAATCATAAATACTGAAAATACTGAATCATAAAATAACTCGGGCTGTGAAAGACCTCTGCATGTCCTCCATTTTCCAACCTTCTGCTTGAATGAACTCTCACTTCAACGCCGGACAAAGACGCGCAGTGTCTGTTCAGTCATATTTTGAAAGTCCTCCCTGGGTGCTTGACCAGTGGGAGAAATCCTTCCCTTACATCCAGCTGGAATTGTCTTTGTTGCCATGGAAATGCTAGCTGCCTTTTGTCCTTTTACTGTGTATATTTGTGAAAAGTCTGTGTCATGGTTTAACCCCAGCCAGCAACCAGGCACCACGCAGCTGCTCACTCACTTGCCCCCTCCCAGTGGGACGGGGAGAAGAATCAAAAAAAGAAGTAAAATTTGCGGGCTGAGATAAGAACAGCTTAATAACTAAAGTAAAATAAAATATAATAATAACAATTATAATAAAATATAATAATAGTAATAATAATTGTAACGAAAAGGAATATAACCAAAAAAAAGGGAGAGAGAGAGAAATAAAACCCAAGAAAAGACGGGTCCGCTGTCCTGGCCAGGCTCCCTCCCGGCTTCTTGTGCACCTGCTTGCTGGCAGAGCATGGGAAACTGAACAATCCTTAACTTCAGATAAGTGCTACTTAGCAACAACTAAAACATCAGCGTGTTATCAACATTATTCTCATACTGAACCCAAAACATAACACTATACCAGCTACTAAGAAGAAAATTGACTCTATCATCTCAGCTGAAAGCAGGACAGTCTGGCCTCCCCATTAAGTAGTGTAAGACAGAGAACAATTAGATTCCTCTCCTGCTCCCATTCCCCAGATCTTCTCCAGGGTAATCAAACCCACATCTCTCAGCCTGTTCCTTTTATGTTCCATGTTCCAGCCCCATACCATCTTAGAGGCCCTCCTCTGGACTCGCTCCAGTTTCATGTCCTCTCTTTTACTGGTGAACCCCTAAGTGGAACACAGTGTTCCAGGTGCTGCCTCCTAAGTGTTGAGCAGAGGGGAGTAATTGCTTCTCTCAGCCTGCTCTTGCTAATGAAGCCCAGCCTGTATTGCACTCATGTTCAGCTCATTACCCAGCAAGAAAATAAATTTTCTGCCAAGCTGTTACCTGACCAGTCAGATCCTGTACCTGTTGCAGGGGGTTATTCTACCCAAGGTACAGGACTTTGCATTTGTCTTTGCTGAACTTAACGATGTCAGCCAACTCCTCAAGCTTAGTAGGGTTCCTTTCCAGCAGCAAGCCAAGTGCCATTTGTTCTTTGCTATACATTTGTAAATACCACGTTCCTTGTTATCTAGAAATTATCTAGTCACTTTGGGATGGGAATAGGAAAAGTAATGTAAGTTTACCCAGAATACATTTATTCAGAATAACTTGCTCCATTAACTCACCTCTTTGAAGACAGCTGTAGAATTACATGAGCAAGTGAAAAAGCAGTTATACCTGAAGGTGAAAGCCCTAAACCTAAGTCTATGGGTCCACTTTAGCCACCTAAGTTTGAACGTGCTGAGGAATTTAAGTAAAGGTGCACTAAATGACAATGGTCTTAAATAGTTTTTTCTTGTTCCAAAATTTTCTGACTGCCTGTCCAGAAAAACAAGATCTGAAGATGAGCAAGAACAGACGCATTACAGTCTCTATGGATTCTCCACATGAGCAAGTTCTACATACAACGTGTGCTGAAGAGTAATTTCAGCTGAATAGAAACTAGACAACGCAACTTCTCGTTGGAAGGCTTACATCGGTAAACTTTCTATACACTCCCTGTAGCTTTGAAGAATGGAGGCTGATGAAAGTATTTCAGACAGTCACAGGACTGGTAGAAAGGAAACACAAAGCCTTTATTTTATTTACAAGTAATTCACTGAGAGATCTTTAAAAAAGTAAGACTGAAAACCTGATGAGTTAACCATCTCCACAATTAATATCAGATGGCTAAAATAAATCTACTAATTTAGACCGATTAATGGCAGGATAGTGCACCCGAGAACAGCTCTGAAAGCTGCAACCATGTGCTGGACAAGAAGGAGACAATGAAGCACTGCTAAACTCAAAAACACTGGGCAAGTTAACAACTGCATTATGCCTGTGTTTATGTGAGCATACATATAAAAAAAGACAAAGTTATAAAAATAAATTTCACAGAAATATGTAAAGACAAAATACTAAAACTACTATAATTGTAATTGCTATAATCTAGTCCTGTATATTGATATAACAAACCCATAGTACCAAAGCTGACATTCAAAACATAATATAAAATTGTTTTTATTGCCAGAGGCGTGCTTAAAGACACAATATACAATTACACTAATACAAAGAACCAACACAATGGAAATTTAAGTGCAGCTGAACTACACTCAAACCAGGTTATTTCAAAACAGCAAACCCATTCTGAATACGTCAGAGATCCTTTCTCCCTTATGCTCACCAGTGGTATTCAATTCCCCAAATGCTTACAAACCCATCCTGGGTCTAGAAAGAAGCTAGCAGGAACACAGGATACTGGTGTTGAAAATTAATGGTTTAATGCGTTCACAAATGATAGATAAATAAATATCAGGAGACTACCTGGAGACGAGATGCCAACAGAAAAGGTGCCACCAAAAGTAAATTAATGCACGAGAAACTGACAGGTCTTATTCGATATATCTGAGGTCATCTCTATGCTGCTGAGCGTAGTACAAGACAGCTATTTTGAAATGAGAAACATGATGTACCAGAAACATTCGAGCCACTGAAGCATGAAGCTGTAGGTAAACCAGTTCATCACACTGAGAGGCAGCAGCACTATAATTACGTGTAATTATCTTTCCAAAATACTTGACAAAAATTCAATTGGTGAGTGAAGTCTTGTAGATTTTCTAAGTGTTTCCAGCCTTCACTGTGAATTTTTCTGAACTCACCCAACTCTACTATTCACTTTTGAATGAAGCTCTCACTTCTGTGACAGCCTTTCAATATCACTGTTCCAGTTAATGCCCTTGTACCTTTTAATTTCATCTATTTCAGTTCTGTTGCTGATGAAGACTTAATTTAAATGCATGATCTGTAGTAAAATGCAACAAAGATGCATTTCATTCACTATCACTCACTGGAGGATCATCTAAAGTTTCCAAAAAGGAATGGATTATGTTAGGATTTTCACAAGTGTCTAAGTCAGGAAGTGTGCTGGGTTTGGCTGGGATAGAGTTAATTTTCTTCACAGTAGCTGGTATGGGGCTACTTTTTGGATTTGTGCTGGAAACCGTGTTAATAACACAGGGATGTTTTGGTTACTGCTGAGCAGTGCTTGCACAGAGCCAAGGGCTGTTCTGCTTCTCCCCCTACCCCACCAGTGAGGAGGCTGGGGGGGCACAAGGAGTTGGAGGGGACACAGCCGGGACAGCTGACCCCAACGGACCCAAGGGATGTTCCAGACCATAGGATGTCATGCTCAGCATGTAAAGCTGGGGGAAGAAGGAGGAAGGGGAGGACATTGGGAGTGATGGTGTTTGTCTTCCAAAGTCACTGTTCGGCGTGCTGGAGCCCTGCTGTCCTGGAGATGGATGAACACCTGCCTGCCCATGGGGAGTGGGGAATGAATTCCTTGTTTTGCTTTGCTTGCACACGCGGCTTTTGCTTCCCCTATTAAACTGTCTTTATCTCAGCCCACGAGTTTTCTCTCTTTTCTGATCCCACTGGGGGGAGTGAGCGAGCGGCTGGGTGGGCCTGAGCGGCCGGCGGGGGTTAAACCACGACAGGAAGCTGGAGCAACACCACTAAATCTTTCATATTATTGAATTAAAAGACAGTTTATCAATCTAATGTGATGTGTCAGTACTGAGGTAGGTAAGAAATGTTAATGGAAAAAAAAAGTGCATCATAGGACATGAAATCCATACTAACATAGCAACTGTACACACTGTCTTGACAAATTTTGTAAATCAAACCATTCTACAGAGGAAAGGGGCTATTTATTTTTGTTTTTACTCAGATGTCAGGAAAATGTTACTTCTTGACTGTCATTTCCAAAAAATCCATTCTATTACATCAGCTGCTGAAATTCGTCTCCCATTGATAACACGTTAGAGCTATAAAGAGGCAACAGGAACAAACTTGCTGACTTTATGTTAATGATACTTTTAGATTACCTAGGAATATAAAGCAGGGTTGACAAATACAGAACATTGGCAACAGTTAGGCATGTAGGAAATTTAGGCTGGCATTGTACAATGAGAATTTCTGGCAATAGAATCAGTGGCCAAAAGTGATGACTAATGTCAGTGGCATTGGGACTTCATATGGAAATCGGAGAGTTTCTGAATGCTTCATTTGAGTATGGCTATTCTTTAACTTAGTCTCACACCTGAAACAATGTGATTTTATTCATATAAAGGTATACATGCAAACTGTCTGCTATGAAAGTCTTGAAATTGGGTAGGAGGGAAAAATTGAACCCATAGCCTTTATCTGCAAAAAATAGCACAAAAATAACTCTAAGAAAAGTCACAGAAAACATAGGAAGGCCTCACAGTTAACATCCACTTAAAAATATACATCTTGCTATTGTGTTTAGTCAGTTAATAGCACTAGTTCCACTAGTAACTACTAATAGAAGTGGCTATCTTCACTTTCTGTGGCCTTTGATATCAAGGACAAAGCAATAAACTACAAGATGGATGGCAGATCAAAGTTCACAAAGCAATAAGATAGCAATTTGTTTTGTACCCCACAGAAAAGAAAAAACAGCACAGCTTCCCAGAGGAAACAGAATCTAGTTTTCTTCCCGTATGTTACTGTGAGCACAAGATAAGCCTGTTATCCAGACATTTGAAAGGAATAAATGCAAACAAAAAGGATCGTGTCTACGGTTAATCTGCAAATGAGGTGCGCGTACCTGCGAATTTAATCAAGTCATATCCTCATAGGGCAGTAATATAAAAGCTTAAGTGCAGAATATAGAATTGTTCTGTATCCCCTTTTACCTTGATCCCTATTTCAAAACAACTTTATTGTGAACTAATTTTGTATTTCCAAAATACAGTCCAAACTGATAGACTTAATAGAGTCTGATGTTTTACAGAAGCCAGTGTAGTCTCCCCAAAACATAGACATTGTGACACAGACTAAATCCCTACATGCTTTCTAAAGCGTACTTTGAATAGCTACAGGAAAATAAGCTTTAGCTGCTGCCGATCAAGTGCAGAAGTAAAGGTACCACCTCAGCATGAAACCTACCATTTCTTGCCCATCTCTTAGGACACATGGCTCAGGAATCAGCACCGAGGTTACAACGTCAATGATATTTTGGAACTGGAATTAGGCACTGAGACTCCCTCAGTTCACAAATGCTGATTTTCAATTTTATTGGAAAATAAATGCCTCCTTCATACTTCCCCTTTTTTTTCCCCAAGCATACCTGTAACTGTTGCAGTGTTGCTCCAGACAGCTGACATTTTCCTAACCTTGTCTTCTTTCAAGACTAAGTGTATACTGGTTACACCATCCTTAAGCTAGTTGTTAAAAAAAACAACCAAACAAACATACAAAGTCCTTACCTCCAAACTAACCCACGCATTGTGAGAGAGATCTAGGGATTTCAGGCAACTAAAATTTTTCAGAGACTTTCATAAATGAGTAATTTTCTCCTGATGTTTTCCAGAAAGGTACAAGGATTGAATATCACCTACAGCAGAGCGCAAGGGCAGGCAGGGTGGGGGCATGAGTGAGAACACACATAACCTCAGCATATTTATAAGAAAGGCAGGTAATGTCTTCTACACAGTTTAATACTTGATGTGGTTAATACGAAATACAGGATGAAGCTATTCTGCAGTATGTCAAGAACTAGGACAACATTTTTAGTACTAAATAAAAATAGGAAACAGATGGATTTCTTGTTGCTACTTGAGGGTTTTGTTTGTTTGTTTTATGGTAGAACTAGTAATAGTGACTATTTGGTAACCATTGCAAAAGGATGCTAGAAAGAAGTATTACATCTTTCAAATGTCCCTTGATATCAAGCCAGCACCTGCTCGAAACCCTGCATATCCACTCTCCAGGACAAAATAACCTCTATGCTTCCAGCTTTTCCTTGAAAACAAGTATTTATAGCAGGCGCATATTATGCAAATTAAATCACTATCATCTTGTGTACCAGGAAAACACAACTCAACTACAGAGACTTGTGCGTCATCTTCCTTACGAAAGAAGCTATGGAACAATAAAAACTCAGTTTCCAAATATACGAGGGGTTTGACCACAAACCACCTTTTAGATTTGTCTTATGAGCCTGTAATAATCAACTTTTTTTTTTTTTTTTTAAATGTAATCTATGAAAGAGAAAACAGGTTGTGTGTTCTCTGGTAGCATTGGGCCTATCTCTGCTGAACTTTATGATATTAGCTCTGTAGGAAGAATTATAAAGAAAAGGTACTTAATACAGTGCAGGAGGCATCCACGGTAAGATCTATCCAGGACACAAGAAATTAAGTATGTATTTCTAAATTGGGAACTCCTACTCTCTCTCTGTGTATCCACCACTCCCTTCTTAATGGGCTTAGTTTCCATATCTAGCAATGCTATTCCCAAGTACCTTGGGGTGTCTGAGCATTACATCCTTTTTAAAAAACTTTAGGTTTTCAGGCACTGAATTATAAAAAGCACTTTGCATTTCATGTTACTCAAAGTTCAAGAAACAATTAAATAGAACATATCTAAACACTGAACTATGTCAATGGCACACCTAAATTAAGCTAGCTCTTATTGGGACTAGTACTGAACACGAGCCAAATTTCTGCTTCCCTTCAGATCCAAATTAAGAACGTCAGTGATTTCAAACAACTTTAGGAAAAACTAATTGCCATGAATGAGAAAACTACATTTGTCAGACAATACTCTGTCAAATATCAGCCACAGATTTTCATTCAAGAAGGGGAAAACCCCTCTCCTCTCAGTCACATAGGAATGAAAAACTTAAAAAACTCAGAAACCTGTCCAGGTCTACTTAACAATTCTTCTGGACCACTCTAGATGATTGCTATTTAGATGCCCAAAAGCTAATAAACAGCATTTTAGCTTGAGTTTACCATTACATAGTTATGAATAGCTGGATTAAGGTAGTATTGGTTAACATCTTCTTTATCGAAAAGCACCAGGCAAGAGGAACAGACATTCCTTTGTCTTTTTTTCTTTTAATCTCTCAGCATCGACAATGTACTAATAGAGGAAAAGGGTTACGAATGTCAGCTCAGCCAAAACAGAAAGGGGTAACAGCTGCTGGTGCTTCATTATTACCTGAGAACAGACAAAAAAGGGATGGGAAACAATGGAAATTCCTACACAGGAATTCCAGGCCTTCTGGCTTACTTAAGGGAGAAAGGTAAGACAAGCTGAGGGTTTTTTTCCACAGCCTAAGGTTAAGAAACTTTTAAGTCCTGCTCCTCCCACATCCACCTTCCTTCCAGCTATGTCCTCCTGTTGCTTTATTCTGCGTTTACTCCGGCGGCGATTTAATCAACTTTCATGGAATAATGGGAAACAAAACCAGAATTGGGCAATAGCCTTTTGCTGGGTTAGCAAGTTGAATTGGTATAGTGCATGAGCTGGTGAATGCCAGAGATGGTGCAAAGTGGGAAGGAACTGGGAAGTGAGAAGTGGGAAGCTCCGGGAGCGAGGAGGAGAGAATGAAGACCAGTGAGGAAGGATGGAAACGAAGACGAGACACCCCCATACAACTGCCTGGTAAGTAATCTTAAGCCTATTAAGAAATCATGTATTTAAGAGGCCGTCTCTCTCTTGCGGTGCCTCTACGTAAAGGAGTTACACGTTCTGATTTTGTAGAGATTTGCATCCCTCGAGCACACAAACAAACTACTGCCTAAAGTGCAAGATGACAAGAGACTCGACCAAGATCCGCAAACTACAGCTGCTCCGGCGTACAGAGCCGTGAAAATCAGAGCAGTAAAAATCTGCCGGACGGCGTGTTCTTGTGGTGCGGTTGGTTTTTTCCTGGTGACTCCGGACCGACCCAACAACATCTGCACTGTCTTCTGCTGGAGAGCAGCGTTCCCCAGCTGGAATCCCAGGCCCCAGCACCGCCTGCCTCCGCGCCCTCCACAACCCCCGGGTACCCCCCCGGCCCGGCAAGGGCCGTCCCCTCTCCTCCAACCCCTCTGGTGGGCAGCGAGGCTCTCTTCCTCCTCTTCCTCTCCTTCTGCCTCCCCCTCTTCCTCTCCTTCTTCCTCCCCCTCTTCCTCTCCTTCATCCTAGCCCTCTCCTTCTTCCTCTCCTTCTTCCTCCTCCTCTCCTTCTTCCTCCCCCTCTTTCTTCCTCTCCTTCTTCCTCTCCTTCTTCCTCCCCCTCTTCCTCTCCTTCTTCCTCCCCCTCTCCTCCTTCCTCCCCCCCTTCCTCTTCCCCCCC
>NW_010972477.1:2149065-2197022 GCF_000737465.1 Haliaeetus leucocephalus | reverse complement strand
CGGCCTGCGCTGCTGGAGGCGTCGGGGGGGACTCTGAGGGTCCCTGCCCGGGGCTGGGGGGGGGCGCGACTCCGAGGGTCCCTCAGCCTGTTCCAATGCCTGACAACCCTCTCGGGAAAGGGATTTCTCCTAATACCCAGCCTGAACCTCCCCTGCCTCAACTTGAGGCCGTTTCCTCTCGTCGCTGTAGGTGCAGCGTTGTTCGGCGGACGCGTTTGTAAACTACTAACCTGAAATACCTTATTCACTGGTGGTGAAAAAGTAACTGCATGCCAAAAAAAAGTGCATAGAAAATAAAGTACATTTGAACTTGCTGGACTTCCTTAATTCTTCTAACCGGCGTAGGAAGATTTTAAGCTGTAGCGCGTTTACGGGCTGTGAATGCAGCCCATCGGTTTTACCAACTGTCAGTTCAAAACAGCAAGCTTATACTCAGGTGTAACAAAGTGGTCCTTAAAGTCCTCTAAATTGTTACCGTGTTGCTCTACTAAAGAAAAGGAATGCGTGACCATCATCTTTAGCCATGAAGGTGTCTTGTCTTTTTACCTGCCTGTGCTGTCTGCCTTTTCAAAAACTGATAGAACAACAAACTCTCTTGAGCGTTGATGGTCTAGCTGGTTTTACTTCTGTTTGTCTTCCCAAAATAGTTGCATTATATTGACTATGAATGGGATGCATTTCCTTTCGGTATCAGTAGGGAGTCTTTCTGTTGGTTTAATGGGAATTGGATTAATGACTAAATCATGATTCAGAGTCATAGCCTCTTGATAAAGAACAGGTAAAAAGTCTGATTCTGAATAGTGG
The DNA here is from genome assembly GCF_000737465.1 of Haliaeetus leucocephalus. Lineage (NCBI taxonomy): Eukaryota > Metazoa > Chordata > Aves > Accipitriformes > Accipitridae > Haliaeetus > Haliaeetus leucocephalus. Next base: position 2,196,218 of record NW_010972477.1, on the reverse strand, counting down.
TGGATTTCTTAGAATAAACAGAAAAAAAAAAAAAGAAACTCTTAAACAGGATCTTATCTTCTCACATTAAGGTCCACAAAAGTAAGGTCAAATCTATACCATTGGGGCTAGGTAAGATGAACACAAGTTTGTATTGGTACTAGCTTAAGAACTGATAAGTGTAAAATCTGCGCAGGTGCTATGAAGGGGGACACATGGTTGGGACGTATATAATTATGTTCGTGTGCAGATATGTTATTACTATGGTATTCTTGAAGTATAGGTTATATAGCATGTCTTTGGCTGCTTATGGAATAAGGGATGTCCGCAAGAAGGAAGAAAATAGAATCAAAAGGCAAAGTAGTTGCAACGTTCATATCTATCATTGTGTTTACCATCTGAACTTTTGTGCTTTCTTCTCTTAATTCCTATCCATTAAATAGCACCTTTATTTACATTATACCTTTGTCACTTGAAATACCTGTACTCTGAATCAAAAAACACAGAATCATAGAATATGCTGAGTTGGAAGGGACCCATGAGGATCATCGCGTCCAACTCCTGACTCCACACAGAGAAACCTAAAAGTTAAACCATATGTCAAAGGGCATTGTCCAAACGCTCCTTGACCTCTGACAGGCTTGGGGCTATGACCACTTCCTTAGGGAGCCTGTTCCAGTGTTTGACCGCTCTCTCAATGACAAACTTTTTTCTAATACCCGATCTGAACTTCCCCTGACACAGCTTTATGACATTTCCTCACATCCCATCTCAGTTTCCTACTGTTCTTTCTGCTTATTAGGAGATATTTTTAAAAGTTTTTTTCTTCATTTCATTGTTCATAGTAAACATAATTGTTCCTTATATTATAAGGAGTTTTGTAGCTCAAGCATCTTACCTTTTTATTTTACCTATGTTAGACTGTTAACCTGCCATTCTCTATGTTACCTGTTTAGGGCCTGATTTTGTCACCATTATAATATATGGCTGATCATCTGTGTAAGCTATTTTTCAATTCTTGACCAGTTTTTGGAAATGGAGTAATATTTTACTGCTAACCTAATATAACTCATCAATCTATTAAAGTCGTATCGGTTAGTTTGAAATTAACATTCAGTAATTTCATTTATGTTTTTTAGGGTACAAGAAAAAAGCTCAAAAGTCAAGTTTGAAAAGCAGCAGGGCCAGATAAATGGAACCTCCTTTAAAATAACTTCCAAAACTGAGGTCAGACTTTTTTCCCATTATCACCTTCAGAGCAACCAATCTTTTTTGGTAGTAGGTCCAGGAATGATTTCTTCTTGTTTCTTATGAAATAACTGGCTTCAATAGGATAACTTGTAGAATAAATTTCAACTTATTGCAGTAATGGTAAGATTTGGACCTTAGAAAGTCTAGTGTCCAAATAAGCCATAAGCATGCAATGCTTAAGAAATTGAACAGCACCAAGAAGAGTCTAAGATGACAAGAACACTTACCAGACAACAGAATTAATGAAAAAAATAGCATGGAACAGTTTACATAGCTTTCTCCTATTTTTTACCTGTCAAGGCAGGTGTGTCAGTCTCATAATGAGTGCAGTGGGTAAATTGGCAAGGACTGGCAGTTGGTTTTAGCTTGTCTGTAACATGGAATGTACCAATTTCCTAGGATTATTCAGGACTGTAATGTAATGTATATCTTAAGTAAATTGGAAATACATTGTCTCAATCTTCCTGCTCCGTTCCTGTGGAACACTATAGTTCTTGCTTTGGTATTTATCTATAAGTCTTACATTTGTTATAGAGTACTGGGTAGTATTCTGTGTTTTCTTGTGTATGGAGTAGGTGTTCTGTGGACTCTTCTGGACTGGGCAGTGCTTTCACGGAGACCTGTGACCGTGGAGAGCTGAGCTGGAGGACCCAGGTTGTTTCTTTGGTTGTGTCCGTGTTGCTAAGTAAGTACAGCCAGAGGTTCTACTTTCTACTCCCAACAGCATAAAATGTTCATATCCACAGTACCTCTGACCACACGTCATGCCCTGGTAGCTCTAAGACAATGTAGTAGTTTTTTTGTCTGGTTTTTGTTCAAAGTACATGATAGGCTGGAACACAGTCTTTGTATTATTTCAGAGTGGTGCTTTCACGAACTGGGACAAAGAGGATGTGTTTTATGCTTAGGTTGTGTCATGAAGGCCTGTTGATGGCTATATAGTGGAGAAGGGAGCAAAACTGAACAGAGTCTTCTCTAGAGTGGCTGTTGGGAGTGGTCCCTGGTGTATGCTGTCCCTTGGACTGTGCTCTGGCCTTAGGTAGGAGGGGGCAAGTTGGTACCCTTCAAAACTGTACGAGGAACTGTGGTAGACTTTAGCTCTCTCCTTGGCCCTGCGTTGTTTAGCAGTTTAGAAGAGATGATTAATGTGACGAACTGTCATCCTTCGTTTTTTAAAATGTGATGAAATGTCATGCTTCGTTTTTTGAATATTGTAGTAAATTTCATAAACTCTGCACAAGCACCGTAGCTGTCTGTATCCTGGACCACATCAGAAGCAGTGTGGGCAGCAGGTCGAGGGAGGGGATTCTGCCCCTCTGCTCCGATCAGGTGAGACCCCACCTGCGGTACTGCGTCCAGATCTGGGGTCCTCAGCGCAGGAGAGACATGGACCTGTTGGAGCGGGTCCGGAGCGGGGACACGAAAACCATCAGAAGGCTGGAGCACCTCTGCTATGGAGAAAGGCTGAGAGAGTTGGGGTTGGAGAGTTGGAGAAGAGAAGGCTCTGGGGAGACCTTATTGCAGCCTTTCAGTACTTAAAGGGGGCTTGTAAGAAAGGCAGAGAGAGACTTTTTACCAAGGTCTGTAGCGACAGGACAAGGGGCAATGGTTTTAAACTGAAAGAGGGTAGATTTAGATTGGACATAAGGAAGAAATTTTTTACGATGAAGGTGGTGAGATGCTGGAACAGGTTCCCCAGAGAAGCTGTGGATGTCCCATCATTGGAAGTGTTCAAAGTCGGGTTGGAGGAGCTTTGAGCAACCTGGTCTAGTGAAAAATGTCCCTGCCCATGTCGGGGGGGTTGGACTAGATGATCTTTGAAGGTTTGATTCAACCCAAGTCATTCTATGGTTCTGTGAATCTGTGATTCTATGATTCTACACTATATAAAACTTCTAGTTGTTTGCAGTCATAGTTAAGTGACACATGTTTAGGGGAGGACAGAATGTTTTGGGATTCAGATGTCTGCAAGAAGGTATGCTGTTTAAGTAGGTACACCGAGGAGTTTGCCAAGAAATACGTTCTAACAAGTCCATCATTCGTATACTACATATTAATAAAGAACCACTGATGAAGTGATCTTTGTTGGCCAAGAAAAGCTTTCAGAGATTGGCCTACAGTTTTAGACAACTACCTATCCTAAATAAGCCGGATTGGGAGCTTTTGGTGGAGGTCTGTCAAAAGTTTTTTGCAGCTTTTGGTCTAATGCTAATCTCAAATCAAATTCTGTAAGTATTAATTAAAAGTGGGTGGAATGGAGAGAGTGTATTTAACTAGGTGTATTGTCCATTGTCGTGGTTTAACCCCAGCCAGCAACTAAGCACCACGCAGCCGCTCACTCACTCCCCCCCCATCCAGTGGGATGGGGGAGAAAATCGGGAAAAGAAGTAAAACTCCTGGGTTGAGATAAGAACCGTTTAATAGAACAGAAAAGAAGAAACTAATAATGATAATGATAACACTAATAAAATGACAACAGTAGTAATAAAAGGATTGGAATGTACAAATGATGCGCAGGGCAACTGCTCACCACCCGCCGACCGACACCCAGCCAGTCCCCGAGCGGCGATTACCCCCCCACTTCCCAGTTCCTAAACTAGATGGGACGTCCCATGGTATGGAATACCCTGTTGGCCAGTTTGGGTCAGGTGCCCTGGTTGTGTCCTGTGCCAACTTCTTGTGCCCGGGCTGGGCATGAGAAGCTGAAAAATCCTTGACTATAGTCTAACCACTACTGAGCAACAACTGAAACCATCAGTGTTATCAACATTCTTCACATACTGAACTCAAAACATAGCACTGTACCAGCTACTGGGAAGACAGTTAACTCTATCCCAGCTGAAACCAGGACATCCATTCACCTTAAATTTAGGTCTGTTTCGTTCCCATTTTATTCTAACCATATGATTTTTGTCAGGAAGGGGAGGAGAAGGTTCTACAAAGTAATGGCTATAAATTAATATGCCAAGCATATTGGATGTGGGAGTCAGCACCAAATACTTTCCTCTACAGATCTTCTCCCGATTGTCAGCAATGCTTGATAATGTAATGTAGCCCATCTGAACTATTTTTAAGGAGTGGAAAGGTTAATCAGATAATTCTTTTTCGTGTTTAATGTTTTTATCATTCATCATAGTAATGGATATGAAGACTAAGAAATCTTCAGATCATTAATCTTTTAAACATTAATATTGTTTAGACATAGCTAGAAAAGTAAACTCTGTCTACCGTTACAGAAGTTTGAAATACAAGTTTGATAAAATAAAAGTTATCCTCACAAGATTAAAATAATCTAATTAGCTTCCAGAGTGCATTGACTGGACATTAACTGGGGGAAAATGAAATGTTACTTTCTCCAAATCTTTTTGACATCCAATCCTTTACAGTCCTGTTAAAAACAAAGAAATCCACACTCCGTATAAAACTGCTAACAAGTCCCTGCAACAAAACACAGTCAAAATTGGATTTTAAGTAGATGTTGAAAGTCGCTAATAGAAGAACCAAGATTCACAAGAAGAGAAGGTGGTTTTATACAGAGTTCTTTTTTTTCCTGGCTAGAGTGACTCAGAAAAATGAATCGCCCACATCTGTGTGTAAGTTGCATTCTGCTCATACACTGAAGGGTTAATGTGTTTCATCCATGTTCTGTTCAGTGGTTTTTTGCAGTAGCCATAGTTGTACAAATTTTGCAGATTTTTTTTAAGAAAGGGAGTGAATTAATGCTTTGTTATTATGGGAAGGAAGCACAGGAAAAAGTATTTTGATGTTCTGCCAATTTTCAAAAATTTCTCTTTAAAGGTAGTTTTAAGATAATAGTGTCAGGGACTGTTTATATTACCTTTAGCAGGATTTCTCCAACAAATGCATACAAGCCAAAGAGAAGTCATTATGTTAAAACAGACCTTGTAGTGCTTTTCAGTGCAGTGGGATTTTTTTTTTTTCGTAATAGAAATGTGATTTTGCAGCCATACACGGTTCTGAACAATGTGCTCAATGCTAGATTTTCAGAGCAGTACAGACAGTTTCTCTCAGAGATTTTAATTGCAGGCAACATATTACCTACTTGAAACAAATTAAGGTGAAAAGGAACAGATTCATTATATTGTCAATGTAGAGACTTAAGCACAGTACTTGGTACCAGAATTTTTACCATGTGAACATCTGATTCTAATGTCAGTTACCTTAGCTACTTGACAACTGACTGTTAGTTGTGCTCACTTGTCCCTATGCTCAGGACAACTACTGTTTCTGAAGTGCTGATTTCCTCTCTATCTACTTAATGTTTTGCTCAGCTCTCAGTAATGATGCATAGCTGTTAGAAATTAATCTGTTACTCTGTCTTGGGATCCTACCTGCAGCTGGGTATATGCATTTTCATGGGCACTGCTGCAAGTTCATGTGGGGCAACAATCGTCCTAGTTATGCTCCTCTGCCCAATAAACTAATGCCGTACTAGGTCTTCCGTCTCTTTGACCCTCTGACACTAAGAATGGCTGTCCTGCTTGAGGCTAAGAGTCCATCTAACCAAGTGTCTTGTCTCCAAATAGGTTGCAGCTGCCTCCTCGCAAAGATGGTCTTGCAGTAGATTTTCTGCATTCTTCTTTTGAGGAGTAGAAGAGGAAATGCAAGAAGCAGTATTTGAGCCGGAGATTAAACACTTATTTCCTGAGTGTGAAACCTCTACGTTTGCTTTATGCATGTGTCTGTGGAATGTACTGTCTCTGTACCCTTACCCATCTTTCTGACAGAAAAAAAGCAGTGGTCATAAATGGCTGCCTCCATATGATAACACTTCATTGAAGTATTCACAGAAACACAAAATTACTATTTTTTGTGAAAAAAATCACCTCTTCTGTTGGCTTTGAACCTGGATACTACTTGTTTAGTTTCATGGAACCCAAGATTTATTTATTGGAAGAGAAAGTTAACAGTTAGTTGTTATTCTTCTGAAGAATGATCTTCTTGAGTAGGATATCCACTCTAAAGTATTTCTTTTACAGACTGAAGAGTACTACCTAGGCCACCTAGTCGTTCCTTGAACAAGAGGTGTTCTATAACTTTTATCATCCTAGTTGCTTTTCTTGGAAACTTCTGCATTTAAATTGTATTATTTTTGAGATGAGAGAGGCAGAACTGCACATAATTTCAAAGTATGGGTGAACCATAAGCTTGTAAAGTGGTGTAATAATGGTCTTGGGTTTGTTCTCTGCTCATTTTCCTGAGAATTCCTACTATTTGATTTGCTTTTTTGACTGCATATTGAGATCACAGTTCTGAGAAAATATATATCATGTCCTCAAGACCTCAGTTCTGAGTAGTGATAATAAACTAGCAGTGATAGGATTATTTTTTTCCACATGCATGACTTTACACTTGCCTGCACTGAATTTTATCTGCCATTTTATTGCCCAGTCACTCGATATCCTAAGGTCCTTCTGTAGTTCTTCACAGTTTACCCTCTTATGTAAAAACTCTGATTGCTTTGCAGTATCAAGCAGACCTTCTCACCTTATTGCTCACCACCTCCTCTTCCATGAATATAGATGGAATAGGATAGGTCCCATCACAGAATTCTGCAGGACTTTACTGATGAACTTCCTCCACTGGGAGCACTGATGGTTTCAGTCTTACATGCTGTTTCCTAATATTTAACTTGTTATTCTTCCATGCAAGGACTTTCCTCTTATCTCATGATTGCTTAGCTCCCTTAAAAGTTGTTGGGAAGGGGCTTTGTTAGAATCCCTCCCTATGTGTTTTTCACCCCTTCAGAGACCTGCAGGAGATTTGTAAAGCCAGATGTACCTTTACAGAGGCTGTGTTGACTTCCCAAGCAGAGCAGATTTATCTAAATATCCATTCTATCCATTAGGTATCAGCACAGAATTCAGTGGCATTGCTGAGTTCTCTGGGATCTCGTTTGGATTCATGTGAACATGAAAAAAATTGTTGAAAGGGTATGTTAATTTTCTTACAATGAGGTTGACACCATTTTTTGCCAGCTTATCTCCATGGATTTCAGTGGTACTATTCTGACTTCTAGGACCTTGTTTTTCCAACACGTGTGTAGCAGTAGCTAAGTTAACTGCTTGCCAGATGCGTATTCAGAGTGACCTTTTGGCTATGCTGGTAAGAAGTAAACTGTTTAAGGTTCACCAGTATGCCATGTAGTGTCAGTACAGGTGTTACTTTTGAGGTATTTTATAGCTCTTGACGTTCATCTGCAGTTCTCATGCAAGTGTATGCAAAGGAATTTCCAAAGGCATCACTGGAAATTGGGACCTAATGGACGATAATTTTTCTTGATGATTGATTCCTTACCTGCTGGTTTTGCCTTTGAAAAATGTGCACCCAAGAACTTCTGTGGAAGGCCTATAGGAAAGCAATTCCTGAATGGAATGATGGTAAAGCTAGAAGATACACTGTGTTCAGGATAAATGACTACATTTTTCTTTAAGAGTCTAATTTAGGGGAAAAAATGAAGAAGATACTAAACCAGGATTTATTGGCCAGATGAAAAAGGGAGAACTGGAAGATATTAGATAAGGTTAGAAAAAGTCCATTAAATGTTTAAAAAAAAAAATCTGTGCCTTGGAGATATTGGCATTAAAATAGCTACAAATATGTTACGTCAGTTTCAAGGTCATTAAAATATTTTTTTGATCAATCAGTTCACGTTCCAGGAAACAATTATCAGTATGGGTTGGAAAAATAAAGACAGGAAGATTAAGGACACCTAATAATATCTGACACTACACAATCATAAAATTATCATACAAAGTGTAGGATCTTTAAGGGTTGTGTAAGCAAATGGAATTCATTCTTGCCCCTGTTCCTGAGGTCTGAGATTCTCTATACCAGACTAGGAGCCCAGTTCTTGCTCTGTGCAAAGGTGTTCTTTGAAGTCATGGAAGGGATCTCTAGAGATCATCTGTCCAGTGCCCCTGGCTCAAAGCAGCGTCAGCTGAAGCTGGTTGTTTAATACATTGTCTAGCCCTTTTCTGGGTATCTCCGAGGATGGAGACTCTGCAACCTCTCTGTGCAACCTGTTCCAGTGTTTGACCACCCTCACCATAAAAATATTTTTTTTCTTACGTTTAAATGCTATTTCTTGTATTTCAGCTTGTGCCCATTGTCTTTTGTCCATCCACTGGATACCACTGAGAAGAGTCTGGCTCCATCTTTGTATACAGTGGGATTGAGTGCACCCTCACCAAGTCTGCAGATGATACCAAGCCGAGCAGTGCCGTTGATGCGCAGGAGGGAAGGGATGCCATCCTGAGGGACCTGACAGGCTTGAGCAGTGGGCCCGTGTGACCCTCATGAAGTTTCAGAATTCTAAAATCTTTTGGTTGCAAAGCCAAGTTTATAGCCTACTGTGTTGTGTCTAGAGAGAAAAAAAATCTGCAATGTTGGGGACTAATTCTCATTTCAGATGTGTATTCTCCATTGTGGTGAAGAATTAGTCAAAAATAAAGGTGGGTTTTTTTCTTTTTTTTTTCTCTCTCTTCTCTTCATTTTGGAGATGACAGAAAATTGGAAGTTGCTGTGGGTTTGAAGTTCTGGTTGGGCCCTGAGTAATAGTGGTCAGGAGTGAGTAATGTTAAGACTACTCTGTCAGGTTTGGGTCGCTGAAAAGCCTCATATATAGGCATTAGTTTCCAGTGATTGTGTACGTTAGTTACTCAGCTGTTTTCTTCCACCAGTTAACCAGATGCTGTATAGCTTTTAAAACATCAATTTGCTCCTTAAAATAAGACTATCCTGAAAGTGTGATCTTGCCAAGGTCATTTCTGCACATTTTGCAGGTGTCATTTACCAGCAGTGAATCGGTGTACCCTAGGGTCTGGAGCCGAACACTGAAAGGTGTAAAACAATTCAAGTTTTCACTGTCATATTAGGGTAAGCACTTGTGCTGATCTGGGGACAGGATTTTCTAAAGAGTCTAGGGAAGGTAAGTGCTACAATTCTTTCTAATTTCTGAGTTTCAGGTGCCTGATTCCTCTAAAATCTCTTAAAAAACCCTGACTTTCATGACTGAAATCATACAATAAATTAGATGCCACTGATTTCCGTTAAATTCTGACTTCAGATGTAGTATTTGTATATATATACATATAATTTATATGTATATATGTGTGTATCTATATACAGCTATAAAGCCCTTATCTTTCCTCAGTGTTCTCTCTTGAGTGGCAATTTCAATTGCCTGCCAAAGATAATGCTTTGCTTTGATAACTGCTAATAAAAGTCTATATGCTTTAGTGAATATGATTAATATGAAGTCAGAATTGATTAAAGAAATGAATATATTATCAAGAGTGAAGAGTAAAAAAATGAATGTATTATCAAGAGTGAAGAGTAAATAGAAAGTGGTGAAATAACTGGAATATTGTAACACATTTTTTTTCTAAATATTTCTACTAGATAAAAGCCCAAAGGAGTTGGTCATCCAAATCAGCAGCATACCACAGTTTTGACTCCCTTTTTCAAGTGATTTGATGGAAACTGTAGGCTGATTAAGGCTATTTGTAACAAACTAAAGCAGGTCATAAGACATTTTGTACCGTATTGTTTTAAGATAGGAAGGGAAGGAGAAATACTTCTTACTGAAATTATGAAATAGCTTATTAGAAACAAGTGCCACCCTAGAACCGGTTACAATAAAAATGCTTGGATTTTGTGCTCCTTGTGGCAAGGATTATCTGTTGCAACGTTAGGAATCTGGGCTTGATGACCACAGTTGTTCTTTTGAAAAACCATGAAATTTAAGAAGTAGTGTCACATCTATTCTTTCATTTCTTAATTCTCAGTGATAAGGCTTTACAGGTATCCTGCAGTATGCAGCAATCAGGGAAGCATGTGTGAAACCAAATGGGAATACCAATAAATGCATGTCATAGGTGTCTGCCAAGGCACTTAAAAATCTCTGCATGGAGTTCAGCTAAAATGCTTTATGTGGAGCAACTTGTTTTCTGTTTCTTCATGCCAGTTTTACCATCCTACTCTGCAGAACTGACTGCTTGCACCTACTTTCCAGCAAACACAGATCTAGTCATTAGTGACTAGTGACTGTCTCATCTTCCATGCGAGAATGATGTTTTTCTAATGTCTGCTCAGTCTTATGCTCACACTGCAAGCCAACTGGACACCATAGTAAGCTCAGCGTTAACATCATTAGTAAGGGTGTTAATACACCTTGCCTGTCAGCACTGCCTTAACTGATGCTACACAGCTATCACGTCATGTAAATTGGCTTAGTATCTGGGCAAAATGATGGTGTGTCCGCCTATGCAGATCAATGCTTCTTATCTTTGAATCATTGTCCTTACTACTACTGGGAGAATTATTTTACTCTTACAGTTTTCTTGGTCATGAGTTTCCAACAGCAAGTTTATTTTCCGACATGAAGAAAAAAACAAAAACCAGCCAGGTGGAATAATGTATTTCAAGACAACTTATGAATTTGTTTACTTCAAGGAGAAGCAGGGCTTAGTTGCTCTGAAATATTAGGATCACTGGTATGTTCCACATTTTCACAATGGTAATCCAGGAATGATTTGTTTTCTTGCATGAATTACTACTCAGTTTAACAAAAGAGCCATTCAATAAATATCTGATAGCTGTAACTAATTGGTACTCATCACTGATGATAACTTTTAGTAAACTAATGTAATTAATGTAAAATGTGTTTGACTTCTGATGAAGCATGAAAAATTAGTAAATCAATTACATTAATATTCATTACTAATCTGCTTCTTACAATCTCTTCTTCAGATAGTGGCAGCTAATATATCATCCCTTTTGTGTACTGGAAATGTTGGGAGTTGGTTTACCTTTAATCTCATTACAGGTACCTGGATGACATAGCATTTTGTTTGTAATAACTCTTTGTATGTTGGATCATTATTATTTGTGTAATTCCAGCTTATCTCTATAAAATTCCCATATTTTCCCATGTTTTTCATTCACAGTTAGAAGGCTGACCTTTTCTTTGTTCAGGAACTCACCATTAAACTTTCTTTGGCACACCTAGTAACTGTCACTTCTGCTTTTCTGTTTTGTTTTTTTTTAAGCTGTTGCTCCAGGTTGCTAGTTCCCTGAAGCCAAATAAGGGAGCCCCTGTAATGACCCCAGTAGATCTCAGGATAAGTGTTCATTTAGGAAACCTATAAATTTGCTGTAAAGGTGGACCGAGTTCCTAACCTTAGGGACTTACAGAAGATGTTTGCACAGCAGAGAACTGCAACATTCTTGTCATGTACTTGGAACAAGTGAATCTAGAAGCTCTGGAAGTAACTCGTTTCCAGAAGAGGGTAGTGATTTTTCAGAGATCCCACTGCATCACTGCACAGTAGAGCTCAGCTGGGCATGCAGCTGAGTCCCAGGGGAATCCCTGATACCAGTTTCATGAAATTCTGCTGATTGTACTTCTCCTGTAGCCAGGGGTTGGACTACTTAGCATTTTCTGTTCTTTAGCATTCCCTGTCCCTACTTGGCATTCCCTGTCATAACTGGTTATTTGAAGAAGCTCCAGTAAAGGACCTACTTTGAAATGTTTGCTAGCCATGTGTGGCTCAGATGATTGGCAATCTAGGACGTATAGCTTTTTTTGCCAATGTAATACCTGTAAGTAGTTTGAGAATTATTCTTAAATCAATATTTGATTATGTGTTAGCATCTTTCATTTAATCAAAGTTGTTTCACCACAACCCATCACAACAGGTTTGGTCCTTATAATTTCAGAGGAGCCAGAGTAACGTGCTTTCAAAGTAATGCTCCCATTAATTCTTGTACTGCTGTCAAAATATGTCATGTTCAACCCGATTTTTAAGCAATCTAAACATACTCATATTCACTAACATATTCAGTTCTTCTGAGAAGGATGCAGATTATGTTGTAAGACATAGCAGTTTCTTTCACGACAGATTCAGTTCACAGTGTGTAAATTTGTTTAAGGAAATTAATTGGGCTGGTTTGGACTTTCTAACTTCAAGACAGCAAAAAGTTTACAAGTTTTGCAACCATCCGAATAGACTTTGTTCTTAAGTCTAGCAGCTAGTAGGTTTTTAGTTCTGGGTCAAATAAATCCATGAACTGATGTAAAGCTTGACACTGAAACTTGTATGCTTCCAAGAGACATGAGTTCATCCAATAGCTCACCGCTACCAAAACTCTCTTCTCTGTCCCCGTTCCTGATCATATGATTCTTCCTTCTCATTTGCACAAGCTGTGGCACTAGCTAAATCTTTTTCTGAGCCAATTCTACTCCTTAGGATTATCCGCTTCCTCTTTTCCCTATGCAGAAATGGTCGGAGAGGACTATAAGCTTATGCCTGCACTGTTCTGACAGATTTTAGAAAGAATTTCTGAGATTTGGAAGACTGGTGCAGGGTGGAGCGTTACTTGGTTTCATATTCCTCACTCCCAGAGTAGTTCTGCACCTCATGCAATTAAGCGTGTTTTTTTTTTTCTTGTTACACATTCCAAAAACCTCTGCTTTGCTAAATGATCCATTAAATTTAATAGGAGAGCAGTACTGCTTACCAGCTGGTGACTGATTTGCCTGTGTAAAATGAGCTCCTAGTAAATATTCCAAAGGACAGAAAAAAATACCTAATTGACAAAAGTCTTCTTGATAGGCATAGAACTGAAGATCCCAGAGGGGAAGGAATTGCATTTATTGTTTACTTGTTTCTATAAATGTCAGTGACTGCTTCATTAATGTATTTTCAAAGTAAGTATGGAGAAAAAGAAATAATCTGTTTTTTAAATTCAGATCAATCCATTATGGTGAACTTTAAAGAAACAGCTGAGCCAGTCTAGTAACTGCAACTTCTGGGAAGGGGGTGTCCTTGCTCTGCTTCTGACACAGTTCCACCTGCTCCTTTGTACCAGCTTTATTGTTTTGCTGGACCTTTCTGTGATTGATTCAACTTAGTAATGTAGCCCAAGGCTGCCTACCCACCTAGAGCCGGGGTAACCCAACTACCGTTGAGTGTACAGCAGGAGCAAGGCAGCCATTCACCAGCCGTAAGCCTTTAGATCTCCTGAGTTTGTCTTAATGCGAGTTCAGTCCGAGGCTGTTGGGTTTTTTTTCTAGACCACTGTGGCTGTGCAAAGGCAGGTGACAAGATTGTTTTAGCACAGTACCTACCGTAGCCACGTAAATCTTTGTCCTGGATTCAGTTGCATGGGAGAAGGACTGTGTTCTCAGTACACTATTTTGCAAACAAATAGATGGAGTAGCGTGTGGATATGTGTGGTCCTGTCACATTTCCCGTGTCGTGATGTGAAAAGTCTCTTTTTGACTCACGGTTCTTCACTATGGTCCCTGTTGAGTGATGTTCTGGGACAAAACGCAACCTTGATGTTATACTTCCATGGGTTACTCCTAGCTTTACCAGCATAGTAATTAATTATTAATGTTAGAAGATAAGGAAGGAGAACCCATAATGTGATTTGGATAGATCTGGGAATAGGGTATATTGAATAATTCTCATTTACTTTTACATTTCTAATAGAATGCAGAATTTAATACTGTATAATTTTAATGCGGACAGATTCCGTAGCATGTTTCTAATTTATCACTCTCTGAAATGTTATGGCATTAAAATTATTATGAACAATAATAGGTTATTAATTTACCTTTCCCACTTAACTTATGTCAAAAGGTTTATGCATAAGAGGAAATATTTTAATCGTAACTACTTGCAGATAAGATACTGTAATAAGATATACTGATAGGTGTAAGTAAACCCCTCCCACTCTGATACACTAATATATAAAAAAAGACATTTCTCTTTCCTCAAAGGAGGTAAAAACAGAGGTAAGAAAAAGAGTAGGATTACTCTGGGTTAGAATTCTTACTTCCAGCACTGCATCAGGAAACAAAAGCTTGGGGCTACAGTGTCAAGGAATTTAGAGGAAAAGAACAAGTAGAGTTTAGCCAAAGAAACAGTCCATAGCTCTAAATGTTGTCAGAACTATTTTTTAAAAGCAGAATGTTTGGGTTGTTTTTTAAAAAAGGGGATCAAGATAACTGGAAGTAAAGTTTAGTCATATTGAGCAAAGGCTTTTTATTGGGCAGAACAGGGGTAACTGGGAAAAGAAGTCCAAAATGAAGGCAAAGACGTCTGTAGCAGAATTGTTGACAGCAAAGGCAAGGAGGTTTAAGCTCTGTCATCTGTGCTGTTGGCCTGACCTTTGTGTGGCCTGGGGAACTGGCTGGAAGTGTCTTCCCTTCAGCACTTCAGTTAGGGTGTTCGAAGCATTCCAAGACAAGACTAAACTTCCAGACGGATGAAACAGAAGTAATGGAAGTGATATTAAATGCGGATTAAACATACTAGCTCTCAGTCGATATGACGTTCACGTACCCTATCTCATTTCTTTCTGGATCCTAGTGGCTCTTGGATCTCATCTGGGTAAGTCAGCTCTTAGGTGCTTGCTTTATTATTTCAAATACACATTCTTATGGCATTGGAAGATTATTTGTAGGATGCGTGAAACATCGTTTGAGTCAGTTGTTGCATATTTAGCATGATACCAATTTACAAGTGTTAGAATAAGCTGTCTTCTCAAAAATGTGTTGTATCTCTGCATGTGTAGTAAACTGAATTGGCTCTCCACAGAGTCAGATGAGCCCCAGTGCTGACAACAGGTAGTACCTAAATGTGCATGTGACTGTGTGGGAGGAGAATGAGGAATTAGACCTGTGTATTTCATCCAGATAAACGAAAGCCTAAGATTAAACTGGAAAGGGTCTCTTTCTTTCTGTTTCATCCAGTAGTTGTCGGGGGTTTCTGCCTCGGCGCTTGCCCGACAGCTCGTTTTCCTCACGTTAACACGTGGGGCCTTAGCCAAGGGATGCTCTGAATCCAAGTGCAGCGTGTTAACCCTTATACTCGATTTCTTCTTGAAAATACTGCTGGAATTCAAGATTTAATCTTCTCCTGAAATGAAAACTTACTTTCCTCCTTTTTCAGACCATTACTGTCTAATCAAAATGAGCAAGTATCTTTTTGCTAGTCCCGGTGTTCTCTCTTGTACTTGACTGGCCAGTGAACAACTCCTTTTCTCTCTGTGACTCGTTGTACGTGTTTCGTGGTGAAGTGTGCTCCACGCTGGGTTTTGCATTCTGTTACCGTGCCTGTATAGAAACAAACCCAACAGAAACATCTACATGTGACAGGTCTGTGTAATCTGCTACTGTTTCTTGCCTACACGTAATAATGATGAACCTCTTTGGAGTGATAATGTGGTGTGATTTGTTCCTGAACTTCTCCAAAGCATGATGTCGTAAAAGGGAAGTAACCAACTATTTGCCATACAAAAATGAGCTTCGTGTGGGCTGTTCTGACTTATTTCTTCAAATGCTATTCTGAGATAACAAGCTTTCCTGGGGAATTTTCATCTGGAGTGCGGCAAGTGGTTTGCTGATGCACAGCAGCCAGCAAAATTAACCTGATGAGCTGACTGTGTTGAATGACATACCAGTTCAGAGATAGAAAATTGTGCCTTTTTAATGTTAAGGATGTTGCACTTAATTACAGACTAATGGGAAAATGAAATTGTTGTTATTACAGCATCAGAAAATGAAACTTAATTGAAAATTGATCCTAAACTTGCTGTTGAAATAAAGTATTTTTTTTTTCATTTTTATTTTTCAAAATTCAGTGTGTGAGTCTCCAAGATACTGAGGAATTTGTTCTGATCACTGTTAAAATCTCAGTTTTCTGAGAATTAGAATCACCAGATGAAGTTTACTGTATCTCATTTGAATTAATCCAGTTTTGTTCAGCAGCAAACAGATTTTTCATTAATACCACAGTTTTTCTCTAAGAACCAATGGAAATACATTATTTTTTATTATAATTTTACAGAAAGGTAAGCAATTAGAGCTTTTCTTGTTTTCAACAGCTATCTAGATAAAAACTACTTAAATTATTGACACAGTATAATGAAATACAAATATACCACTTTGCTATCTATAGTTTTTGGAATTCCCTCATCAGTCATTTAATACCATGCATCAGTGACTGTCATCATTACCCTCTTTTTCTGTCCTTGACCTTTTATTGAGTTGATTGACTTTAATTGATTAGCAAGAACTAAATGTTGTACAAATGTTCAGTTTTGTAGATGAAGCAGATGAGTTCTTTTGGAACACCAACCTGTTCCGAAAAGCCAGCTGCTGAACTTCAGCATCTTCTCCAGTTGATGCTCATGGTGATCCATCCTCCATGTCATAGGTACTGCCCCTGTGTATTTACATAGTATAGAAAACTAAGAAATACACACGTCCCCCTTACGTTCATTTTACTGGGAAAAATTACAAACTGCTAACCATTGTACTTTTCAGGAATGCATCTTCAGCAGACAGCAGGGTATGACATAATTAATTTTTTGTGTGTGTGATTTGGGTATGCTGCTTTTTCAATTAGTAATTAAAGGCATCATTTTTAAAAGGCTGTTTTAACTGACTGATACATTTCTTTACATGCATGTTGTTACAAAATCTAAGAACGCTTAAGCCCCATGAGAGTCTAAAATACATGTGCACTAAGAGGGAAATACATATTTTATGTAAGACTTTTTTCTAAAACTAATATAACATGTGAATCAAGTGTAACACTGTTGCTTTTGGCTGTAATACATTTTTAGTCTCTAGTTCAATGAGAATTTTTTAGCTGAAACTGAGATTAGGAACTATTTCCATTAGGCACATGATGCATTGCTCAGCTCAGAGAAAAGATAATCTTCAGGTTTTTGAATCAGTTAGGTGTGGTGGGAACGGTTGCCCCATGATAACACTGTCTACATTCAGAGAAGGTACAGTGCTGTAATCTGTAATGCATGTCTGTTTATATTAATGCATTTTAGCCCAGTGCTGGGGGAAGAGAAAGCAGTTTATGCTTGATAACTTTATAGTGAGACAGAGCGCTCCAGACTTCGCTGTTCAAGCTAAGCTGAGAAGGAGCGTGACAACTGTCCAGGACTAAGGAGACTGTTGTGTTTAAGCCGGTGTGATACGGCCCTTGATCTGTGTTTAAGCAACATATATCCATTGCAGTCCAAATTGTCATATGAGTTACTACAATCATTACTAGAACAAGAGATTCCCAAACCATACTGGATGCTGCACCCACAAATCCTGTTCTGTCAGGAACTTGTACACCACTGGACAACGCAGCAGGGATCGTACCACGGTAGTTTTAGCTTCTAAAGCTGCTCTTATTAACATAACTGAGCAAAGTGGCTATAATGCAGGTGAGAGTTTGGGACTCCAAAAAGCATGACTACGTTTTCTTTCATTTTCAAAATGCTGGAGAAAGGAAGAAGCTGCTTAATGCCAGTCTTTAGCTGTCTGCGTCAGTATGACAAAGAATCAGTTTAGAATTTCAGACCTCATTGTTCACAGTCCACTAAAGCACTTCCGTTGGTGTTTCCCTCTCCAGGATCCATTCAGTTCTCTCTAGAAGAAAGTCCCTGAAGTAGTGGGTGGCTGCAAGATGCTCTGTGAAGGTGAAGCTGTGAAATACTGGTAAGGGACTCCAAATACTGACAGCTATGAATCTCGTCAAGGGACATCGTGGTCTGACTTTTGTTGGCTTTCTTTTAGAACAGATTCCTTGGGCATGCTAAAATTTTGCTGTGAGCATTCTTAGGGGACTTCTGCAAGGAACAGGCAGCATTCTATATCCCCTCCCTTATGTGGAATACTTAGTGGAAAAAATACTGTGTTCTGCAGCGCACAGAGTACAACCAGTTGTACAGAATGATTTTAATGCATATCAGATTTCTTCATATGGAGACAAAGTCCTCCATATCTATTAATATGTTTTCAGTGAACCATGTGGGTAAAATACATGCTAAGTTATAGTATATGATTATTCTTCTCAAAATACACAGAAGAGGTCACTAGAGGGAGAAATTTAGAAATGCCAGTCCTTCATGTCACATGTAAAGAAAGAAGCCTTTACTCTGTTTTTTTTGCTGAGAGAATTGAAGATGACGTTCACTGAATTAATCATTCAAAAAAAAATAATTCAACTTACTTTTTTAGAGCATCTTCTCTAGTACACTTTCAAAATCAAAGTTGAGTTGTAGTATTTTGATATTTTGATACAGTCTGGGAAAGCCAGTATAGAAACTTGACTCTCAAATACCTCAATTTGATTTTTTTATCTACTATTTATCCTTTATAGAAAGTGCTGATAAGCAAAGTAGTTAAGCATAGGTGTGATATACTGCTGTGTATATATGTACATACAAGAAGTAGTATATGTTTTAAAACTTGTTCATATAATACTGCATAATTCAACTCTCTGAGCTATTAAATTATTTGTTTTGTATAGCAATTAACTTTTCCTTGAAGTTACCTGTTAACATTTATCACATAAAAGTTCTGCTCTAAAATGATTACTTGTGAAAGATTGTGCTAATTTTCGACCTTGTTTGTAAACATAAGAAACTACACTCCACATGTTTCCTACTTACTAAACAAAAGGGGGGAAAGTAGTAACCTATCTGCTTTTTACTGTAATAGCACTTGAATTGGCACTCATAGCAAGTATAAATAAACTAGCATTAAATCTGTAATCTGAACGCTAAGAGGCATGCTGTGTTCAGTGTCTTTGTTTTGCAAATGAAATTGCATGAAATAATTTCATACAGTTATATTTTACCTTAGAGTGTTTCTGGTGTTTATTAGGATAATGAATAAAGATCGGGGGGGGGGGGGGGGGATTGGACCTTTGTGAGGAAATCTCCAAATATCCTTAAATGTGTTAGAGCAAGGAGTGGTGGTTACTCAGCAGATGGTGCTCTTTGCTTTCAGCTGGTATTCAGCCTGTGCTATGGCAGGACACTTGGTTGTTTTTTCCTCAAACAAAACCAAGGTCCTGGTTAAACCTGATCAGAAAATGGAAAGTGTGTTCTGAAAAAAAAAACCAAAAAAAACCAAACCAGATACTATGTGTAAGGTCAACAACTGAAAACTTTCCACTCGTAGCCAAAAATAAACCAATTTATGAGTGTCATAGAGCTAGTAAACTAAGTACTTGCTTCCCTTGGGATGCTGTACACTTGAGATACTGCAACATTTCAGTGTATAAATTTACATTCTGAGTGTATTTTTCCAATTTCTGATGATAGTCTCATTGACTTACAGAGCATAATGTTAAGAACAGTAGTGTTTTCTAATTTTCCTACAGGTCCTTTAATTGATACATATGGATTCAACTTTTGAAGTAAAATAGTATTCAACTTAGAAGTGTTACATGTCTGTACAGTACAGACTTAAAACAAAATTTGAAAATAAATGACATTTTTAAAACTAAGCTGATTTATACAGGTGTTTAGACTGTAGAAACTGAAGTTTAGCCATGTAAGGAATTTTATAGTGCAAGAGATAGGCACTAACATATTTAATATATCTCATTGTTGGGTTTGTGGTTTTGGGGTTTTTTTTGACCATTGGATGTTGGGCTCGTTGGGTCACTACCTTGAACTTCAGTACCAAACTTCTACTCAAGCCCTAGAGTAAGTGTCAAAAATTCCCTCTGCGGAGCTTGCCCTCAGCGATCGGCCAAGGTCCAGATGTACTCTTGACAAGTGAGCAAGTCAGTGTTTCTTTTGGAAAGAGAACCACCAATCTTATTTGCAGTTTGCTCTGTCTAGATGCTTTCCGAATGTATTATTCTTTGTATACAGATGTCTATTAAGTGTAATATACAGCCTTTAATCTTTTCTCACAGTAATTGCCTACATTTCTTAATTAAAAAAAGACAATTGAACTGTAAGTAAAAATGACATTTCTCTTCTGGCCTGACTTTTTCAAAGGCTTTACGTGCAAACAGATTGTGAATCTCAAGTTTTACAATTGGCGGAGCTGATCAGATGCTTTCTTACTCCTGAAGGTAGCATGTCTTACAGGGTTTTTTTCTCTTGCCCTGCTTTACTCTGTCCTCCCTTTTTCCAGGTCACACGCTGCTGTCCCTTCCTCTGTGCGGATCTGGTGCTTGTCAGACTCTCCTGTGAGCTGTTTTAACTCACTAGCAAGGCCAAAACCTGACATTTTTCAGTTTCTGTTATTTTAGTCCGTTAAAGACCCTCATGGAAAGGTCCAAAATCCACCACGGACAGCAGAAGACATGAGACATGCTGGGGACAGGAAGGTGAGGGGCAGAAGGGAGCAGAAGCTCACTTTTTGGGAGCAGTGCACATCACTTTACCTTATCTTATACTGAGGCATCTCAAAATTGGATCTTCAAATCTAAATTCTCTTTGTAGTCTGTGAAGACAGACATCTCTACACCATGATTCATCTTGTAAGACAGATATCTACAACAAATTGTAGGAATAACCTTTTTAATGACTTTCTCTCCGTGGTTTACAAGGGGATCTTGTAGGTGAATAGAGTATTCATGTTATCTCTAAAATTAAGAGGGATTAGTCTTATTTTCCTGGCTTTCAACAAGTGTTAGAGTAGGATTTGAGATAACATTTTCTTTCACAATGTATTTTTGGGGAGGCTAAAAGCGCGCACGTGTTCAGTTACCCCAGTTTAGCTGGTGAGCGGTCGGTCGGTGGCTGTGAGCGACCAGCAGCGTGGGGTCACTAGTCCATACCCTCAGTCTCTGCTGATGCCGTAGTCCACATCGGCAGGGAGAACAATTTCTGAGGTTGGCTGCTGTGAAGGTCTTGTTCGTTATTGTTGCCGTAGGAACAAGTTTCAATGGGAATAGTGTATGACAAATCAGAACTGTATTATGTTAAAAGACATCTGCAAGGGGTACTGTTGTTGTAAAGAGCTGTCACGGATCAGGTGGAAGAGCAGAGAGGATGGGCAGTGCAGGAGCAGTCAGCACAGCGGTGTGGTGCAGGGTATGGGCATGACATTGATGACAATTACTTGGTGTCTTAGAAACAAACTTTAACAATGGTTCTGAAACAGCTGAACAAAATTTGGTTTGTTTATACTTTCTTACTTGTAATCTGTCTATGTCTAAGGTAACAGCCCCTGATAATAGTCTTGCAACAGTTTTTGTATGTGATAAAATACTGAGCATTTATTTCCAGAAAGGATACTGTACTCCAGATCCCTTGCTGGCAGTAGAATGTCATTTCTGTATTTTAATAATGTCTCCAGTAGATGGCAGTGGCTGCTTATTGCCTGGTAAATTAACACCATTCCTAGTACGCTCTATAAACATAAAGCAGTAAAACCCAGGTATGTTTGTATATAGGTATTTAAAACATACATAACACGTAATTATGTATGTTACAAGTGTGTCACCTGTTTTCCATATTTGAACATGAAATCCTTTCTGAATATTTTCCTTTTGAGTCTGTTGGTTTGCTCAGAATTACATGACAGTATAAAACTAATAAAACTATTACAGGGCTACTAAAGGTTAAGGACAAATATATCTCAGTGCATGCTTAGTTCTGAGGTCACTAGGGTTTGTCTACATTTGAAATCTGTTGTGGGTTACCTTGAGTGGTTCGTCTTACATCCAGATTAGAATGCTTTATTGTAAATTATCTGACATTAAATTGTGCTTTATGATTGGCATTTTACTTAAATAATATTACAAGTTTACTTGCACCAACACCAGTATGGGCGATTCTATATTGTGAAACATGTCATGTTGCAAAACTGTCAAAACCTGCCACTGTTTTTCTACCGTGTTTTGCTGCTTCCAGGCTTTCTGTTCATCCGTGTTGCCTCTTCTGTCCTGGAGTCCTGGTAGAGAGGTGGTTATTGTGCTGTTTAAACACTGATCTGAAGACTTGTACATGGTCATGGCCTAATTCATAAGGAGTTCACAAACCAGAGCTCTTGGTGCTGCATCTGCCATATATGCTATTGGCTGGGGTCATACACTGAGAAGCTTGGAGTGGAGACTTTTTTTCACCAGAAGGATCTGCATTACTTTAACTGATCTGCAGTTATATAGACAACCACCATGGTGCAGATGAAGGAATATATGGGATGAATTCTGGTTTTACTAAATACCTCATAAGTAGATTCTAGATGAGAATTACCATGGTCTGCTATTTCTATGACAAGTTTTATGGCATCTTGCTAACTAGGCTACGGCAGTCTCAGTAACACAAATACGAGAATGTCAGACACATTGGCTCTCATAAGCCCTGATACAGACACAGAGAACTAGAAGACCCTGAAAAACACCAGAGAATCAACCTGAACCACAAGCAGAGGACAAAACCCCTGCATGGGGTGAAATCCAGTAAATAGAAATTGATACAGTGGAATATAACTTCAGCGTAGGTGGGTAGGGATGTTTAAATAACTTCATGACACTAACATATTTTTCCAGCCTTTCTTTGTTTCATGGATTAAGTGCCTTTCCTACCACCTTGCCTGCACCCTGACCGCTGTTCAGCTGTTCTGCGCACCACCTGGAACCACTTCTCTATTTCTGTAAGTACATACAAACAGAAACAGTGTCCCACTCTGTGTCCCCGAGCATGGTGCTTCATCTCTTCACTTCTGCCTAGCTGACTCTTAATTCCCTGAAAAGGGTGATATCCAGGTGACTGTTTTAAAGACAGGCATACAGAGAAGAGAGACTCAGTAAGTGATATGTTGGAGAGAATGGAAGAACCCACGTTAACACTCAGCTTTTCACTAATACACTGTCATTATGTGGCTTTACAGTGTTCACAGGAACAGCCAGCTTGGCAGTGGTCATTCATGTCTCAAGGTTGGCAGGGCAACCAGTTTTTACTGTGATGCTTCATATCACACCTGGGGAGTAGCAGTGCACATGAGGAAGCTAACTTTTTCTGCTTTTTGCAGAAAATGCCATGAAATGCCAGAAATTGCACTCTAATGCCATGAAAAAGAAAGGGTGGGGTGGGGAGAGGGAGAGGACAGTGAATGATGTTGCAAAGGCGAACAGCTTTCTTGAAATACATAGCAAGGGAGTCTGATTTTTATAAGAATAGTATTTTTTTTTTGGTATTGCTATGTGTTGAATAAAAAAGAGTTGACTTTTTCTTCTCATTGTTTTGGATCATGGATCTCCCTTTTATATCATCATCATCATAATATATTCAAAGACTCTGAAATAACATGGAAACTTCAACCTTGTAACAAGAACAGTATTACAAACTATGCATGAATGTGCAGCAAAAGTAGCGCTAAATGTGATAACACTTATCAAATCTGATTAAACTGTGATACCAGTACACTGAGCCAAAGACATGTAGCATTCCTAAGACGTCCTCTATGAAAAAAAATGTATACTGATGAAAAGCTGAAATTAGTATCAGTGTATGAGTACAATACATCCCTCATTTTTTGAATTTGTATCATTCCACTGAGTCCTCCTTTCTGACTTACCAAGCTTGCTTTTCTCCTACTCCCTTGTGCAAGATTCTCTCCTACTTGCTCTTCTGAGCTTCTGCAAAATACATCAAGCAGCAATCAAAAGGAACATGCTTTTTTTGTCTGGAATCTCTGTCTGTCTGTCAGCTTTTAGATGTGCCACTGTATTATGTCTTGGTCTTTTCTATATATCTCATTACTGTAGGTGAACTTCCCATACGCAGACGAAACACTGACATACCATGGAGAAACATTTTTCTCTGTTTATGAACCCTAAGGTATAGAGTAAAAAACCCCAAACATTTGTACAATCAATAGCCTTCTTTGATTTAAAGAATGCCAGCTATGTAAAACCATTTGTAACAATCGATACAGATAAATGATACAGCTTGGGTTGTCGTACTGTTCGTGGATAGGGTCACATATCTCTATTATGACAGCCCTAACATTTGAGCTATTTATATGCCAAATTAATCGGTAATTGCCAGGGTGGTAGAATAATCACTGTCACGCGCTTTTCTGTCTTGAGGTAGTTCTCATGTATAGGAGGTAATATCTGCAGCTACAGGACAGACTAAGCAGAGAGGTCTGAGAAGGTGGGTTTGAGATCCTACAGTTCTGCTGCCATGTCGTGCCCATCTTTTGGCCCACTGGTGAGTCGCATTTGAGTGAGCCCAAAGCCACCGCCTTCCTTTGCAGGTGATCCTGATTCACAAGTGATTCTCTGCTTTGTATATGTTGGCAACAACTACCTGTGTTCGTCACAATTTCCTCCAGACTGCCTGACTTCACTTTCAAAAAGAAATAGGGTTATGAAACCAAGGTGGTAATAAGACCAACAGAAGAGAAACTTTGCTAATGACAGAGGACCTTCAAGGTTGAATGAAGTTGCAACATAAGTGGGGGTGGTCCGGCCCACTGGGCAGTGGGAGTGCGTGCAACAAGCTTTGTACAACTGTACCAAGTCAGACATGAAAAAATGAATGGAATCTAGTGCCAGTGGTCACAGACATATCACACAGTGTCCTGCTCCATCCACTGCTGATAAACATGACAGAGGCAAGGTGGGTTACTGGTGAGCAACAGTCATTTCCATGCGGAGACTGCAATTGTAAAGAAGACAAACTCCGTTTTTGGACAAGTCAGATAGCTTTGACTCTCAGACAGTGATCAGCTTCCCCACTCTCGCACAGTTATCATCCACATCCCCAGCAAACATGGCTCACTCCTGCTGTTTGGGCACAGTGCTGAAGGTTTGCTTCTCTGAGCTGGAGAGAGAGAGGAGGTAGAAAGGTTGTGCCAGCCTCGCCTCAAACTGGGTGCCTTCTTAAAAAAGGCCTATGGAATGCAAAAGTGCTCCTAAGCAAGACATGGCAAGCTGCCCAAGATGCCAAAATGATTTGCTGTGACCCTGCTCCACTAGAAGTCAGTCAGTGCAGCTTGCCAATCTGGATGAATATTGCACCGTCTGACATATTTCCAGTGAACGCTGTATCTTTCAACTTGTTGCAGGAGTGAAAACATGACATGCCTTTGGCTTCTAGGCTAGTCTGTTCACACAAATTCTATACAACCGGGTATGTCTGACCTTCCTGACACTGATATTGTCAAGTTTCTGGAATGCAAAGAGAACATAAACTTCAGTAGGCACTGAGAAGTTATCCACTGCTGCAACGGATTGACCTTTCCCAGCCTATGTAAGTGTTTATCACATGTGCATGGACATCTGGATTTCCTGGCAGGAATATTTAGAATACATGCAAACTTTGCTGGAGTGCACTGCTTATCCTGGAGATGATAGTGTTTCTCTAGGTGTGTAAATCCACGCATTTTGTGTAAATCACTTAGCTGCTGAGATAAGCAAGTAGGTTACTACTCCCAAGCAGGAGTAGTTGGCTCCTCGGAGCCAGCTAGCTCCTGTTCCTAGTTGCAGCCTCTAAAATCTGTTTACAGGGCTGTTTGTGTGACACTCCCTAGTCTTTTTTGGTCAAAATGAGCCAACTGAGCAACATCTTATCATTCATACTTTCTATCCTGATCCCATCTGAGCTTGTTTTACTATGAGCTTTACATGCAATATGGAGCATGTGAACAAACATACTGCTCCAGGGAAGACAGAGTTCCTTATATTCCAAAGATTGGCTGTGTGATAAACATTACTTAGTTTGAATCTGAATGAAAAATCCTGCCTTAGTGCAGGAATGCTATAAATGCAAAAATGCCATAAAAGCATTTCCTAATATAGTAATTTGAATAATTAATTCTGGTTCTTTTTCTTTGCCCTTAAAAAAATCACTCTATGGCAGCTCTGAGTCATTTTATGTTATAAAAAGATGGGTTATTTATGTCATTCTGTGTATCCAACATCCAAGATGTGGAAACTTAATGAACAGGCTCGAGCAGCAAAAATCTTTACAAAGTTTTTCAGAGTTTTCCTCTAATGTTTTTTCACATGAGGAAAGGACACACATATAGCAGAGTGCTATGGGGCATAACCAACACATAATTATGGTCTGTGAGCGATTGGAAGGCAGTCAGGGATACTGTGCTGAGTCTACATTCCCAATGTTGTCTCCTGCTCCCCGCTATAGCATTTTTAAGCAGATGGAGGCTGAAGTTTCAGTCAGTATTGAACACCATAGATGTGTAAATTGTGTCATTTACGGTCCACTGCCTGCATACTGCCACATAGTTCTTTAAAAATACAGTCAGGCACATTCGGGCCAGTGTGAAAAGTAGTTAAAGTGGTGTTGTTCCTCCTTTGTTGTCAAGAACTCTGGAGGTGCTTGGGGTTGGGACAGGAAACCGATAATTTCTGTGCCAGAGCAGCCGTCTTGTTTCTATAGTCATTGCAAATGGAACTGGAGCCTATGTAATCCCAATTTTTCTGGAGCACAGAGAATTCACTTGAGAGAGTTCATAGATCAACACTGGCTTCCAGGACTGTGCTGTTCAGTTTGAATGGAGATTCAGCAGATCTTAAACAAGTGAAACCAGCTTGGCTGACAACAGTTGCAGACTTAGTGAAATGACAGGTGGGATGAAGGAACTCTTGCCTCAGTAAAACAAGGTATTTCACTAATCAGCTACTCTAACTGTGAGGGCATGGTCTTTTGTCAGCAAAGAAACAACCAAGACAGCTTTTGGGTAAATGCTGACTCCTGAAAAGGATAGATTGGACAGGTATGAAGACAAGTCCCTGACTTGCAACCTTTCAGGAGTAAGGAAAATTCCTGCCTTTTTTTTTTTTCACCAATAGAACAAAAGGTTATTTTATTTAAAAGAAAAAAATGTTGAAATAGTTGAGTAATTCACTTAGTTTGTGAAATCAAAAAGCAGCCAAAGACTTCTGCTTGATCAATAAACTAGTGCTTTTCTTCAATTCTAAGTCTGACATATTCATAACGGTGCAACACAGATTAGAAGTACATTAGAGTTTAAAGATTTAGTCTTTCTGTGAATGTTAAATGTAAGGTTTTTAATTTTGTTTAATTATAAGCAAGATCATAATTCAAAAACTATACAAGACTGACTAAACATGGTATCAGGGTGTTTTGATGAGAACTTTTGAGCTTTTGACCTTTATTTTTCCATTCTTCAACAAGAGGCAATGCCTTTTGAGCATTCCTCTGCATAAGATGTCTGCACTTGAATCAGAACTCCTTGTTTTGGTACTCTCTGAGCAGAAGAGATCCAGCAACCCAGACATCTCTCTCAGTAGAAACTTGGGATCCTAACAGAAATATTTCACCCACAATGGGACTTGATGAATGACAGCGCTGGAAATTTGTCAGTCAGCTGCAACTGGTATTGCAACTGAGATTTGGGGAGAGGGGAACTGGTAAATTTGGTATTAACCATCTTTGCTAAATAAGGTTCTTCCCTACTCTGCCATCTTCTCACAAAATCATGTATTTCAGGAAGTTCTCATTCCCATATATTAAAGGCCTCCTAAAATATAAAAATCAGGTCCATTTTAACATGTGTGTTTACCTTAAATAATAATGCATTTTAAAACTTTCTCATTAACTACATTTCATCATTGCCAAGTCTGTGCAGACTAGCTTCTGCTGATCTACAATCTTTTCTGAGGGTTTCAGTGCAAGCTGTATGAATTGTTACAAGCTACAGTCTTGAGTACCTGTTGATTAAAATATTAAAATGGATATGTTCTTAAATTCTAGTATCAGAAATGTAATTTGCTGATGTCTAGTAAGACAACTGGTAACACATTCAGTGTTTCAGACAGTAAAACCAAAACTGTCCCTGCTGCAAAAGTTTAATACTTAACAAACCCCCCCCCCCCTATATATCAGTAACAGGAAACTGCTGTTGTGCAAACACTGTTATATCCTCCGCAGTAATTAAGAGGTCGGAAATACTTATGATTTTACTCACATGTGCACAGGCAGACACAGACACATCCACTTGTATGAGAGTTTAAACGTCCCTAGAATTCTTGCTTTTTTGGCTCAATTTGATTCAGTTGCAAGCTTTGAATACCCCACCTAACTTGCGGGAAATCCTTTCTCTGTGTTTACAGACCATTTTTTTAGTGTTTACTTCATGCAAACTGAGAACAATAGTGGCTTTTTTTTTAATGCTTTTTATCTTTTGGGATTGTTAGAGGTCCCACAGTTCTGCTGTCACTAGGTCACTTCGCAGATAGTTTAGCTTTTCCCAGTTGCATGTCCTGGAATGGAGTAACTCTGCTTTGATACTTAAAGTCAGGCTTCAAAGGCATCTAGTTTTTAAAGCTGGCCGAAGCGTCGCATCTTTTTAGAAAAGGTAAAACCAATTTCCTCTTTTAGACACAGCTCTTTCAGCTGGTACAACTTTACCAGAACACCGTAGCTAGCTTTCCCAAGGTGCACAGTAATGGCAGAGGGATGTGGTTTCGGTCCTCGCGTCTGGTCACACAGCATCTTCTCCCGTGTCCTGTATCCTGTCCCGTGGGTGACGGGGATGTGCCTCCACGCTGGGGGCACAGAACGGCGGGAGCGGAGGGACACCCCCGCTACAGCCGCCCCCCCGTAGGGCCCGTGGCTTCCGAAGCGATGGGTGGTGTGACGGGGAGCAGGGCTGGTCCCGTCTCAGCTCGGGGTTTGAGGGAGTCAGCGAGTTTAGGTGACCCAGTTTATCTTGTTGTATCTTGGATTTGCGAATGATAATGATTAAGAGCTCTTTCCAGAGCATGTTAAAAAATTCCACATAAGATCTAAGTAAGGGTGTTGTTTGGCTTCTCATGTTTGTAAAAACCTGGGGTCTAAGTATCCTCATCTGATCTGGCCATCACAGACGCTCTTTATCCCAGGGACTTTGTAGTTTATGTTTAATGAAATATAGGCATACGTAGACACAGAAACATATCACTTGGACACCCAGATTGTTTATAGATCACATTTTTTTTTTAATTTTGATTTTTAATTGGATTATAAATGCCAATGTATTATAATGTGAATTTGGCTAAAAGCTGATGATGTGATGTGTACAGATGGTGAACGGTGAAATGTTTCTATTCCGAAGAGCTTAACATTGATAAAAGAACGTTTACAAGTCATGACATACATATAACCTTGGAAGAAAGATTTTGTTCAAATTTTTTACAATTATTTATTGCGAGTAGTCATATGTATTGTGCTAGAACCTAGCTCATGAAACAGAACTTTGCATTCTTTTTCATTCAGGTGTTGATGAGCAGTACTATGCCATTTGTCTAGGAAAATGAAAGGTGATCTTAAAGACTTCCTAAACCATTAGTTCTTCACTAGAAGGTAACTCATGTACTTTCTAGCAAAATCTAAAGAAATAGCTGGACAGCTAATGTGTTAGGGTGAGCCATGTCTTTTGCTTGTAGTTTAGTTTAATTATGAGAGAAAAGCTTCCTTCTAAGAGATAGGTTATTTAAAATATAATACAATAGAATGAACATAATATACATTATTTTTACTGCATAAAAAAAAAACCCCCGTAGTAAATGCTGCTAGTGGGTTTTTTAAACCTGATGTGCTACCTACTTGAGTTATGTCTTTGCTTGGGTGGTAGTGGCTGGGGAACCTTTTTCCTTTGTTGATGCTTTTCCCTTTAGACATGATATTATGGGGGTTCAAGTGTGTCTTAACTGATTTTGAATGTGGTCTGTTATTTCCGCCAGGTTATTTTTCCTTGTTTGTAGCATTTTGTAAGTGTGCTCGGTAGACCCAAAATCTAGGTCTTGTGTGGTTTTGCACAGAGGTACTCTGCTGGTGTTTCTGTTGTCTATTCAATTCTTCATTACCAAGTCTGCGGCAATGCCAAACAGTAGTGAAGAGATGTATCCAGTATCAACCTAGTGATTCCACATGGAAATGTTCTGTTATCTGGTGGTTAAAACCGTACAGGTCACTTTACACATCTGAACGTGATGATATTGATGGCCAAACTGGAATTCCATAGAGCTGAAAGTCCACGCTGTAGGTCTGTGCAGGATAATGCCTTCTGAAAAGAAACAAAATAGGTGTTGGGGTTAGCTGACTGTTCTGTGCATAGACCTTTGAATGTTCTTAGGGTGAATACCTGCTAATATACAGTATGTTTAATATGCAGTAAAAAGAATAACAGTGTCTCTCTTTTCAACTTTCTGTGAGCTTTGCATGCTGCGCATGACGCTTTTGCATCATGCAGCGGAAGGCTCTTTGTGCAACAGGGATTATCAAGATTTCTCTCCAGTCACACTCAGTGAAATATCCTTTGCTAGATGTTCTGTCAAAGGTTCCAGGTTTCTTTCAGTGAGCAGTGGGCCCCTTTTTCAGGTTTTACTCAACAGTTCTGATGGTAGGGAGGCTGTTTTAAAATCACTGTTCTGACTTGAGTTTCTCCTTTTGCTTCTCTGTTTATCAGTTTCTTGATTATAGTCTGTATTTCTCATATTTCCATTTGACTGATGGTTCATGTATTTCACCAAAATCAAGTAATGTGCTGAGTTAGTGGACTGTGAGAATTCCTTTGAAATGCTGTGCCCATCCACTTATCTGCTTTATCTCAATTATGCGTAAATTGGTGCTGACTGAATAATGGGATATTCCCGACACATATGCGCAACCTGACCTCTCTCACATCAAATGAGTCCCTGACTCCTTCAAGACTATTTTAAGTGTTTGGGTTACACTGCTTCAAACGGAGATGAACTTGCAACGTGATGCTTTCCATGGCATGCTTAATAAACGGCACATAACTTCAGATAGGCTCACCCAGCTAATGGTGCAATACAATGGAATCTTGCTTGGACTGTAAAGCATATCCTTCTGTCCAAAGCCTGAAACTTTGGATGTGTCTCCATCACAGAGTGCAGCTTTACAAAGCAAAGCTGGAGCTGGTTCCGATTAAGCTGGTATGTCTACAGAGGGCAGCTCAGTGCTGTACAGAGATACCAGCTTTGATTCCCAAAGCAATATAATTACACCAGCGCAGACTCCGCTCTCAATAACATATCCTGCTT
Source organism: Haliaeetus leucocephalus (assembly GCF_000737465.1). Lineage (NCBI taxonomy): Eukaryota > Metazoa > Chordata > Aves > Accipitriformes > Accipitridae > Haliaeetus > Haliaeetus leucocephalus. The sequence goes on along the minus strand of NW_010972477.1, from coordinate 2,165,151 downwards.
CCCAGTAAGAATAATTACACAGCGTCAGAGCTCTGCACTGAGGTAACCACAATGCTGACCCCTTAGCTAGTTAGTTTTGAATTTGCATAAGTATCTTGCTAAGTCTGTGCCCTGTGCTGCATAGAAGTATTCTATACAGCAATGCTGGCATATTGTGTCATCTTGTTTTGTTGATGGTGCGTAGCAGAGTGATATGGGATAAAAGGGTAAAACTTTCGTTACGAATCCAAGTCTGCTTGTACTTTCAGATTTGAATTCTAGTGTTTCCTGGAATGCGTCTGAAAAGAAACACACTGCTTCATTTCACTGCTGATAAATTAGTAATTATTCTTTTTCCCCACAAACAACATTGAGTCAGCTATCACAACCTGGAAAGGTCAGAGCCCACTTTAATTTTATTAAGGGTGCAACCTCCTATCTCCTCAGTGTTCAGCACAGGTCTGTTCTCTGCTCTTTGCCCTGAAAACAGTACGGTAGTTGTGCTATACTCAGACTATATATAGCACTTAAGAGATATCAAGGGTTGACCTTGACCTCAAGCCCTTACAGATACTTAAGCTTTAAGGAGTCACCTGATGGAAGGGAACAGAGGTGGTTTAGCCCATTTGATTCTTTCTGAAAATTTTATTATCAGTGCTTGAGGAGACACACTCACCGAATATCTTTCTAACTGTCGTATTTTCTATGCGTTTATTTAAAAAGCCAGTGAAGACAATGGGTGCTTTGATGGTTATGTTTAACTGTGTTTCTCTGTATTGAATGTTTATTTTGACAGTGATCCCCCATTAACAATAAAACCTCTTTCCCTCTCATTTTCCACGCCTAAGCTCTTTATAATGAGTGTAAAAACCAGCAAAGTTTTTCCCATTTTTTAGGAAAAAATTACCAATACAGTCCTGGATTACCTGAAGTACATTGCAAAATAAACTGCCTAGGCTTGACTTGCATGCTATGGGCATTCGTTGTAAAAGAAAGCTAAGCAAAGGTTATGCTATTCCAAGTCTACACAAGATTTTTTAATGCAAAAATTATCTCACCATGATGTGTGATAGTAAAATCCATAACAACACAGTGCCTTACTCTAGTAATAAGCTTTCCTACAATAATAAGTTCAGTAATAATAAGCTTTCATGGAGAGTGTGTGTGTGGAAATTGGTGTCACGTTGCAGCTGAGACCTGTCTGCCTGCTCTCAGTTGTGTAGTTCCCTCTCCCCAGCTTTTGGCAATAACTCCTTTGATCACATGGTAAGCTGACTCAATTCACTAACTGAGCAAAAATACGTGTGTGTTTACCTTGAATAAGCTCAGAGTGCAAGCAGAAAAGTGCCAGAATTAACAGAAGGTGAAAACAGTGTTTGATTAGAAAAGGAAGATGGAGGAAAGAGGAAGTGGGATCTCTGCTTTTGAGTGATGAAAAATTATTAATTTGGCTCACTGTAATATAAAACCATATTTAGTTACACAAGCAGACTGCAAGTACAGTGACTGTTCTGCAGATACAAGGATTATATCAATAAGGAGCATGTTCTCATGCACATTCCTCATTTCTTTAACTTGTGTGCTTGTGAATGTATAAAATACAGTCATTTGCAGAATGGCTCACAGTCATTAACAAGAACAGACACAGTTTGAACGTAGCTCTTCTTCTGGAGGAAAGTTACACATAACCATTGAAGTATTTTGGTTAAAATCCTGTATTATCATCTACATCTAATCTATACAGCAAAGTATTACATTCACCAACACCAATTGCTAATGAAAAAAGGTACCAATTAAATGACACATGAGGCTACACATTGCTAAACTCTGTTTCTAAGGAAATCTGAAATAAGTGTCAAAATCGTTAGACAAATTTAAGATGACAAATTCTTTGCTCTCAAACAATTCAGTCAAGCTAGTAGAGAATATGCTTGAATATGCTAAAGAGTAAATACAGTTTGTCAGAATACAGGAAGAATATCTGCTGAAGCTCCATTTCTAAAAATGATCTCCAGAACTTTTTTTTTTTTAATTTTGTTGTTCACAAATCATTTGCAGGTCTGAAGTAGAGAAGCATGTAGACCTTTCTTTGAGTAGCCCTACCATTGCCAGCAGAATAATGATCAGAAAAATTCTGTCTAAGATGAGTATGACTGTTTACTCAACTCCTGCTCAGATTTTGGCTAAGCCAGCTCATGCTAAGGCCTGATGGATGCTGGGAGCAGCACCATTACCTCAAAGCGAGTGCAACACGTAGGCAGGATGCAGGAGCCAGAAATGCCTAAAGGTCATTATGCAGCCACTGTCACCTACAGCTTGCGGTGTCCTGCAGCCATAATCCTTGTATTAGCAATTGTTAGGCAGTTTCTTCAAAATCTGCTAAAAAATGGAAAGAAGACGACCAAACTTCCAAGGCGGAAGTTATAGATACATCAGCTTACCCAAAAAGTTTTTGAGGTGGATCCAACAGCAGCTGGACTCCCGAGGCTTTCGTGCTTCCAGGTGGGATACAGAGGATGCCCACACCATGATGGAGGAGAAAGGATGAGCACTCTCACCGTCAGCTAGGTAGGTAACTATTTTGTTCGTAGGTGCACGAGTTACAAGTTATGAGCTGCAAGTTATGAATTAAAGAATTTGTGAGTTAGAAATCTCATTAAGTGATGAATTAACGAATTCACGTGTTAGACCAGTCTGTATAAAGGGGATTGAGCCCTTGTTTGTCATGTTTGTTAGTTTTCTTTCCTAATGAGCTCACATAATAAAGTTTAATTTACAGAGTACGTTGTCCTTTACATTGGAGAGACCCAAACAGACAGTGACAGATGAGCCAAGAAGAACACTGGGACATTTGGCCTCACTTCAGAAAAATCACTAGCAAATGCGGAAGAGGAGACAGATGTTACAGAGGGATGTAAATTTATGGTGAAATGTGCTGGACAGATCTGTTCGAGCCTGACCAGTCCCACTGTTCACAGCTGTGATACTTGTGTCCTTATAGGACAGATAGCCAGATAGGATTATGTAGAGCACTGCTGTTTCCATCAGTGGAATTACATGTGAAATTCCCAAGCTTCTAGGTTAATCACTGTAAGGACAACATGGCTGGGAAATCAGAAATAGAAATTTAGCAAAGAATTTTTTAAAGTCATCTTATCTTTAAAACACTTAAATGTTAGAGATGCACCTTATCCTAGTCTGATTTCACTTTCTGTTTGAGCCCAGATTCTCAGCATCTTAGATTAGGCAAAGCTGTCTTGCCTGGAAGACGTTGCTTCCTTTATTACCACTTTGATCTGCCATCCCACTGCTTCTCAAGCATAGTCCTTCATGGAGGCATCAAGCTTCCCTGCAGTGTGACAACTGTCAATAATACAGCATGTTAATTGTTGCAGACAACCTAATACTTATGTTCAGCATAAAATGCAAACTGGTATTTATAATTTTGTTCAGTTTTTTCTCCCTCTGTCCTAACCTCTCCTAGTCAAAACCATTTTTTATAGTATATTATAAGGTAAGTATATCTATATGTACTTTTCCAAAGCACTAAATTCTGTCAATTGAGAACACTCAATGTTGAATTTTACTAATTATTCAAAAGTATCTACTTCAGGTGTCTAAACTTAAAAAAAACAACAAGTAGACTGATTATTGCCTGACAACATGTTTTTCCGTATACACCTCTATAAGAGAGAAGCTTTAAAGCAGTACAATAATAGGTTGGATTTTGATGTCTGCTCATCTCAAGATGGCCATTCAATAAAGGAAATGCTGTCTTTTTGGCATTTGAACAGTGATCTGATGATTTGCCTAATGGAATAATCTTGGTTTTAAGGTTACCAGTCCATTGTGTGCTATCAGATCAGGCAAAGGTTAATATCCTACTTCCTGTTACGCACCAGGTCTGGTATGGGGAAAGGATTTAGGTGCTTATAGGAAGAGAATTAAATGGAAGAACATCCCACTCATCCAACTGTGCTTTTGGTAGCTATATTTATACTAGAAGGGAATTTGAAACCAACGTACAGATTATTTTGCACTTTTTCTGGTCACTGATATGACCATAATTAAGATATTGTGAGTTGAGTCCAGAGGAGGGACACGAAGATGATCAGAGGGCTGGAGCACCTCTCCTATGAGGACAGGCTGAGAGAGTTGGGGTTGTTCAGCCTGAAGAAGAGAAGGCTCTGGGGAGACCTTATTGTGCCTTTCATTATTTAAAGGAGGCTTATAAGAAAGCTGGAGAGGGACTATTTACAAGGGCGTGTAGTGATAGGACAAGGGGTGATGGCTTTAAACTGAAAGAGGGTAGATTTAGCTTAGATGGAAGGAAGAAGTTCTTCACTGTGAGGGTGGTGAGGCGCTGGAGCAGGTTGCCCAGAGAGGTTGTGGCTGCCCCATCTCTGGCAGTGTCCAAGGCCAGGTTGGATGGGGCTTGGAGCAGCCCGGTCTAGTGGAAGGTGTCCCTGCCCATGGCAGGGGGGTTGGAACTGGATGATCTTTAATGTCCCTTCCAACCCAAACCATTCTGTGATTATTGCACGTGAGTAACAATGGTAATGTATTATGTACATTTTGCATTCAGAAAGGGGTCATGTTCCTGTGTTTTACTTTAGAAATTCAAAAGTTTCAGAACTAGTTTGACTGAAGGTGCATTTGTCAAGAATGTCACCCCAGGAATGCCCAGGCTCATAATTTCTCCCACTTCAGCTGAGTTGCTAAACTCTTGAAAATAAATAACAAAAGGTGTCCTTCCTCAATTTTTGTCAATGGAGATCAGGAGTCCACAGAAAAACAAAACAATAATCCAAAGGTTCTAAATTACCTAATTATAAAGCCTGTCCTCACCTATTGGCTACTGTTCACTTTCTTAACTATTGCAGTGCCATAATTGTACTAGTTATCCAGTTGCCATGAAGTCTCTATGACAGAGAAGACAGAAGTTTCAATCAGTCTAAAATATATTTGTATTGGTACAAATATATACATACATATATAAAAAACAAAACATCAGCTTTTATTCATACCAGTTAGTTCCCTTCTGCTCTTCCTTTTGCAGATTTAGAAGGAAGTGAAATTATATCAGACCATGTATTTTTCCATGTATTGTTAGGTTAAAGCTTTAACACATCCTGCCACATTGTACTTTAGATTTCATCCCCACACTTCATTATTTAGCTTGTCAGCTATTTTCAAGCATCAAAGGACTGTGTAAGATAAGAAGAAGAACAAAAAGGATCAATAAAAAGAACAAGGAAGGCCTAAAGCCTTATGTACAATTGTAATAATGAGTCAATATCTTGCATCTTGAAGGGAGCTACACCAAGATGGGACAAGATCAGTATTCAAAAATTTCAGAAACTAACTGGGGTTTCAATATGTTTCTTAAATATAACCTGTGCTGGGGTGAAGCCTAGAAGCAATGAGAATTTTGGATCCCATTTTAATTGGGCTAAATTTTCCCCAGGACCACATTCTGCCAGTCTGTAAAGGAGCTGAGATCAGAATTAGTATAGAGGGCAGTTCAGGAGGGTGAGAAAGTCTAGAACTAGTGGCCCATGTTGAGTTCCAACAAAACTTGCTGTAATAGGGACAAGCCAGAGAAACCAGTTCTTTAGCTTAGTCTGACCCTGTCAATCAGCAAAAATGTGATAAAGAGGGAGCCTAAAGTCAGCTTTTTCTTCAAGGAAATAGGAAATAGCTGTTTACCTGTAAAGTTATTGCCCTACAACTTTATCCAGTCTGGTCCAGGAGCACAGTATAGAAATCATAGTTTTGCTTTCACTCCTTCAAATAAGTTTAATCCTTTACCATGAAGGCAGTAATGCATGTGGACTATGGCAAATTAAAAAAATACAATGAAAGCAAAGTACTTAGAAAAAGAATGTGAAGCACATATACTGCCTTTTTGGTAAAATTGAAGCAATTTTTTTCTTCACTGCATTCTATGTCCAGGAGAATTTTTATGTGTTGGTTCCTTTCAAAGTGAAAAGCAAGCAAGGAAACAAACAAACAAAAGCTAGAGGAAAAGCAAATTTCTAGATGCTATGTCCAGCTAAGGTTGGAAAAAATCTTAGTTGAAGCAAGACTTTTAGGATTCAAACTATTTCATATGTTCTAGTGGAGTCTGCAACCTTTTATAACCTTTCTCTGTTATTTTTCAGTAACGATCTGTTCCTAGGGTTTTACAAACTATTTTAAGTATATTTATATATAATTAAGTCCAGCATATAAAGTCTTTCTTTTAAGGTTATTTGTATGAAATAAATAAAATGAGAAGAATAAGTATGCTTTTCTTCCCTCCAGACCTTGTTTGGTCACCCTTCTCCATCAGCAGCTACTGCCTTCTATTCCTTTGCCTACAACTAGGTAAAAAATGAATTAGAAAGAAACATTAAATCTAATTCATATACAAAAGATGAGCTGAGCACCAAAAGGAAAGTGCCAGGTCTTGTGGAGGCCAGAATTTTTACATAAATTCAGTTCTCTGGTGACTTATCTGAACTAGGCACTTACAAAAGGAACTGGGGAAAAAAGACCCTCTCATACACACTTTCTTTCCTTTCTCTGTGCAGGCTACCTACCACATCAACATCCACGACCATCTCAGAGCATGGAGGCAGACAGAAAACATGGAGAAGACATAGTCTAAGCCTTGCACCAGAAGTGCCCCAAGATGATGGCCAACACTGCTGATTGAGTAGTAAATTATTACCCCCTTGAAGCAATGAGGAAACGATGTATATGTTTTGTCCCTGAGGTGTGTCTCTGGGACATAGTGCCTCCTGTGACTCCCATAATGAAGGTTAAACACCAACCTTTGCTTAGGGCTGTGCCCAAAGGTATAGTCTACCTTTTGGAAGCAGATTCAGGCTTTTATTTCTGGCCTGAACTGTATGCTGTCAGCCAACATAACAGAGTGAAGGAGAGCGTATTGGTGGACCACAATGTCCTCCGGTGTGGAGGTGCTAGGCAAAGGCTGACCCGTATTCAGATATTCCTGAATCAGTTTTGCATCATTGTACTTGGTGGTGGGTGCAATGTTGAGGCTTCTGGGGCTCTAGTTTCGTAAAGATGCAGACGACATTTCGTTTCTCTGCATATTTTTGTTGCTGCTTTTTCTTTCCCAGAGGCGGGCTGAGCTTTGAATCTCAATGAGGCAGATAACCAATGCAAAATGATAGTGAGTAGAATGGGCTGCAGAAAACTTTCAGTTTATAAGACTTATTCCGTAAGGGTTTGTATATTCATTAAAGCATTCATGATTTGGGCAATGGTCTTTCGATCCTGCTCTGCTACCTCTATGTATGTGGTTGTGGAGGCTAAATGTATTTTTGTATCTAGTCTTTTCCAATATTCTGTCAGACTTGAACTTGGCTGTAGTAGCATATCTCAGGGTCATTATATAGTGCTGTTACTTACTGCATCACATATGTGGGAGATGCTTCTAGGAGTGTTTGATTGACTCTATATGTGGCCAAATAAAGCTCTAAAATAATGTCAATACATTCTACCAGTACTATTTGCTAATTAGGGTATTCAGTAAATATTACTTTTTTGCCATAATTTTCTACAAGGCTTCTGTGGTGCCTTTCTACATTCTATGAATGTTACAGTGCAAACTATGCCTGCCTTAAACTAGAAAGTATGTATAGGCTTCTCACTTGCTTCAGCACTCATTTCATGCTGCCAATTCTATATTTCAAGGCTACTGGATGGCTTGGGGCAGTCATTAGCAAGTCCTACATCTTATTATCTGCAGTAACACTAGCAATTTGCTGGACATCCTGAGCTGACGGTCACTGGAGGCAGTAGTGCGAAGGCCAACACCTGATGCAATACCCTATATTTTTCAGTTTGCATATCTCCACCAGGCTAAGTTTTTAAACTTTAGGGCACGTCGTAAGTCTTTTTCTTGAGGAAGTAGTGTGGAGAGGATTTCAGATAACCTCATATCTTGTATTAACAACTAAGGAACTTAGAGGATGCAAATAGATATGATTAATACTGAAATGAGCAGCCCAGAGCTTCCGGAAAGTGGTTATTAAGCCTCCACACATGCATATTACTCTAGTTCATTCAGATTCCCAGGTAAGAGCCAAAGGTCATGAAATGGCCCTTTGCTCTCCCTGGTTAATGATAGGCTATGGCCAATAGAACTCCCTGGTTCATCAGAAATATCAGTATTCCCATGTCCTGAAATACAGAAGGTACTGAAGCGTTAAACAATTACACACACTGGTAGGTGATAATGCAAGAAGAGACGTGTGTTCCTGATGGGTTAATATCCATGCACTAGTCTATTACAGCGGCTGGAGAGCAATTTCCTATTCTTTTGTCTTGGCTATGGTTACTAATATCACCATTTTTTCTGGTCTGTCTCACTTCGATGTCAAAAAAATTGTTAAACAACTAAGTACCCCCATTTGGCAAATACTTTTTATAGGAAGTCTGTCCACAAATATAAAAGGCTGAGAGTGAATGACAAATAAGTATACCTTGTACCAGTTTGTGCAGATTTGCTAAAATGCCAGCAGAAGCCCCCACAAAAAGAAACTGTTAATTGTCTGTTAATGGTCCTGTCACAAGGAAGAATGTGTGTGTGTCTACAAAGTGTGAGTAATTTTTTAAAAGTGACCCACTCCACAAGAGCCTTCGTAACAGTTAAATGTGGTTTAACAACAAAGACACTATGGTTTAATGACCAATTGCTAACATGGACTGGAAGAACAAATTGCATCTGCCAATCTTTATTCCGCAGTCTGGGTACTAACTTTAAGAAATGCAGTTATGTGCTTTGTCTGGTTTCTCTGTATATTTGTTCCTGTAGAAATAATGCACTAAAGTATTCTTCCTCCTGGGCATAGTACAAAGACAACCACATATGTTCCATACAAGTGATTCCCACTAGCTTGTTAATGAAGGTTCACAGGAGTAAGACTCATGGGCACTGGAGGTGGAAGATAGCACAGGGCCTGAGTGAATAGACTCTCCACTTGTACTGCTGTCTGCCCCAAACACTGCTGGAAGCAGTGCAGGGACACAGTGAGAATTTGGAATGGCTTTAGTTGATCTTGTCTGTTTGGCCATGGAAGGCAAAAAGTGGCGGCAGTGGCAGCCCTTGGGCAGCACAAGGTGAAGGCTCAGGGTGGGAAACTGATCCCACTGAAGTGCAGAACAGCGGCAGATTTTTCCCAGTGACGCAAGCAGGCTCAGAAACAACAGCCTGAAGGTGAGCTGACTGTTACTCGGTGTTCCAAAGCAAGCAGTCGTGTGTCTTGTCTGTCTGACAGCACCTTTTTTTTTTTTCGTTTTTCTTTTTGCAAATGTATAGGAGAAGCACTTACTGGTATTCCTGTGTATCTGTTCTACAGTTTGAGAAAATGCTTCCCCCTCCTAACTGCAGAGCCCCAGTACACCTACGTATGTCAAGACACTTTTACGCTATTACTTTTAGGTGAAGGTTTGAGTGTACCTGAACACTGAGATCAATGTGCTTTAAGTCATCTAGGCTTATCAGAGCCAAAAGACTTCATCTGAAGTTATTTCAGTCAAAATCTCAGTCCAATTAGAATATATCCATAACATCCATTTAAAGTTATTTTAAAAGATATATTGACTTAGACTGTGGTCATTTGAGCTCTTACTGTGTTAAAGTAACAGGGGCGAAACACGACCACTGAAAAGGGTTTAAGTGCATGATTCTCAGCGCTCTTTCGTTTCTGTTGTAGCAGACCACATATGCACCCCCACTTTCTTCAGTGGCAGTAATTTCTTCATCTACTGTTATGGTTCAAAATTCTGATTTGGCTATTCCCTCGGATGAGTAGGAGGGCATCAGAGTTTCAGAGGCAATAAAGTTTGCCTCTGGAAAAGCAAAAACATACTACAGGCTTTGCCTCAGGAAATGTAAGCTAGTTTTAAAAGGAAAAGCCAGTAGACTGAAATGAATAGGTGAACAGTGACGAGCATGTATCTGTACTTAGCATTGTTCATGATATAATACCCCTTTTTATTTGATCAATGAGTAATGGAAGGAAAGATAATTTTCTAATGTTACTGTTTTCATTGCAATTTTAAGTTTTAAAAATTTCAGTGATCATATAACATTCTTCCTTTTGTTGCCTCAATCCTGTTATTATTGATGCTGTCCTGTTGTTCAAGAAAACAGGACTGTTCTTGTCTAGAAACGCTTTACTCATATTATTTTTTCTGTTAAAAAATGTCTGCCTGACAAGATCAGATTGTTGGACGGCTGTGATACTCAGGTATGCAATTTGAACTATTCTGGGAGTGGCAGCTAAAAGGAGTTTGAACAACAAAGTCTATTAAAGACAAGTCCTCATGGCTATGAGTAAACCAGTTGAGAAATCCAAAATAAAAGTAAACTCTTCACAAAATTCAATGAAGTGTGCTAATGGGACAGCTAAATTATCTTGCTTTCACTAACAGCTGCTCTTAATGGGCTGGGCTCCTGAGCACCCTACATGTGAACCACAGCTGTAGAAGATGTATTCAGCAGAACCTAATTGCCTAATGCAAACAAAAGCAATTCAATTCCAGCTTCTGACACAGATGTGAATTCCTTTTCAGTGTATATTGTAGGGGAAGTAGAAGTTCTGCAGTGTCACTCCAGAACTGTGGGAGGATGTAAAATAGAGGACAAAGACAGGATGGCAATGGTATAATAGCTGACAAGAAATCAAGGACTGGAAAATTCAGTAAGAAGCCATTTTCTTATAGCATACAACAGCATGAAGATCCACTCTCTTGAAACTAACGGAGTTACAGTAAGTTAAAATTAATATAAATAAGAAAGAATCAAAGCTGTATGTATTGACTTTGGAAGCAGACTTTCCCTGCAGTAGAATACTAGTAGTAGTATACTAGTTTTCCTACTAGTAGAATACTTAATGAATCTTGCCTTCACCTTAAAAAGAAAGTGTGATTTCTTGGGTCCTAAGAGAGTTTGCTGTGATGGCGTGATTCATCAAATCTGCAAAGATACACACCTCCTCTTTTACATGCATGAGAAAGTGAAAATCCACCAAAAAAAGAGAATTTTGGTTATTTCTCTCCCCCATCAATATCCAATAATGTTATGTGCTCCTTCAGCTGCAGAACAACACTAAATGGATAACACTATCACAAATCTTACAGTGAAAGGGAAGGAATGGCAAAAAAAGATTCCTTCCTGTTGTGCCTTCCTCTGTTCTTAACTTTAGCCCCTCGCATTACAGACTCTACCATCACTGACCTACAGTGAGACAAGAGATTCATTCCAGATAGAAGAATCAGTACAGATCTGAGAAAGAAGAGCGCTGGTTCCAAGTAAGATAAAATTAGGAAGAGGCATCATGACATGAAGTGTGTGCCAGAACCATGGCCCTAGGCCCAGCTTACTACACACATCTCTTTCTATTTTGGGGCATTTCCTTGCCATTCCACATAAAAATAACTCATCCAGAGTCTCACTGTGCTATTCTTTTGCCCTGTACTTGCCATGTCCCTGTTTTTCATCTTGGGTGTTTCCGATTTTCTTCATTACTCCCACTGCTTCTACTGTGGCTTCCCTTAACACCTAAAACCAGGGTCTCTGACTTTCCCTCATCCATATCTTCTCTCACTGTTGGAAGTTTTGTAAATGAGTGTCCTGTGGTTACACCTTGACAGTGAAAGCTGGGAACATTCATGCTAAGAACTTTATCTAAAACTTGGGAAGTCAGAAAGTAAGAATAATTATATTCAGTTAGTCACATATATCCAAGCTGACAAAACCAGAAATGCCAGCAAGACCTTAGGACGGCTTGCCAGCTCTTCCCATACACACTGTGTAGTTATTTCATTGTTAAATAATGACGTTGTGATCATGTCTGCCTCCATATCTCAGAGGCATAGTCACCATTCACAGGTGGTGCCCTGTGGTTGTTCAGTGTTTGTGGAGATGCAAAAGAAGAATAAGCTCACCTCCCCGCTGCCCGTGGTCGAGAGGAACAAGCGGTCTTCTCTCTTTCGTAGAGGCAGAGGAGCGTGCTGCCGTACCATGCAGTTCCTGGGATCTCTCAGGGAAATTTCACACATTTCTCACTCCCTGGTACATCCTCTTCACACTACAGTTAGTAACAAACCTTTCAACAAAACAAAAACTTGTCAGAAAATGTTGATTTCTTGACCCAGGCCATCAAGACTTTTCTGTTTCTTTGCCACTGGAAGTCCTGGGAGTCTAATCGCCCTCCCCACCCTGGGGATCATGAAGTGTTAGTATAGGTTTCACGGGTCTGCGGCGACTGGGTCTGTCCCCAAGGAGAGGGCTTGATTCCCACCCAGGTTGCTGCGGTTGCCCAGAGAAATTGTCATTCCTGACAATTCTGATTAATAATTTGTTAGAGGAAGACTGATAGCTACAGGAACTTGAAATTCCCTGAGCAGCTGCAGGGCACCTGGGACACTTTCCTTAGAATTTCAGGTTCTGAAAATACAACTAACTAAATAAAATGTCAGACCTTTTCAGACCAAATGTAAACAAGAGTAAGCAAACCCTGCTTTTCAGTGAACTTGACAACTCCTTGTACTTCACACCTCCTTCAGCACAGACTGCGTTTTAGTAGACATAGTCTAGACACCAACTTTTTGAAATTAGCTCATTCTCCGATACGCTAAACCTTAGCTCACTTCTTTCTTCATATGTTACTGTACCAGGATATTGAATTGTACTTGAATAGAGACCTACTGTAAATTGGAAGAATTACGGGATGTGTGTTAGGGGATTAACATTCTGAATTAATACAATGTAAGTTTGTTTTCCAAATATTTCTATTCCTAGTGATCAGTGTTATTTCATTTATTGTCCTGTGTATTACAGTTCATAATAGGAAAACATTAGTTTCTACTATACCCAGTGGAATGATGCTGGAACACTTTGATTCTTAATCAATTATGATTGCCAAAAATGAACTCAGTACAGAGCAATCAGCATCAGACCAATTTATCCCACTCACCCAATGGTTACAAACAAACTAGTGAAAACAGAAATGGAACCTGGGTCCTAGTCAGGTATTGCTTTGTATCAGAATTGACCTTATTAATAGATCAGTACTGAAAAGCCAACACTCATGGCAGGAAAGAAAAAAAAGAAAGCAATTAGTTGTGCTTTCAAATTCTTTTTTCGGGCAAATTATTTCAGCACTAATAATAAATCAACTCAAAGAGCAAAGACAATGATTACTTTGCACATGATGACCATTTCCATCTTTCTTATTTTATAGTTAAATACAACATGAATTATTTTTAAAGCAAGTTCAATGATAACCATAATTCCAAGAGGGCTGAACTTCTTACTAGAAAATGTTTTACCTGAAAAAAATTGTTGAGTGATTAAAATATTAAAATGTCTGAACTATTGATTTGGAGTGATTCAGAATTAAATTATTTGTTTTGAACAGTAATTTTCATTTTGCATTTGTTTTACTGTATGCAAAAAGCTGAGGCTAAGTAACCTGGAAAATAAATTTTTAAGGTAATTTTTTTCTAGAGTGGAGAATTTCAGGTTTATCAGAAATTACTGTGGTTTTCTTTTTAAAAATTTTTTATGATCTTTTATTGGGATTTTGCCCAAACCAATACTTTTTTTGCTTCAATTCTAATGAGGTAGCCCCTGAATGAAAAAAAATATTTGCTCTGCTCTAAGTACATCCTTTCAGAAGCCAGTAGAAAATAAAAATATAAGCCATGAGTGTGTTTGCTGCACTTGAATTTCATAAGTTTTGTCAGGCCACAAACAGCAGTCAGGCTGAGAAAAAAATAGCACTTTTGAGTTTGAACACGGGACATAATAAATGTTATGAACGTGCATTTTGGCATTACTCCTCTCTACAGTGATGGCAGCCCTTAAGTCCTAAAGAAAATCATTTTACAAACCAGTATGGGTGCCAGAGTATCCGGCCAGAAGGGGTTATCTACTTCAAGATCAAATTAGGCTTCTGAACACACCTCACACTTACAGTTTTGGATTAGGATGATCACTAAATTGTTATGAATTTAGGAAAATCCTGATCAGAGTGGGTTAAAAATTGCTGTGAGTTATGAAGATCTGGGCTTGAAATTATACTAATGACAGTAATATAGAATGTGGCTAACGAAATAATCAGACAGGTAACGTGCCTGCGGCAAACAGTGCTTTGCATCTACTGAAGTTGTGACCAGGTAATATGAAATGGAGACTTCCAAGCTGGTAGCTGGGTGTTGTGGTGCTGTATTGCATTAGAGAACCTAGAAAATGTCTTCCGTCACTCCCGGTAAGTCTCTGACAGATTCAGTTAAATGAGCCAATAAGTCTGTTCCTTATACTCAAGATCTTATATGCAAATTACTTACCGTGAACACGCCCAAGTGCAGACACATAAACAAATATAAAACATTGCTCAGTGATGTGCTTCCTATAGTAATAATGTCATTTTGCTTATCCAAACATCATAATGTTTGTACTGTAACCTCTAGTTCATATTTTGAAAATAGGATATCTTTTGTTAAAAACCCTCATTTTGGCTCAGCTTTTGAGGTTATTTCCTTCATTGTGCTAGATCAATTGATTTCATGTAGCCCACTTGGGGATTTCGAAGAATTCCTGTAACTTACACTCATTCCTTCATGTATGATTTTAAAATGTTGGATCTTTCCCTTGTTTTGTTGTGGGTTTTTAAAATTTTCTTTAGCTATTGGAATTAAATAACTGCAAGCAAAAGCAAAACATTTCTTAGCAGTTGGATTAAAATAATTATTTTTCTTTTTTCAGTTTTCAATTTCTTGTTATGTAATTTCATTTGTTCTGTACTTCTTATAGAATCTTCCCAGGTATAGCTATACGCTATGTTAAAAAACCCAGAAGTATAGAAGCATAGAAATAGTGTATTCAATGCCAATAAAAAAAAAAGAAAAAAAGCCCTAATTTCTAGATACCCCTATGATCCCAAGCAAAAGATTAATTACCTAATTCCACAAGTGAAAATACTTCCCAGAATCCCAGGTGCAGAATAACCATTTGCTTTTCTGCCATGAGCTATCAATCTGCTTTAAAAACATTTTTTCCTATAGGAAGTATTTTAATGGTCATATTGGAATGTACATATATTTTCAATGCAAAATCACATGCAATGAAGCAAGTTTTCTGGAGAAAAAGACGTACCAGTAAAGTCAAGGTCTGTAGTAGTTTTTTCTTTTGAATGGAATCTTGTGGTTTCTGCTAAAACATTTCAAATATCCAGATAAAAATATGACTTCTAAATGATAACATGCAGCAGGCAGAAAAAAAAAAAAATCTACAAGTAAACATCTTTTTGCTCAGTGTGTATTCCCCACTCCTCTGCAATATCTTTGGTGGGGTAGTCACTGTGCTTGATTTCCTAAAGCAATACAATTTACAAAGACCCCCAAGAGGGAAAAGAATGACCAAGATTATATTAAGCTTTGTGTTTGATATATGGGAAGTTACTCATAGCTGTAAGGAAGAACAACGGGTAGAAGTGGCTTTGTTGTTGTTGCATTTGTTACATTGCCAAGATTAGAGTTTACTGAGGATTATAGTTCGGTTTGCAAACTAAAGCAATGTCTTATTTGATCTAAAATAAGATCATACTCTCATCAGTTCAAAAGAAAATACCCGTCAGTTTTATATAACTGTGAAACTGCAAAGAGATTTTAGCCTTTGCAAATAGTGCTTCTGAAAACAAGTTTTCAGCTGATATTGTTTTCTTGGTAGCAATTGACTGAAAACCTTTGAATCAGTAGAAATTAAAAGATGCTTTAATTTCAAAGGTATTTAAACTTAAATTATAATCACTTCCAATTTAATACACTTAAAAATATGCAAGTGATATTATGTTACATAAACTAGTCAGGGAAAGATAAAACTGTGAGGAACTTCAGAAGAACTGACTTAGCAATGATGAAAGTCAGTGTTGATTAAAGCAAAGTGTTTGACTGGGGACGGGGGGATCTGAACTAGCACTTATAAAACTCTGAGTAACTCCTATCATCTTCAGGACAGGTTGTATGTAAATAATTTTGTCCGCTCAAAAAAACCAAACCAAACCAAAACAAACCCAAACAAAC
>NW_010972477.1:2145198-2145404 GCF_000737465.1 Haliaeetus leucocephalus | reverse complement strand
TGTTTCCTGATGTTCAGAGGGAGCCTCCTGTGTTCCAGTTTGTGCCCATGGCCTCTGGTCCTGTCACTGGGCATGAGCATGAAAAGAGCCTGGCTCCGTCCTCTCTGCACCCTCCCTGCAGGTATTTACAGACATTGATAACATCAGCCCTGAGCCTTCTCTTCTCCAGGATGAACAGTCCCAGCTCTCTCAGCCTTTCCTCATAG